>NC_081843.1:109861344-110205606 GCF_963259705.1 Myotis daubentonii | reverse complement strand
GTGTGAAAGGGAGGAGGAGGAATTGGAGAAAGGTATTCAAAGGTACAAACTTCTAGTTATAAAAGGCATAAGAACTAGGGAAGTAATGTATAGCATGCTGACTACAGTGTACATTGCTGTATGATTACACTGTATATAAAAGTTGTTACAGTAAGTCCTGAGTTCTCATCACAAGGAAAGGACATTTATTTCTTCCTTTTTCCTTTCTCTTTTTATTGTATCCATATGCGATAATGACTGCTAACTAAATTTACTGTGGTAATCATTTCACAATATCTGTAAGTCAAACCATTATGCCATACACCTTACACATATATAGTTATATATGTCAGCGATAGCTCGATAAAACTGGAAAAACCAAAGAGGAAATTTAAAAAACAGAATAAATGAGAAAGGTACTAATCAATTTCTGGCCTTTGTTGCTTTTAAACCTTCTCCAACTTTAATCTCCTTGACCCAGTGATATTGTTTCCTGGAATCTATCAGAGATTCAAAGAGATTTCTGTAGAAGTTGAGAAATTGGGTTCAACCTAAGAATCCAACAATGAGATCTTGGTTAAATCAATTTTTTATGGGCAGGTAAATTGAATATTATGCAGTGATTAAACAATTTGGAGTCTTTGCTTAAATGTTCATGATACAGAGAGAAGTAAAACAGGCAAGATAGAAGAATTATGTACATACTAGACAATAAAGACTCAATTTTTATTAAAAATGTCTGAAAAACTGGAAGGAAATACATGGTGATTTTCTCTAGGTATGGAATGATGGAGGATTTTAATTTTATTTTCATGACTTTTGTTTTACTTACTTTTTAAAATAATTTTAAATTTTCTAAATAAGTGTATGTTGCTTTAGGAATAAAATCGTTAGAACTTCTTTAGAAAACCATTTACCTTTGATGTTTGTCCACTGTTAAATAACTATATTTTTGTCAAAAATATCGAGGAGGAAACCTGTGCTTGTTTTCTCACCAGGAAAGGACACGGCAATAGTTCCCCTCCCAGGTTCCACAGCGTGGACCAGCTCTTGCAGCCTCACCGACATGGCATACCCAGCTCTGCTCAATGTCACAAACCTCGTGAGAACTGAGACTGTAAATGACATGGAACCAAACCAATGGCAAGCATTCTTGTTATTCTGCCATCCTGACATGCCTTTGGAACCTTCAGGAAAACGTACTTAGCTGCAGGGTGGGTTTCAACGTATGTGGGCTTTTGTCTCCTAAGCCTTTAAAAATCGATCATCTGTACAGCATGTGCTTAGTAATTCTCGATCAGATCGCCCCACCCCCTATTTCTGTTAAATCGGAAAAAAGGGTGTTTAATGTTCTTCTTTGCTTTGAAACCCCACAGCAGTGCACGCTCAGGCGTATCTGTCCAGTTATTCAAGTGGGAGTCGGGGTGGCGGTGGGGTCATGGACGTGGAGGGAGTTTTGCAACGATGCGACCTTGAGGACGTCAGCAGATGTTTCTGTGCCTGGGTTTGCTTCTAGGAAAGGAAGCCCAGAGACTTGCTAGTTTTTAAGAGCTGAATTGAAATGCAAACGCGTGGATGAGAGGAGTGTGTGGAGCGAGGAAGAGAGGCTGCCAGGGGGAGTGCTGCTCTGGGAGGGCACCGCCGGTCAGCAGGAGGGAGGCGGCCTCGGAGCAGAGCAGACAAGCCTGGGTCATGGTGGAGGGCGTGGGTGGTGACCCGTTGCTTCTTATCGTTGTAAAATGCTGGGGCTCAAAGAGTCCCAGTGTTCATCTCACCAAACAGCCTCATTTTAAGATGGGAAACTGAGTATAAGACCAGTTAGGGTGTTGGCCGGGGGGCGGGGGCGGGGGGGGGGGGGCGGTCCAGTTGCCGGCAGAGGCAGGATTTAAACCAGGGTTCGGTGACCTGCCCAGGCATTCTTTCTCCTTTCCGCCGCCGTCTTAGGCTGAAGAACAATCCGACAGAGTGCTTCCCGAGAGTTTCAGTGGGCCAAGAGCTTCTTGTCTCAAATGAGACACTTTATCTGGTGGCACAGCCTTTGCACATGAGCTGCTGCCGTTTTCAGCAACTAGGACACTGCCAGGCACATAGTAGGTATTCAAAACATATTTGTCGTGTGTATAATCTAGAGAGATTGACTTGGTCGGGGGGTCAAGGAAAACTTTCTGAAGGCAATGACAAGCCAAAATCTGGACCAAGAGGGTAGGCAGAGCCTTCCCAGACAGGGAATCGCACGTGGGATGCTCTGTGGATGCAGGAAGCGTGGCGATCGTAACTAAGAGACAGCCAGAGAGCACCTGGAGCAGAGAGAGCACAGAACCCTCCGTTAGAATTTCAAGCTTTAGACTAAAAAACATGGGAAGCCATTGCTGAGTTTTAAGCAATGGAAAGTTGGACATGGGAAAGCGGAAGAAGCGTGGGCAAGCACAACCAGATTTCTATTTTAAAAAGATCATTCTGGCACTAGGATCTAGAATTCTGGAGGAGGGCGAGAGCCAACGCCATCATGGTGGTGTGTGTTGTCCTCACTCACAACCTTACACCCAACTGGCTGACTAATGGCGTATATATGTGTATTGACGTCCTTGAGTTCCTAGGAGTGGGAAAAGGATTCTTCTCTCCAAAGAGCTTCCAGAGAGCTCTTCTGCCCTGTGCTCCTCAGGGGTCCATGTTTCAGAGTTTTGGTTGAAGAATGAGCAGCTGCATTGGCCTCCTCAGTGGATCACTGATCTTCTGGAGTCCTTGCTCCTAGACTGATCTGGGTGAAGCCAAAGCCTGCCTGGGTCCTGAGGGCTCACGGAGGACTGTCTTACTGTTCATAAATGTTTGATGCTTTTCCCACAGGAGGATGCTCCATCCTTGCCTGCAGCTTGCTTTGCCTAATGACGTGGGCAGAAGGCAGAGCATGTGTATTTCTTCTGATACAGAAGTCTTCCCAGCCAGAGCATGGGTGCCTGTGCTTGAGTTTGCCTTGCACAGCAAGGCAAAATTAGGTGCTGAGAGAGGTAGCCAAGGCCTATTCCCAGAGGTTCTGCTAACAGACACAATTATTTCGCTGTTCTAGTGGCCACACATATTTCGTAAGGGCCCTGTGCAGACACTAGAAGTAAGACGATCATTTTTGGAGGCTTGTGGAAGTGCTGCCCTGCAGGCGAAGGGGGGAGACTCGGGTGGGGCATGGGAAGCACTGATATAGGCAAGTTATTTGAAGCTTAAAAAATATCACTCTTCAGGGTGGTGAACCGGAGCAGCCAGCAGGTTTTTGCTGGAAGCTGAGTTCCCTTGCTCCTTATCAGACTCGGCCCCCCCTCACCCCCCCCCCCCCCGCCGCCTCCCCCCAGATCCCAGGATGGGCCATTCCGCAGAGGGAGACTCAGGACTCTTCTCTGAGACCAGGGAATAAGTCTGGACCAAGTTGCTGTCCAAATTTCTTCTTCTTTTTAATCTTTAATTTCTTTATTGGTTAAGGTATTACAAATGTGTCCTCATCCCCCCATTAACCCCCAACTCCCCCCCCCCATGCTCTCATCCCCCTGTTGTCCGTGTCCATTGGTTTGGCTTATATGCACGCATACAATTCCTTTGGTTGATCTCTTCCCCGTACCCCCTCCCTCCCCTACTTTCCCTTCGGGGATTGACAGTGATCGCTGCTTCTCCGGCTCTGGATCTGTCCCTGTTCATCAGTTGTTCTCTATATTCCACAAATGAGTGAGATCATGTGGTATTTATCTTTCCCTGACTGGCTTAAAGCCAAATTTCTTCTTAACATGCCTTCTTTGGAGACACCAATTTTGGCGCCTTTAGACGCTGGAGGCACCTCCTCCAGGCTATGGGAGACTTAAGAGAGGAGATGACCACCTGGGTGGTGTCTGAGGGTTTCTGGGGGACCATCCCTCTCCCCACTGCAAAGAGCCGTTTCCCCAGCCCTTAGTGTTTAACTCCAATCAGAGTTCCCTCCCACACCTGGCGCCACCTTGCACGTGTGCTGACACCACCCCCCCCCGCCCCCTCCCACAGGAGAAGTGCTCCAGAGTGGATTCGTGGGTGCACACTGAGCCGCGGTGAACCGGGCGGGAGACCCTGGGTGCGTGGCTGCCTTCAGCGTCTCTGGTGCTTCCTGCAGCTCCTGTCAGAGGCCAGGGACCAGCTCTGCGCACCTGCATGTGGCCGCCCCTCCACCTTCCCTGCCCATCACCTGAAACCAGGTGCTGACCTGAGGCCGGGAGGGCCAAGTGTGCAATCTCTCTGCGGGTCCTGGCGAGCTGGGCGGCCTTGGCGATATTATTTGTCTGTGGGTTCTGATTTCCTCGGTCGTGTGGCACCCAGTGGCCTCCGGTGACTCCCTGGGGGAAATGGTGCCAATCTGAATGCTTCCTCTTTACCTGCGAGAATAAACGGGGGCTTTGTTGCTTGGGGAAGGTCACAATTTATCTTCTCAGCGAGGGCCAAGGTTAGAACCAAAGGAGGTAATATTCAAGAAAAAGGAACCTGTCTCCCTTGCTACAAATCCAGTTGTGAAATGACACTGTGATTTTTTTTCCTGACTGCTCAGAGTCCATTGAAAATTTAATTGCCAATTGTGTTAACTTTTGTCATTAGCATATTTTCCTTTTCCTTTTCCCCAGTAGCCCTAATTTTCTCCTTTATTAAACTTACTGGTTTGACAGCCAAGGTGTAAGTAAATTCAGAAACTAAATAAATTCTTGCTTAGCTTGCGGGAACGTTATGGATTGTTAAAGCCAACGTGCAGTTTTCGCATGGAGCAGTTAAGGTCTGAGGAAAAGGGGCCGGAACAGGTGCCCTCAATTTGATAGTGTTAGCGGAGGGCCTGGAAGGCAGGTCTTTTGATTTTAGACAAATACTCCTCCCTCATCCATGGCGACCATCATTCTTAGAGAGGGGAGCTTCCTGGGGGGAAGCGAAACAATAGTCTTTGTTTAGTTTCAGGAACAGGGCTTTTAGAATTCAGTAGTTTCTGGTTACAGGTAACTCTGTTAACTTGTGCTGTTGAGCTCACATGATGGTGATGCTTGTGACCCTAGGTGACTGGGTTCTTCTGGAGGCTTCTGAGCCTGGGGCACCGTTTCTGGCCGGATGGAGATGAACAGCTAGCTGTCTGTCTTCGTCCTGATGAAAATTAACTGCAGTTCATCTCACCTTAGTTTGCCACAGTGTACAGCGATGACAGTAAGTATATTTTCATTCACCTATTTTAAATATGTATATTTGCCCGATACTAATGTGTACATATGAGGAATATGTGTTAAGTATTTTTAGAGGTAAATCTAATATATTATGTTTATGCAGGTAAATGTAATCTATTGTGTGTATAGATCCATGGATGTGGAATACATAACAAATCTGTGTATGGATATCTTTTGGAGGAATTCTGGTGCCTGGCTTCTTCACATGCCCTTAGTTCCCCAATTCCCATGCTCTCATTTGTGACTCACTGTTTGTTTTCCTCTACTACTAAGGTAGGATGAGGGGTGACATATGATGGAGAAGGTTGTACACAGCACAGTTCTCAAGGGCTCATTCATACTGTATGGCCATAAGCAGCAGTCTGCAGTTCAAATCATGAATTTACACTCCCCACCACTCCACCTATTGATACCTGCCATCCTAAACTGAAGGTACAGCTTTAGGCGAAATAAACTATCTTTTGAGTGCTGAATTTACAAACAAATTATATATATAAATTAGATCATAAAAATGAATCAAACTACTTGGTGATTTTTTCCATCTAATATTGGGCAAAGTGATGAGACTTGAATCCTCAAGAAAGATACTTAACTCTCCTTATTGCTGCCTCTGAGGACATACGGTGATGTTGTGGTGTGGGAATGGCCATGGTGTGTTAAAATTCTTTCAGTTCTTGCTGATATGAAAAGAGTTCTAAAAGTATCTCAAGTTCTGGGCTATTAGTAGATTGTACTATAGCAAGACTCTGGGTAATTCATCTCTCTATCATTTGGAAAATTAATTGGAAAAGACACTAAGAATTTTGCAGATAAACCCTCTCAATGGTAATATTGTAAATATATAAGTATGGCTGACTATATTTAAATATGGTTAACATAATAGTAATACCATATATTTATATGTCATTCTATCTCCAAGGAGCTTAAAATCCACTTAATAGCTTTCAGATTCTCTGGGAAACAAGCTGGGACAAGTTCTGTGAATACTGTTTAAAGACAAGGAATTTGAGATTCATTGAGTGGCAAATCCAGACTCATCCAGTATGTCAATACTTGAATTAGAAGTTCTTGGCACCCATGTCTTTCCTGTTTTGTTATTTTCATTGGGGTCCTAGAGTCTTCATTCCTAGTTGATCAACATTCTCCCTTGTAACTTGCTTCCTAAACACTAGCACACCACACTCTACTGCACGAAGTTTAAGGCCAAATGGCATCCGTGATGTTTTAGTAAGGGATTGAGACTTCCTTCTGTGCTCACGGGAAATTTTGCCAGCAACCACATCACATTGTTCTGGATCAATCTCTTTCTAAATATTTGGTGAATAGCAAAGATAGAGGGGTTCACTGGATCTAGAACTTTACCAACAAAGGGAGGTGATGGGGTGCAGTGGACAGAATGCTTGTTTGTGATTCAGAGGTCTGGGCTCTAGTCTTCAGGTGTCTGGCCTTTGCCAGAGATCTGTGAGCTGAGCTGGAGCCATAAGAGCCTTCCCCAAGAGATGGGGCTTCAGGAAATGAACTTGATTTATAGAGGAAGGACATCTAGCACTAGCTCTTTTCTGTAAACTCTCATCTTTCACCTTTCTCCAGGTGCTATCACAGACTTCTGGAAATTTAAAAATACAAAGGCAGTCCTAATGATAATTGCTACCCTTTTTGAGGCCTTTACTTGTGTGTAGTCATTATTCCCTTTTATCTTATGTCCTAGGTTTTAGCTGTGTGAAGTTGGGCAAGTGATTTGACCACTCTGATTCTCAGCTGAATCAAATTGAAAAGAGCGGGGTTTGACTAGATCTAGTGGTTTTTAAATTGTGCCTCGTGGATTTCTAAGAATCAGGGGAGAGTCCTTAGGAGTTTCTGAGAGCATCAAAGAAGCTAATGGGTATCTTTCCTTAGGGTATCAATCGTTTGCCTCAGTTTTAATCATAAGAGTTTTGCTTTATATCTGTGCCAAAGAGTGGCATTGTTTGAAAAAAGGCTTCACCCACTAAAAAAAGTTTAGTTTTACTTTTGTCGAGATGGATCAAAAGAGATAGGATTTACCTTTCTAGCCCCAAACAACCAAAGATATAATATATGAAACTGCAGTTTTCAAGATACTGGATATGAGGAAACTACCTGAGACCAGAGAAAGAATGATCCAAAAGTTTTCCAAGGAAAATTCTCTGGTGCTCACCCTGGGTCAAGAACAATGCCTGTCTCCACCAACCAGACTGGAGAGCCTTACAATTCACGGAGCACTGGGTAGAGTACTCAGAAAAGTCTTGTCTTATTGTGGGAAATAATTAGCCCTAGGGTAAACACTGCTTTGGCCCTGCCTAACAAGTCTTGAAAACAAAACCAAAAAGGACCAAACTATTTTCTTGTATTTGAATTGTATCCCCAAATATAGCTCAAAAATATTTATAGGAATATAAAGAACACAAAACAAAGTAAAATTCATAGCAACTGGACTTCAAGAAAGCATTACCAAGTATGCAATAAAGCAGGAAAATACAACCCATAATGAGAAGAAAGATAAAACAAAATCAACCTAGAATTGACACAGATGTTGAAATTAACAGACAAGGACATTAAAACAATTATTATAACTACATTCCACATGTTCAAAATTAAAGTAGAGATGCAGATGATTATTTTTTAAAAAGCTCACACCAAGCTTCTAGATGTAAAAGCTACAATGTCTGAGGTAACATGCATTGGATAGACATTGCAGAGTAGACAAGCAGATTAGACATCGCAGAAGAAAAGATTCATGAATTTGAAGACACAGCAATAGAGACCATCAAAAATGAAACACAGAGAAAAAAGAATAAGAAACTCCCAGAGCTATCAGTAAGCTACGAGGAAACTTCAAGAGGCCCAATATATACCTATATAATTGAGATGGGGGAATGATAAAAAAAAATATTTGAAGAAAAAATTTGATGAAACCTATACTGGTAAACCCACATATATTCCTTTCCTATTGTTGCTATAACAAATTACCACACACTCAATAGCTTAAAATGACATAAGTTTATTATTTTATGGTTCTGGAGGTCAGACGTCTGAAATGGATGCTAGGGATTAAACAACATGGAGTCCAGCTGCATTCCTCCGGGAGGCTCCAGAGGAGGATCTGTTCCTTGCTTCTTCCAGCTTCCGGAGGCTGCTTGTAATCTTGGCTGCGTCGGCCTCGCTCCAACATCTTTTATTGTCACTTCTCCTCTGACTGTGGCCTTTCTGTCTTTCTCTTCTAAGAACCTTTGTGATGATATTGAGCCCACGCAGATAATCCAGGATAATATTCCCATCTCAAGACCCTTAACTTAATCATAGCTGTAAAGTCCAATTTGTAATTTCAGTTAACATATTCATAGATATGAATGGGGTGAATTGTGTTCCCCCAGAAGCTATATTGAAATCCTAACTCATGATACCTATGAATGTGACCTTATGTGGAAATAGGGTATTTACAGATATAGCTAAGATATAAATTAAAATGAGGTTATCCTGGAGTAAGGTGGGTCCTTAATACAATATGATTGATATTCTTGTAAGAGAGCAGACAGATGTAAAGAAAGGGTGACCCAATGCGAAGGCACAGGATGGCCATCTGAAGACAGAGGTAGACATTGGAGTTATGCTGCCACAAGACAAAGAACAACTGGGGCAATCAGAAGCTGGAAGCGGTAAGGAAGGACCCTCCCCTGGAGTCCCTCAGAGGGAGCATGACCCTGCGCGGCACCTTGGTTTTGGACTTCTAGCCTCCAGAACTGTGATAGAATAAATTTCTTTTGCTCAAGTTACCATATCTGTGATAACTCCAGCAAACGAATATAGCAGGTTTCAGGGATTAAAATTAAGACATTGGGGGAGGGGGAGGGGGCGGCTACAATTCTACCAACTATCCACAGATCCAAGAAACCCAGGAAACACCAAGCCCAAGAAACATGAAGAAAATTACACCAACACACATCATAATCAAATTGTTAAAAATCACTGTTAAAGAAAAAATAATCTTAGAAGTAGCCAGAAAAGAGGCATCTTAAGTACAGAGGAACAAAGATAAAGAGATCAGAATATTTCTAACCAGAAATGATGCCAGAGAGAAGACAGTGGAACAATGTCTTCAAAGTAGAGTAAGTCCTCACTTAATGTCATCAATAGACTCTTGAAACCCCAAAATGACATAATGAAACCAATTTTACCATAGGCTAATTGATATAAACAAGACTTTAAATTCTCATCAATGTTATAATGAAAGCACATTGAATAAAAAATGCTGTATGAAAACCTACTGTACTGAAGGATAAAAATTGTCAATTGAATTCTATACCCAGCCAAAAGATTCTTTTGAAAATGAAGGCAGACAGACATTTTCGTAAATGCAAAAGCTGAAAGAATTCATCACTAGCAGACTGTCACTATAAGACATGTTAAAGGAAGTTTTTCATATGGAAAGAAAATAATCCCAGATGGAAATCTGGAGCTGCATTTAGGATTGCTGAACACTTGAAATGGTAACTACATAGGTAAATATGTAAGAGTTTATGCCTTATTATTAACCTTTAAAATTTGTAACTGGCTATTAAAATAATAGCAATAGAATTATTATATTTTACAAAATTTATAAAAGCAAAATGTCTGACATCAATATCACAAAATCCAGGAAGGGAAAAAATTATGTCATTGTTAAGGTTCTCATACTATACATAATGTGGTATACTGTCACTTGAAGGTAGATTGTGATAAGTTAATGTATACTATATCCTAAAGGAACCACTAAAATAATGAAACAAAGAATTATAGCTAAAAAGCCTATAAAGAAGATAAATGGAATCATTAAAAATAATCTGAGTCAGAAAAAGAGTGAATAAATAAATTGTGGTATATCCTTATAGTGGTACTACTCAGCAATAGACAGGATGCATACAACACTACAGATGAATCTCAACATAGTTTTGCTGAGTATGAGACCAGAGAAAAGGGTATATATACTATATGATTCAATTCATTTAAAACTCTAGAAAATGCAAATTAACACTAATAGAAACTAGATCAGTGATTAGATGGGGATGGGACAGTGAGGCAGGCAGGAGTGGGAGGGATTGCAAAGGCACATGAGAAATTTTGGGGGTTGTTGGATATGTTTTCTCTCTTGATTGTAATGATGGTTTCACAGGTATGTACATGTCAGAATTTATTACATTATGCCGGGGTCCTGCCCCAGCGGGTCCAGGGGTTCCCCAAAGGTGTGGACGGAGTCGGCGAAGAAGGAATGACACGGAGACAGTGTTCAGTTGATCAGCAGCCTAGCCAGGATCTCTAGCTAGGATCTCCAGCCAAGTTCTGGTCTGGATCTCCAGAGAGGTTCTGCTGCTGTTTATTGCCTTGTTACATCCGTATTTATACCAGTTGATTTTAATCCTGTCAATTTCTATTACAAAGGTTAGGGCGTTTCTTATCTCCATTCCAGGGAGTAAAGATTATGTAGCTTAAGCATGATTGTTTGTAGTGATTAACTACCCGCCTGGCACTTAGTTAAGGAGTTTCATCCCCTCCCTGACTTCAGGGAAAAATTCCCACCTGGGGAAACAACCTTTCTCGGAGAGGTGACCTTGGTTAAAACACACAGCGTTAAGGGGAGCAAACATATTAAGAACAGTATGCTATATACGCCAGGTCCCTTGAAACATATGCTGTGCAGATGTTTCTTTCCTGCAGCGACTGTGTCAAGCAGCAAGGATGGACCGGGTTCTGGCAAATTCCCCCTTTTTTATTTTTTAAATGCTCACGCATGCAAATCAGTGGCCACCTCTCAGATTGGGCCATTTAAGTCTCGGAAGAAGAGTGGCAAGCGATGATAGTGAGCATAGCTATAAACATAGTGGATGGAGCGCAGAAGGAGCCCCATTCCTGTAGAAAGTTGCCAGCCTCTTCAGTCAAGGGATTTCAGCTGTCCTCAAGTTACTGGTTTGATTGTCTTTGTTGGTCTGGCTAGTGGGCGGCGTCACTGGCGACAGGCTTCCCGAAGCGTCTGCAAGTTGAAGGACTGCATCAAAGGGTCCATCAGGGCCGTGGTTGATGGTGGTGTCGATGTCCGAGGAGGAGTAAGCTGTGCCCTCTGGATCCAGCTGATATGGAAAATGGAGGGTAGTAGAAAAAGAAGAGAAAGCAAAAGAACTACAAGGCATGGAAGTGTTTAGAAAAAAGAGGGAGAAGAAAGGGAAGAAGGCAGCATTCTGACACAGCCCTTTCCTTCAGCTTCCCCTTTCCCTGTGGTCCCAGGTAGAAATGGGAAACAAGTCCTGTTGCAGTGAGAGGGCAGCTGCTGTCAGCCAGTCTCTGTCTTTACCTGGGTCCCGATCTGAGCTGGGCATGGGAAGCAGGAAGCAGCCATGGGGACAGGAGACCTTCCTCAGAAGGGGCGAGTGTTCAAGCCCCTGCACCATTGGGGAGGGGGGTCTGTGCCCCACCTTTGTTGCACCCCAAGTTTTCTCCTACTGGCCCCCGACTGTGCCTGTCTTAGGTTGCCCCACCCTGTGGAGTCTTACCCGTCGTTGACTACCAGCCATCTCTGGGCCAAGTAGGGTGATGTGAGGTTCAGTTTTGTCTCCTTGATAGCCTATGTCCCTCTGGCCTCCATGCCCAGCAACTGCCTTTGGATTCCCTCGCCTGCTGGCGGGGCTCTGGCATTGATCATAGGGAACTCAGGTTTCTTCTCTAGAGAGGGCCCAGCTTACGCCATTGGGCCAGAGACAGATCCATGGTACCAGCCACCATGAGGCTTCAACCTCAGCATGAACAGAGAGCTCAGGCAATAGCTATGGGCAATTGGATTGTAAGAAGAGGGTCCCCCTTGGCACAAGGGTAAGAGGCACCAATACAGGACAAAGGAGAGTCCTGGAACAGGGCTTTCTCAGCCCAGGATGTCAGGCTCTTGGCACAAGACAACTCCATGTATGGGACATATACCAGACACCCCCTAGTCATGGCAGAAAAGGGAGGTGCCCTTCCTGGAACAGTAGGGTAGGGAGATTCTAGAAAAGGCTGTGTTCAGGAAAGAAGGAGAAAGGCCAAAGAACCAGAAAACAAGTAGTTAGATTTTTAAAAAAAGGAAAAAGGAAAGGAGATGTGGGGCAAAGCTGAGACATGTGGAAAGACAAAAAGGAGGCACATGTGATCCTCCCAATGGACAGATTGTTCCAGCTCAGGGCTGCACATCTGCTGCAGACGGGCACTGGTCAGGTGTGCTATGATGAGGCAGAGATGGCGGGCAGTGAGACATAAGGTCGGACTAGATGGTCTGGAATCCACACAGGTGAGTCTGCGTCCTGTGGAAATATACAAGCATATCCTCTCCCCTGGGTTAAAAGTACATCAGGTCCCTTCCAGGCTCCTGTAAGCAAGTCTCTCCATTTGACGAGGGCTTTAGGTTTAGTTAGATCAGGGTTCCAATGCCTGTACATCGGGGAATTTCCCTCAGAATCTACATTTAGTATATTAATTACAAATTGAGCATGTTGTAGAACATGATGAGGAGAGGAATATTTAAACTCATTTTCTTGTAATTTTTTAATTTGTGTTTTTAAAGTTTGGTGAGCCCTTTCTACTATTGCTTGGCCTTGAGGATTGTAGGGTATTCCTGTAGTATGTGCGATGCCGAATGTAGAGCATAAGTTTTTAAAAGCTCTAGAGGTATAGGCAGGCCCATTGTCAGTTTTAAGTGCCCTTGGTATTCCTAGGTAGGAAAAGCATTGGAATAGATGTTGACTTACATCTTTAAAGGCTTCTCCTGTACGTGCAGAAGCAAGGATAACATGAGAAAAGGTATCAATACAAACATGCACATAGCAAAGTTTGCCAAAAGATGGGACATGAGTAATATCCATCTGCCATAAGTCACAGGGTCTAAGTCCTCTTGGATTAACTCCAGTAGCAGGGCTAGGAAAATGAGTAGGACAATGGCCGCAGTTACGCACAATACTTCGAGCAGCTTCTCTAGATATGCGATAATATAGACGGAGAGCAGAAGCATTTTGATGGTGAATGGCATGAGACCGCCGGGCTTCTTCTAGAGCTGTACAAACTACTGGGCGAGTTAGTAAATCCGCCTGATAATTTCCTTCGCTTAAGGGTCCTGGTAGGCAGGAATGAGCTCTAATATGTCCAATATAGAAAGCCTTTTCTCGTTTGTGAATGCAAGTTTGTAGCTGAGTTAACAAAGAGAAAATGGCTGTTCTTCCTTGTGGGAGAGAGGCGGTCTCAATATGAGGAAATAATTTAACTATATATTGAGAGTCAGTGTACAAGTTAAAGGGAACCTGTTGCAATTGTTCAAAAGCATAAATGACTGCCAAAAGCTCTGTTCTCTGAGCTGACGTCTCTAGAGTTTGTTGAACATGGGTTATTGAGTCAATGATTGTTACTGCCCTACCATTAGAGGAACCATCTGTGAATACTAAGGAGGCAGGAGGTGATAATGGTTCTTTTGAACATTTAATAGGAAATATAAACGGATGTAGGGAGAGAAATTGCAATATAGGTGATCTTGGCAAATGATGTAAAATTTGCCCTGGGAAGTTACCTATAGCTATTTGCCACTCTTCTTCAAATTGTAATAGTGTGTCTAATTGTTCTCTTTTATAAAGTATTATTATCTCAGTAACTTCTCTTCCAAAGAGTTCGATACTGCGTCGTCTACCTTTGATAATGAGAGTGGCCACTAGGGAGGGATAGGGTGGTACAATCTTCCTAGGAGTGACAGGTAAATGTATCCATTCTAATGGTCCTTCCTGCCACAAGCATCCTGTAGGAGTATATTTAGTGGCTAGAATAATTAAGGCCCAAGATTTGGAATAATCTAGATACTGTAGTTGCTGTTTATTGATGGCCTGTTCTATTTTTGCTATAGCCTTTTCTCCTTCTACAGTTAATTGTCGGGGAGACTTAGGGTTAGAATCTCCCTTTAAAATGTCAAATAGAGGTTTTAAGTCAAGAGTGGTTATTTTTAGATATGGCCTGACCCAGTTGATATCACCTAATAGTTTCTGATAATCATTCAATGTGTTTAAATGATCTTTTCTTAATTGTAGAGGCTGATGGGTGATAGTAGAGGTATGTAATATTCTGCCTAAGTATGAAAAAGAAGGTTCAGTCTGAATCTTTTCTGGGGCTATTTTTAGACCATGTTCTTCTAAAGCAAGGATGGTCTGAGTAAGAATTTCCTGTAAAGTAGCCCGATCTTTATGAGCTAGTAAAATATCATCCATATAATGAATAAGATATAGATCTGAAAATTTCTTTCTAATAACTTGCAATGCCTGATCTACAAACTTTTGACATAATGTAGGACTATTTTTCATCCCTTGTGGGAGAACCTTCCATTGGTATCTCTGATAAGGCTGTTTAAAGTTTTCTGATGGTATGCTGAATGCGAATCTTTGACAATCAGCTGGGTGAAGAGGTATAGTGAAAAAACAATCCTGTAAGTCAATAACAACAACACAATACTCCTGTGGAATTGCCACAGGGGAGGGCAATCCAGGTTGTAAGGAGCCCATATCTTCCATGGTGGCATTTATGGCTCTTAGATCTTGCAAAAGTCTCCACTTGCCTGATTTCTTTCTTATTACAAATATGGGTGTGTTCCAGGGACTATTTGATGGCTCTATATGTCCCTCTGCTAATTGCTGATCAATTAATTGTCGGGCTGCTGATATTTTCTCAGATGTTAAGGGCCATTGCTCAACCCATACTGGTTGTGATGATTTCCAGACTATGGGATCAGCAGTCCTAAGGGCAATGGCCCCAATTACAGATCCTGTCGAGGAGTGTGAGGTATTACTTTCCTTTCCTAATCCCTTTCCTGGATTAAATCTCATGTCTAGCATCTATGATGTTACTCTATCACTGGGGCTATATAATACAACTCCCATTTGAGACAAGATATCTCTTCCCCATAATGTAAAGGGGATAGTCGTAATTACATAGGGACAGAATGTCCCTGAATGTTGATCTTCATCAGCCCAAGTTAAAATCTGAGAACTCTTTTTTACATTAGATGCCTTGCCTAGTCCTACTAGGGAAGTGGAGGTGGTGTGCGTGGGCCATGAAGAGGGCCAATCCTTCCCTGCTATGCAGGAAACATCTGCTCCTGTATCCAATAGACCTTCAATTGGTTTTCCCTGAATTTGTAAAATTTTTGTAGGTCTAGTAGCATGGATTTCTTGTATCCAAAATGCTGCATCGCTAGATCCAAAGCCTCCGGCCCCTCTAGCTTCCTGGGTAACAGCTGTCCCTATTTTATGTATTGGTAACAGGATTAATTGGGCAATTCTCTGGTTGGGCTGAATCTGTATAGTTGTGGTGGGTGGGGAAAGTAAAATCTGTATTTCTCCTGTGTAGTCTGCATCAACAACTCCTGGGATGACTAAGATCCCCTGTAAGGAGGTGGAGCTCCGCCCTAATATTAAACCTACGGTTCCCTCAGGCAGCGGCCCAGACACTCCTGTAGGAATGGCTGCTACTGGCGAGTCTGGGGTTAGTATTGCATGGGTGGTTGAGTGGAGGTCCAATCCTGCACTGCCTGGGGTTGCCCTGAAGAGGTCACTGACTGGTCGAAATTTGCAGAGGGGTTGAAGGTTGATGCCCCTATTATTGCAGGGGCCTGGGGCTGGCCCCTTCTCAAGTTTCCCAATTGAGGTGATGGGATATAACCTCCTTGGAAGCTATTTGTAGAGTTTAAAGGCCGACCATTTTTATGGTATTTTGATCTACATTCCTTTGCCCAATGGAATCCTTTCTGACATCGGGGACAAACGGTTTTTGGAGGATTAATATTATTCCCTAATGTATTTCCAGGCTGTCGAGGAGCTTGCCATCTGGCCTGAGTATTATTATTATTTTTATTTGGGCATTCTCTGCTAAAGTGCCCAGATAAGCCACAAGAGTAGCAGTTCATATTTCTTTTATTACCTGTATTATTGCTGGCTTGTCCTATAGCCTGTACATATTGAGGGTATGTCTCCCCTTTGAGAGCTGCAGCTATAGCTACACCCTGTATAAATGCTGGACTTACATCAGCACACTGTTTTATAAAATTATTTATAGTTCCTGTTCTGCGAATCGGCCTTAATAAAGCCTGACAGGTATTATTAGCATTTTCAAAAGCCAGTTGTTTGATTAGGATATCAGCTGCCTCTTTGTTATTGATTACTCTCTTGACTGCCTGCATGAGGTGAGAAAGGAAATCCTGATATGGTTCCTCGACCTTCTGTTTAACCTCTGTAAGGGTGGTTGTTTTTCCTGCTGTACAAGGTAGGGATTTCCAGGCACTTACTGCACAACTGGTTACTTTGGTAAGTGCCTCTGTGGGCATATTCATTTGCTCCTCAGCCGTGTTAAAATCACCTTCTCCTAATATCATGTCTAGGGTTATTCCTTTTCTGGTTTTTTCGCTAGTAGCTACAGCTTTCTTAGCAAGATCATCATATTCAGTTTTCCATAATAAGTAATCGCCTCCTGAGAGACAGGATTTACAAACCTGTGACCAATCATAAGGAGTCATCCATTTACTGGCTAGGGTTTCTACCAAGGTTTGTGTGTAAGGAGCTAGAGGTCCATATTCAGAGCAGGCCAATTTTAATTCTTTAAGTACTTTGTAAGGTATAGGCTCCAAGGTGGGGTTTCTATTCCCACCAGACTCATTCTCATATGTAACTGGGAAGCAGAGTGAGAATTCAAGATCTCCATTAGCTTCAGCTTCTCTTATCGCCCTTTGAAATTTAGACATGGAGCTCCTAGGAGCCACAGGACCTGGTTTAGGCTTCCTTTCTAATTTGGGGAGCCTGTTTTGAATGGGAGGGCCACTCTCCTCTCTACTGACTGGAAAGGACCAATGGTCATGTTTATGATATTTATTCTCCTCCCGATCAGTAGGCATAGCTAAATTGCTTTTAGATTGAGCTGAAGACAATGATGATGTATCCTCTCTGGGTGGAGCCGAGGGACTATTTAAATTTTGAGAAAGTTCAACCGTTTTTGCCTCTGGTGCCAAGGTGTCACAGATTGATTCCCAGAGGGAAAAGAAACATGGCAGGACCTCGTCAGATCCATGGTGTTTCTTTAATTGCTTTCCTACTTCAACCCAAGTTTTTAAATTAACAGTTCCATCCTCTGGAAGCCATTGACATACTTCTTCTATAAAACTTTCTGTCTCACTGGGAGTAACCTTAACTCCAATTCTGCTAGTAAGCATATGCGTTAAAAGATTAATACAAAGTCTTTTTTCTTTAGACTCAGTATGACCCATCCTGTCAATCTAAGTTTTGTACTAACTACCCGCTTACCCTACTTATCCTCTATAGGGGGGGTCTGAAGCACCCTACGGTGCAGTCCTATCCGTCCCAAGTACGGGGGGGACTTACCTAAGGGAACCCTGTTCGGGCACCAGATGCCGGGGTCCTGCCCCAGCGGGTCCAGGGGTTCCCCAAAGGTGTGGACGGAGTCGGCGAAGAAGGAATGACACGGAGACAGTGTTCAGTTGATCAGCAGCCTAGCCAGGATCTCTAGCTAGGATCTCCAGCCAAGTTCTGGTCTGGATCTCCAGAGAGGTTCTGCTGCTGTTTATTGCCTTGTTACATCCGTATTTATACCAGTTGATTTTAATCCTGTCAATTTCTATTACAAAGGTTAGGGCGTTTCTTATCTCCATTCCAGGGAGTAAAGATTATGTAGCTTAAGCATGATTGTTTGTAGTGATTAACTACCCGCCTGGCACTTAGTTAAGGAGTTTCATCCCCTCCCTGACTTCAGGGAAAAATTCCCACCTGGGGAAACAACCTTTCTCGGAGAGGTGACCTTGGTTAAAACACACAGCGTTAAGGGGAGCAAACATATTAAGAACAGTATGCTATATACGCCAGGTCCCTTGAAACATATGCTGTGCAGATGTTTCTTTCCTGCAGCGACTGTGTCAAGCAGCAAGGATGGACCGGCTTCCGGCAACATTATACATGTTAAATACACACAATTTATTGTATGTCAATTGTACTTTTACAAAACTTTAAAAATTTTAACCATCAGATTATTTAATGTCTAACTTCTCTTTTTGTTCTAAACAATAAGCATAATTTCTAATGAGGGAATTGCTGGTGGTGGTATAAATTGTTAGAATTCTTCTAGGAAGCAATTTGGCAATATGTATCAAGGTCCCTAAAAATGTTCATATGCTTTGCTCAGAATCCCATTTCTGTTAATCTGGCCCAAAGAAATAATTGAAAAGGTAGAACAGGTATTATGGAAATCCTCGAAACATTCCCCTCCCACCTCCAATCCCTAGAAATGGGAAAAAAAGCATTGTTTTTTAAAATCATGCTCAAAAACAAAGAGTCTTTAGTTGGCCCAAATCGTGTGATGACTTTCAGAAAGATGGAAGATGGTTGGGGTCAGGTTGAAGAAGGAATCACAGCCCAAAACACATGCAGGAGAGAACTTCTTCCAAGGTGCATGTGGCTCCAGTAAGCTTCTAGCCAAGAGGTTGGAGGCTTTTAGAGTTCTCACGAGAAGTCCCTGGGACAACTGACGAGGTGATTAGTTGGGGTTCTACAGCAGAAGCAGTCAGGTCTGTTGGCCATCTGCACTTTCCCTCTCCTTGGTCTCTTCCCCTCCCAGGCGGTGACCAACCAATGTGTCCCTTTCTGCAGGAGCAGTGAGTGGGGCCTTTAGTGGCTGTGACACAGGTGAAACAATGAGCTCCCACATCAGGAAATAACTGAATGTCTTCCCAGAAGGATAGCACATTCTGTTCCTCATTCAAATCACACAAGACAGACCAGAGGTTGCACTGCACAGAACAGCATGTCCTGTTCTCGCTCCCAAACAGGCGGAAGACACGCTGAGATCGAAATGAAAGAAATGGGGAAACATATAAAAACAAACTTCTAGCCAGATAGAGAAAATTTGGAAATACTAATATCAGACAAAAAAGAATTCAAGGTGGGCATTATTAAAATGGTCAAAGAGGAATATTTCAGAGTAATAAGAGGGGTTATCAATCAAATAAACCTTTATAACCCTGACAACATAGCTTCTAAATATGTAAAGTAAAAGGAAATCTAAAATGTAAGGATAAATGGATAGAGTCACAATCACAATGAACAGACACTTTTTAGAAATCAATAAATCAAGTACACTAAAAATAAGTAATGATATAAAATATTTGAATAAATTATATATCCCATGACCAGTATTCATTATTTTTCAAAAGCTCATGAAGCATTCAGAAAACAAGTATTATGTATTAGAAAATGTTAACAAGTCGTAAAACAAAAATAAATCACATGGGCCACATTGAGTGATTATGATGTGTTAAAATTAGAAATTGAGAAGAAAAAATCCAACAAGAACCCCAAAGCTAAAAAACAACCATACTCCGTAAAATTAAAACCTCTACTCCTTGAAGTTTTAAAAAAAGCCCACTTCTTTGTAACACGTGAATTAAAGAGGAAATAAAAACTATTTGGAAATGCAATACTACAAAAGTACAACATGTAAAAACTATTAATATGACAAAGACAGTACTAGAAGAAATATTTGTTATCATGACTCTTATTAGGAAAAACAAGGAAGACAAAAAAAAATAAATGTACTGATCTTTGAACTCAAGAGGCTGGATTCATATGATAAAAATAAACTTGAAGACTGTGTAGTGAAGGAATTAATAAAGATAAAAGTAGAAATTAATTACACAGAAATAAAAAAGAAATGAAATTGTAAAGTTGCTCTATAAAACCCAAAGCTAATTCTTTGCAAAGGCCAGTGCATTCTGGTCTCATAGGCCAGGGCCTTCTGTGTTCTATTTTTCCTCATCCCACCCCCAACAGTCATAGCACTAACAGGGAAACCAAGTGAACCTCCTACATCTCTACTCAGAGGCCCTGAGTACTGAATATAACATACTTAATATACATGTGGCAGGTGGCATTTTTCAGTTGATTTTATTGAAGTCTATATATGACATCTTAGGAAACTTGAACGCAGCCTGTAGAACTGTACACACTAGGGATTGTGTGTAAACCCCAGCAGTCTGCATATACTGTCAACAATCTGGTTCTTATAAACCCATGGGTTTCTGTCTTGGGGAAGAAATATCCTTGTTTTGTGAGTGAGGCCCGAGGGAGGAATGCGCATTCCCTTCAGAGTCTGGGAAGCCCATGTGGCCATTAGTGTTTGGTGAGATGGTCTTCCTTGCTCTTATTTTGATCGTAGGTACTTTCTTTTCACCCCGCTTCCTGCTCTAGGAAGCAGTTGGCCCTTGGAAAACATGTGAAGGTCACTGTTGCGTATGTTGCCACATCCCCTCTCTTTCCAGCACCATTGGAGAACCTAGTGTTCCCACTTCGGATCCCATGGGGTTAGGATGGGACCCTAAATTCTCACCACTTCCTTCCCCATCCAACATATCCACCCCTTTGTCTCATGACCTTATATCTCTTATATCGCCAAGAGTCTAATAACGAAATAAAGTGATTTGAATTTAGAATCCGTGGATCTGTAAGGATTCTGAGAAGTCATCACATTCACTTTGAACCCATGCTCCCCACAGAGAGCTTCTGATTTTCATCTTTTTAATATTTCTACCAGCCATCTCCAGGACAGAGCCCTTGTTTTCTCACCTTTGGATTTACCTAGCACTTTCCACAGGTCCTCACACAGGAATTCCTCGGAAGATATGTGTTGGATGAATGGCTCCTCAGAAAACTAGGAGTGAGCTCTGGCAGCTTGTAGAGATGTGCATTGCCTGGAGCCTGAGACCTAGTAATCCCCCTGATATGGTGCCTGCAACTTATTTTCAATGATTTCAGAAGCAATAGTATGATGTTATTTGAGTGTTGCTTTAAGCTACGATCTAGAGATGGTCAGAAACCTCCCAAACTCTCACATGTTCTTTGAAACAGGGAAGTCTATGTTTCCATTAAATCCCAAGTGCTGCCTTTGTAAACCCATCTTTATGCCCCTGCCGGCTTAGTGAAGAACTTCCACATAGCCAGGCTCTTGCATCTTCAAGTTGTATTTATTTGTTATCTTAGTTGGTGGTGCCCTCAGGCTGTTGGAGGCTAAGACACCATCTTTAAAATCTCTGCAAAATAAAAGAAATACTTTGGCAAAGCCAGAAAGGATTGGCAATGGGCTGAGGTCAATTATTTAAATGAACATCAGCTTCTCCACCATAAAGAACCTCCAACTGAAAATGAAATCAGCCTAATGATAACCAGTTGCTTCTCCCTCCGCACACACCAGTTGGCAAATCTGCCGCCTGCTTCCAACCAGTACATTCTATTCATTTCTGGTTGCGTTCTTGTCATCCTAGTTCAAGATGGAGATTTTTGTCCTGGAGCTAATTAGTTTCAGCTGATATTTTCTTAGCATCAAGCTTTTTGGAGATAAATACAAGTAGAATAGCCAGTTGGAGTAATGGAGTTCTTTTTGTTCTTCCTGCTTAAGTTTATGACTTCCTTACTATCTTCTCTTTCCACATTTTTCTAAAGAAGATGGTACAGAAGAGAAAACCCAAATCTTATGAAATCTGTCAGCCATGAGAGGACAAGGACTTCACAGGAGAGATGAGAGAAAAAAATCATTTGCCAGCCCCTAGAGGCAGGAAGGAAATATATAACTTCATTTCTATTGCAGGAATGTGTTGGATGGATTGAAAAAAAAAATCCTGTCTTGGCGTGATGGGCCCCGTTTGCAGCCGACAGCTTGAGGTTTCTGCATCGGGAACCTGAAAAGTTGTCAATGTTAATAAAAAGAAGTCTTCTGGGCAATGGTTTTGGTGCACTGTGTGCAAGCATGTGCTATTCCTAATGTTTGGTAAAAAAGAGACTATGATATGGAATGCATTATACAGAAGAGCCAAAAATAACATCTGTCTTGCAAATAAGGGCAACGATCTCATTTCATATCTCTTCTTATTTGGCAGCATCTTTTTTTTTTCTTTACTGGAAAATTATAGTTTTGTGTGGTTTGTAGGAATAACATTTAAACATCACTTGTGATTTTAGACTCGAATGGGATCTACTTAATAAAACACACAAGCAATTAGAGAGCTTCGTGGTAATCACTTCTGAAACCCCGGAAGGTTCACAGCGGCTGGGTGGAGTGCTGGCTTCCCAGCCTCTCCTGTTTCAGAGGCTTAGCGGAGGAAGTCTCCGCTGCCCACATCATGTATACAGATCATCTTTACCTTGCAGGACAGATGTTTTTGAACTCCATGCTGCTACTGCTTGGGCAGATTTCGCATTTCTAGAAAGAAAATTATATTCCCCCGGGCCTAGAGTTTGGTGAAAACAGAAGTTAAGCACACTTGGCAGGTCATCCCAGAGATCTTAAGGAAGAAAGAGCGATTAGGAAAAAACTCCAGTTTTCTGGTTTTAATTTGATTTAACAGAGGAGTTACCTGTTTCAGCTGAAAGCTAAACCTACCTGCACTTTTACCCTTCAAGTATATGAACTTTTCTACAAGTCCAAAATGAGCTTATGCGAAAGGGGTATTTGGGCATATGTCTTATGGCAGCTATGTTATTTTCATTAGGATTTGTCTTGCTCTAACTCTTCTCTGTGCTGCAGGTTTTTTTGATCAAATGGGTTTCCATATTTCAGAAGGAGCTAGTGTTCCCTGCTGTTATGGCTGTGCTTGATGAACCACCAACCTTCATTTATCATCAGTGTTATTGTTTGGTTAGAGATCACAGTTTTAAGCAATTCTGCTGGTCCATAATGGGCAATGGTAGAGAGGACAGTGGTGTTAGGGATAGTGGTGATAGAGATTTTGTTGGTAGTGATGGATATGGTGATGTTTTTGGAAATGGTGGTGGTGGTGGTGGAGGTGGAGGTAGTGGGTATGGTGGTGTTGTTGAGGGTCAGTAGTGGTGGTGATGGTGGTGGTAGTGGAGTGATGGTGGAGGTCATGGGGAAAGTGGTGATGGGGTGGTGAGACTATCTTGCCAGACTCAGTCTTTGGAAGGAGTTTATAAGAGGCACTTAAGGCTTAGTATTAATGATGGTGGTCAAATCCTTACTATTTAAGCTGTGGTCTATAGACCACCACCTACCAGGTTTTTGTTCAAAATGGAAAAGCTTGGGCTCCATCTCAGACTAGCAGATCAGAATCTACATTTTAACAATACTCTCTGGTGGTTTATATGCACATTAAGGTTCTAGAATAACTGGTCTAAAGGAAAATACAAACACCTTTTACTCGAATAGCCCCATATTCCTGCCCTGACTCCTCCCTATGAGAGAATCTCAGCCTTCACCGGGTGTAAGATAAGGGAGGCCAGTGTTTGGCGGGCCTGTGGGAAGTTATCTGGCCTGTACTCCAGGGTCTAGAGTCAGGCATAAGTATGGGTCCAAAAGAAAGCATTTCATGACCTGAAATTTGAGATTCCTCAACTAAATACATCTCTGAAGATTGCCATAGTGCCTGAAGTTCCCATTAGCTTGACTTTTTAAGAGGCTGTCCTTTAATAGGAAGAATATGTTTAGGTACCACATTCAGGCACTGATTGGATTACCCGATTCCCTATATTAGCACACAGAGGATGTTGGGACTAAGCCCACAACATGTGGGCTCCTTAGGGAAGTCTGCAGAGAGTTTGACTATTTTACCTGAGAAACAGTGGTACCCATGGCACAGTGCTCAGACACACACACACACACACACACACACCAAGATTAATCACATAAGTATAAATTCCTATGTAGTGTTAGTGATATGTGTATAAATTGTGTGAGGAGCAACAAGCTTAATTTCTACACATATATTATGGGTATAGGTTGTTATATAACAAACTACTCCCAATACTTAGGAAATAGTCATTTATTTTCACTCAGAGATCGATCACTTGGCCTGGTCTCTGCTCCACCGAGTCCCACTAGGTTGGCCCAGTTGAGACCCGAAGATACGTTTGCCAAATGGCTCACCCCCATGAGCTAGTTGTTGCCCAGCTGGGGCTGTCAGCCAGGGTCTTGGTTCTTCTCCATATGAGCCCTTTTGCTTGGGTTTCCTCACGGCAGGGTGGTTGGGTTCCAAGAGCAAATGTTCCCAAAGGCCTAGGCAGGAGCTGAAGCACTTCTTGTGAACTAGCTTCTGAAGTCCCAGGTGTCATTTCTTTGTGCTTGCCTTTCTTTTGTGTGGGTGTCATTTTCATATGCATATCTCATGGCTGGTGTGTTTTTTTGAGCACCACTAGAGTGGCAGGAGCTAAATGAATGAGTAGTAATCTTCCTCGACACTGACGCTGTGTGGGAAGTACGATGTGGGCTTCCCCCTTTCCCTAACCTTCTTAGTGCTGAGTTTTCTTCTGGGTCTTCTCACTATGGAAAGCCTCATCATTGTGCTTGCAGACGCAATCAGGTGACTATAGAAATTATAAAGGAGGCATGAGGTCCTGGGTAATGTCATTGAGCTCATTTGAGCTCAGCTGCTGGGTGTGCCAGGTTTCTTTACAGTGCAGTTAATATACCTGCTCTCCAAATGGTGTTGCTGGTCTTGGGAAGACTTAGTATCTCAATTTTCAGGGAACGACAATCCGGATTTGAGCCATGCCCAGAAACCTCCGAAAGCCTACCTTCCCTTCATCTGGCTCTTCAGTGGGAAACAGGGTATTTTGTGGTAGGTCAGGAAATGAAAAAAGAAAAATAGGAGAGGGAACGGAAATAAGGAAAACACAGCTACAGAAAAACGGAAGAGTTAAGCAGGGGCAGCATGTGGCATACATTTAAAGTAGACAAGTTTTCTATCTTTTAAAACAAATGGGCCAACTTTCCATGGACTGGTATATATACAGGCAGACCACACAGTGTTTGTCATAAAATTCAACAAGGATATATGCCTGGAGTACCCCCACTTTCTCCTATTCCCTCTCAGAGAAACAAAAAAGCAAGCAAATTTGAGGGGTGGTAGGCTAAGGGACTATAGAAGAATACCACTGGCTTAACATAGAAGTAGTACTGAGACATTTAATTCTAGGCTAGGCTTTCTGCCAAGTCCCACGGAAAATAACTGCACACTCAGTGTTTTAGCCAAAGCTAACACTGAACAGGGCCTATTAGTGATTTGTAAATCATTATTCCTGTTGGTACAGTTACTACGTCATCTGGAGCTAGGTAGAAGCAACTTTAATAGGGCTGATTTATATCATTAGGTAACTACTGGTTCATTCATTCATTCATTCATTCACTCATTCATTCATTTCTACAGTTACAATCATTTCTCTGTGCTAGACCAACACTTCATATATATTTTTCTTATAGCATTTATCGCATTGTACTAGTTTCTTTTCCTCTTGAGGGCACACAACTTAGACTACATTTCCCCAACTCTTTTATCACCAGGTATAGCCATGTCTCTGAGTTCTACCTAAAGGAATGTGAGTGATGTAGTATATTCCATATACAGGTCTGGCCCATAAGGAAACTTCTCATGGGAAATCATCTATACCCATTTCCCCTTCCAGCCGACTGAAATGGAGATGATGCCCTGTGAAATAATGTAAATTTTTTTGTTATAATGTTTTTATTTAGTTTTAGTATTAGGGTTATGCTGGCCACATAAAATGAGTTGGGAAGTGTTCACTTTTTCTCTATTTTCTAAAAGACTTCATGCAAGACTGGAATGATTTCTTCCATAAATACTTAATAGAATTCACCAGTGAAACCATCTGGGTCTGGAGTTTTGTTTGTGGGAAGGTTTTAAATAATAAATTCAGTGTATTTAACAGTTATAGGGCTCTTCAAATATTTCACTTTATTTTGCTTCGGTATTGGGAAGGTGTGTTTTTCAAGAATTTATTCACCTCATGTAACTTGTGGAATTTGTTGGCATGAAGTTTTTCATAATGGCCATTTATTAACCGGTTGATGTGTGTTGGACTCGTGGTGGTAATCCTCTCATTTCTGATATGGGCAATTTGTGTTCTTAATGTAACTTTGCAAACCAAATGTTGAAGATGCTCAGCCACAAGATGAAATGAACTTTGGTCTTTGAATTGCCTTTTGGTGGAGAGCTGACAACTAATCACACACCTGCTGCCTATCCTCTCTGCCATGTCTTATGAGGGTGGAGTATAAAAATGCATGTGGTATCACTTAGAAATGTCAGGGCCCTCATCAAATGTTAATAACTTACCTGTACATTGTATTTTATTAAGCTTGTATAAAACAATTTTAGGTATGTTAATTTCTCATGGGTTCCTGAAGGTTTTAGATACATACTTGTTGAAGGAATTTATTTTTCAGGTTTAATTCTGCCCTTTCGATGATTCTGAATATTGTTGCTGTAGATTAATTGCATTGACAGCCCAAAACTTTTACTCTTCCTACTGTGGAAAGGGCATTTTGACACTCAACTCTTGACTTTGTGATCAGCCACATGACTTTGCTTTGGCCAATGGGAAGTTAACAAATGTGGCTTAAAGTATCTTCTCTGGTCTCAGTCTCTTGATGCTATTGCATCTTTGCCATAATCATGCGAACATGTCCAGGCTAGCCCACTAAAGGACTGTAAAGGACACATAGAAAAGATTCAGGTTGTCTGAGGCCATCCAAGACCAGTTAGCCTCTAGCCATCCTGCCAGTTGTCCATGGACTCATAAGCAAGCCTAGCCAAGATCAGCCAAGCGTGAGCCAGATGAGCAGAACTACCCAACTGACTTACAGGCCAGTGAGAACTAATAAATTATTATTGTTTTAAGCCACTGTGCTCTCGAATCTGTTGTTATATAGCAATAACTGACACAACCTTAATTGAAACAATAACCATTATGATTTTTGAATCTCCATTCTAGTGTTTATTGAGGCTGCTCAGCATAGAAGTTTAGGCTCTTGGCTTTGGAACCAGAATGCCTACAATTCAAATCTCAGTTCTTTAACGTTTTAAACTTATAATAGTGCCTGGCAATGAGGAAGCACCATAAACATGTTAAATAAAATGGTACGTGGCCAGATCTATGACACGTGCATGCACAAATGATCTCTTTTTATCAAGTCAATAACTCTTGTGAAGTAGATAATATTACACCTATTTAGTAGATGTAGATGCCAAGGCACAGAAGTTAAAAACTCGCATAGTAGAACATAGTAAGTGAGTGGAGAGCCAAGATCATGAACCGAAGTCTGGCCATGTTTAAAATCATTATTATAAATACATTGCCAGAGCAGCTCAGCTATTTTGGCCTTCTTTTGGGCGCTGGGCCCCATTTTCAGTCTTGTGTCTCAAGTAGAATTTTTAAAAAGTAAGTTCAGAAGTCTAAGTAATGTTAACAGGTGGGAGAGGCTATGACAGAGAAAATGTGGACTGTGGCAAGTGCTGGGTAACCCTTTTTACTTGCAGAGGTACCTTGGTGTTAACATCTTATTTATATAGATGAGTTTTGGTCATGAGAAATAAAGATAAATGAAAACCACAAAGGCTAAATCTTATCTAGTTAATACAGTAAAACCCTTCATGAAACCAGACTTATTGCTGGGTTCAAGGATGGAGTTGGGCAATAAACCTAACTGAACTTACAGTATCTGAAGTATAGATTTATTTTTCAAAGGAATGCAGTTCTATTTAGGTAAATAATATCATTTCCATGGCAAATACTGTTGTTTGTAGATCCTATGCAACAATTTTATGAATGTAATTGATATATAGCCTTCACCTCTTCCTCATCCCCTGCTGAGGTGTATGGAATTCTAATGGAATAAATTGCTTAAACACAGCCGCCAGCCTTTTGTTCACGAATAATTTCCTTGGAAAGACAGTAATGATAGGATGATCATAAATTGTGGATTCCAGAATCTATATTACTAAGATTTTTAATCCCTCATTCTTCTGGATTTTTCCATACAACTTTTGATCAACAAAAGACTGTCCCTTTCTTGTGCATATGCTAATAAGAACTTAAAAAAACCACACACACACCATTGGAATCAATTCTTTGGGAGCAGACTTTGGAAAAAGTGGTCCGCATAATGCAGAGCTTGGGTAATGTGCCTCTAAACTCTGGATTCTCTTCTTTGAATGTACTTTTCAGAGTGTTCAGTTTCCGTTTTCCTTTACTCTCTCCAGTAAGGGAGACACGGACTGTCGTTTAATAGTTTCTGCCTGGAGCCAATCTCAAATGACCCAGGTTTTCCTGTCTTTTATCCTGTACATTGGAATCATAATGCGCTTCCACCAAATGTGTGAGAGCTGTAACTCACCCTGGGAACTCCAGCCCAGCGTGGCGACAAGGGTGTCAGCCTAGATCCACACGTAGCCTTCTATGTCGGGGCTTCCTTGCTGAAGGTGGGGTGTTGTTGAGGGCACCCAAACCTCGATCGCCAGGGATCGGCCAGCTCCAAGACCAGGTTCTTGGACAGATAATTATTATCATAGTAAAGTAACTTCAAAGAAGGAGTGGAATTTTTGTGGCCGTGAGATCGCGGTAGAGCCGAGTGCAACTTTTGCAGCATTTCATTAGTTTTTCCTGGAACGGTCCAGGAAGGGGCATGCATGAGGCTTTCTGGCTCACAGATTTGCTGTGCTTCTGGCTGAAAAAAAAAAAAAAAAGAATTGAAATCTTAAGAAATATGTTTATGGTGCCCGTATCTTAAGAAGCTTTTACTTGATTTTGGCAGGGCAAGTCGCCGTTGGAACAATTGAAAACATCTTTTTTAACTGTTTCCAGAAAGCATTTACAAACACCCCGAAGTAAGGTTACATACTTATAATTCATCTCTAAGCCTCAATTAAGGCTGTTGTTGTAGAGCGTTTGCTGCCTCTAATAGCCTCACACCATAATAGCATTATACAGTACCCCAAGATAATGAGAAGAATGTCTAACATCTGCTTATACTCAGAGAACAAAGAAGAATGGAAGGATGTGTCCTGCAACACTCGCGAAGAGCTGCCTTCGCTTGCGGGAGGCGCAGGGTGGCTTTCTTAGGAATTGTTTTTCTGCCGCAATGGCAAGATGTTCTGGAAGGCTTGGCGGAAGCTTACCGTAGATGGGCCGCTCAGGCCGGGGCTCAGCAAACCTGACCTCAGTAGGGGGACCGTTTCTGAGCTCCTTCAGAATAGTTGAAGGTTGTATTTTTAATTACATATGTGTATTTTGGTGAGAACATCTAAGATTTATTCTCTCAGCTACGTTCAAGCATGTGATACAGTGTTATTAGCTGTAATCGCCATGTCGCACATTAGTTCCCCAGAACTCGTTAATCATATAACTGGAAGTTTGTTCTCTTTGATTAATCTTCCCTCCCACTCCAAGTCCTGGTAATCACTGTTCCGCAATCTGTTTCTGAGTCCAGTTTTTTAAGAATCTACACATAAGCAAGATCTACAGTGTTTATCATTTTGTGTCTGACTTCTTTCACTTTGGATAATGCCCAAGGTTCATTCAAGTTGTTGCAAATGACAGTATTCATTCTTTCTCATGGCTGAATAATAGTCCATTGTATGTATGCAACTCATCTTTTCTACCCATTCATGAGTTGATGGACACTTAGGTTGTTTCCATGTCTCAACTATTGTGGATAATGCTGCAATGGACAGGGGAGGGCAGATATCTCTACAAGATCCTAATTTCAATTCCTTTGGATATATACTCAGGAATGGGATTTCTGGATCATATGGTAGTTCTATTTTTAATTTTTTGAGGAGCCTCCCTAGCTTTTTTCATAGTGGCTGTACCAATGTACATACCTCCCAGCAGTGCAAAAGGGTTCTCTTTTCTTCACATTCTTGCCAGCACTAGCGATCTCTTGTCTTTTTAATAGTTATTCCGACAGGTGTGAGATGATATCTCATTGCGGTTTTGATTTGCATTTCCTGATGATTAGTGATGTGGAGGAGTTCACTAATGCTATGGTGGAAATCATTTTGGAATACATAACTGTATCAAATCAACGTTTTGTACACTTTAAACTTACACAGTAGCATATATCAGTTATATCTCAATAAAGCTGAAAAAAATGTATAAATTAGAAATAAGTTGTATTTTGAAGTTAGTTTGTTGAATTAAGAGTAGCTGATATTCAGAGAGTGGAGAAAACTACAGAGATAATGGGTCTTTCTGACTTGGATCTTTGTTCAAATTAGGCCTAATGTCTAATGTTGTCCCCTGAGCCAAGTGATGGAGAATGGTGTTGACTATGCCCTTCTGACTTTCAGCAGTAGACACACCTGGGAAGAGATTAAAGATGGATTTACCTTATGTCATGCTCTGCTTTTCTGGGGTCATACTCTAAAGGGACAAGGGTCATCATTTTTAGTCTTCATGAAGTAGGAACTTGATATATCATGAAGGAAAATGACTTTTGAATAGAAACACAGCAGGTAGGAGAAGGAATAGCAAAAATGGAACCCAGCCCTAACCGGTTTAGCTCAGTGGATAGAGCGTCGGCCTGCAGACTCAAAGGTCCCGGGTTTGATTCCAGTCAAGGGCATGTACCTTAGTTGCGGGCACATCCCCAGTAGGGGGTGTGCAGGAGGCAGCTGATCGATGTTTCTCTCTCATTGATGTTTCTAACTCTCTATCCCTCTCCCTTCCTCTCTGTAAAAATTCAATAAAATATATTTTAAAAAAATGGAACCCAGTGTGTATACTTCGTAGTCTGCCAGGCAATGCTGCACTCTTGTCTGTTTAACAAAACTGCAGGAAAAAACATGATTGGCTTATTAATTAATTTAAAGAGAGGAAACAATAATTAGTATAATGGACATTCATTGGGTAACTTTCTATTACTTTCCATTTTTACCCTTTCTCTGTTCTAACAGAACTCTGCATTTCCTCCTTTGCAAATTGTGGGGCCTTCTCCTGGTTTGGATAGCCTCAGAAGCAAACCTGGACAGAGATTTAAGTTCAAGTAGTTTATTTGGGAGAAATACTGATGGGGGGTGGGGCTGTGTGGCAGGGAGGGAGAAAGTCAATAAAGGGGTGTTGACCAACCACTGCTGGCAACTGGAGCCCAGCACCCTAGGACACTCTAGGATACTCCGTGGAACACAGGGCACAGTTCTTCCAACTGAAGAGCTGGGATGCTTGGATATTTACTGGTCAATTCCCTGTTGATCCTTAATAGAAGGCTACTTTGGAGGCATTAACTCTGGAGCTTCTGGGTTGCTCTGTGCATGGGCCAAACATGTTTGTGCAGTCGGGGGAGAGGGAGGAAGCCCTCGAGCAGAAAGTAGCAGTTGTTTGCAGTGAGCAGACTTGGGTGAGTAGACTGAAGGCTAAGGGGAGAGGTGGGAACCAACAGTGACTACTGCAGGATGTGACTCCTCTCCCATCTCCAGTGGGAGGCCTTGATTGGCTTAAAGTAACCTGCACAGTCCATCCCCTAGACACTGATCTGCTATTTGGGCGTGTGATTCAAATCAGTCTATGTCAGGAATGTGACTCAAATCCCAGACTTCAGTTGGCTGTTGCAGGAGCTAACTCTCTCTTCTGCATTAAATATGAAGAAGCAGGAAGCCTTGGACCTTGCTGGTGGCCATCTTAGGAGCAATGAGAAGACCCACTCGAGCCTGGGGACATGCAGCCAAGTCTGGAGAGAGAGAAACCGAAACCGAGCCCTACATTAAGTTTAGTAGAAGGCTGTATTACTTGCCTAGGGCTGCTGTAATAAAGTACCCAAAATGTAGGCGGCTTAAAACAATAGTAATTTATAATCCCACAGTCCTGGAAGCAGAAGTCTGAAATCACAGTGTCAGCAGGGCCACGCTCTCTGCTCTAGGGAAGCATCCATCCTTGCCCTCTAGCTTCTGGTATTTGCTGACAGTCTTCGGAATTCCTTGGCTGTAGACCCATCACTCTACTAGTAGTCACATGGTAATCTTCTCTCTGGGTGTCTTGACACCTTCTCTCTGCATGTCTGTGTCCATATTTCCCTTTTTTATAGGGACATCAGTCATAGTAAATTAGGTCCCATCCTAATGACTTCATTTTAACTTGATTACCTCTGTGAAGACCCTGCTTCCAAATAAAGTCACATTTTAATGGAAGTTAGGACTTCAACATCTATTTTTGGTTTATTTCCACCTAATCCATCTTGGACACCTAGAGCACTCTGCCAACCATGGAATTTGTTTGCAGGATATTAGTAATGGCAAAGGTGCGTCCAACTCACAACCCATGGCAAGCTCAATGTGTCTTTAAAAGCTGTAAAGGCTGAAACAATTCTTACCAGCCATTATGAGCATTCTCTCTGACTTCAAGGTTTTAGTGTTATGAAAAGCAAAAAAAAAAAAAAAGGGGGGGGCTTTGTGGTAATGTCCCTTGGGGTTTATTATTTTTAACAGCCAAATATTGATTTTCTAAAACATCCAAATATAAAAGGTGTAGCTGGAAGACCCAACACTGATTCCATAAGCACCCTATGAAAATCAGTTGTATTTTATTCTAGTTGTAGCCTCATGAGTTCTTATGGGTGAGATATTGAGCAATGCTTTAGACCTAACCGAATTCACTATTCATATAAAAGGACTCTCCATGCTCCAAAATGATGTTTGGAAGGACGATTTGTCACTTTGCCAATTTGTGCCACTTAGCACAAATTCTTTTACAACTTTAATTTAAAATGGCAGCTATCCATTAAGCAAACAACGCATTTATTCAAGTGCAGATGGTAAACATAGTTAAACTTACTAAATTATGTGTTGCTCCTGGATAGTAGCTGCATGAATATTAGATGATTGTGAGTTTCCTATATCCATGGTGATAGTGATAATATGTACTTGGATATATGAATAAGAGACTTTTAAAATCTCCCCTTCTGTAGGTAAAATTAAGTTATAGGAAGTTACAATTGATGTGGATTATTAAAGGTTCAATTTAAGGTACCCAAATAATAAGTAGAGAGAGAGAGAGAGAGAGAGAGAGAGAGAGAGAGAGAGCAAGCAAAATTCAGAGGCATAAATAAGAAGCAAGTTTGCTTCTCTCTGACTAAGTCTAGAGACAGGTGAGCAGTCCAGGGTGGGTCTGTTCTCTAAGGTCACCAAGTACTACGTTTCTTCTGTCTTTGCGGTTCTGCCTTCCCTTAGGTTGTTGTCCCATTTCCCTGGCTGAAACTATCTGACCACCACTGTGCTTGCTTTCCAGCCTTTGGGAAAGGCAAGTGGAGAGAAGCTTCTTTTTTGAATGACATGACCTGGAAATTGCACATATTTCTTCAGCTTACACCCAGCTGTCCAGAGAGCCTAGCTGCAAGGGAAGCTGGAAATGTGTCTAGCCCTGTGTCTGTGTTCCCTGCCCAAACTCCTGGGGTTCAGTTCTCCAAAGAACAGAGATTAGACTGGATCTCAGGAGACACTTAGCTTATGTAAAGGTGCTGTGGTTCCTGTCATGAAAAGGAATGAAATTTGGACTTACGGGCTGATAAAACTTCGGGAGGCATTCATTTAATACTTAACAGGCACCATGTACTGAGGCTATGATGTTTTCCTCATGACCACATAGTCCCGTTTAAAAGACAGACAATAATTAAATAGGAAATAATAACGTGAGGATGTTGAGTTTGGGGAGATGCAAATACTGTGAGAAGAGCCTAACCTAGTCTAGGGACAGAAGGGTCAGCGATGGTTTTCTGGGGTGGCTGACACTGAGCTGGGACTTCTGTGCAAGGTCCTAGTTGGGAGGAAAGTGGAAATAGTTCCAAGGATGGGAATCAAAGAGACAGGGCAACTTTAATGAATCTTCCAAAGACAGAAGTCATTTACAAGGCTGCTGCAAGAAATCTTACCCCAAGGCAGGCGCAAAGGGAAAGCTATGTAGAATTTATCCCGAAAGGAAGAAGGATTACTGAGTGAGGAGGAAATCTTCTTGGCACCAGTCTTGCAGCAAAGTATAGAATCATGATGAGCCCCAGATTCTGGGTCATCTGCAGTGATTTGAAACATGGACCTGGTTATGGTTTGGCTTCAAGCAACAATAAATCGATCAAGCTTTTCAACAAGAATTAGAATATTCCTATAATTCCCAATTAATCACGTCTTTTGGAAAGGTAGGAAGTGGTAGGAATCACATCTGTTTGGTTGTTTGGCACCGAAGTATTAGCTCTCCTAGTGTGTTTCTGCTGTTTCTTTATTAAAAAATGTTGTAAGTTTGAATCATGATGAAATCTATTTTATTTGGGGAGTTGCTTTTGAGAATGGATAGCAAATTGCCCTGGGGGAAAAAAGTCAGGAAAAAGTATTGCAAGATAATGATTTGGTAGAAATGGGAACTTATTCGACAGTATTTGCTAGTTTGGAACAAAATGTCTCACTTCATTCCTGCTTTGAAACAGGATATCTCCTTTTCTCTATATATATTTTATTAGGTTTGGGTTTAAGTGCATGTTCAGAGCTGCTACATGCTTTTATTTTTACCTTTCTTAAGATTTTTCATTTACATGCATTTATTGGGTGCCTACCATGGTGAAGTGTTACAGGCTTTGGGCATTGCTACGGGGGAGGTGTCAAGGCTATGATAATGAAAAAGGCCAACTTAGTTCATGCCCAAATAGACCACAGTGCTGGAAATTAAGACACACCACTCATCAGCGTTATTTTTCTAAATGTTTTGTGTCTTTGGCCAGTTACGCAGCCTCTCTCTTTTATAAAATTCTAAACCTATAATGAGAATGATCATAGTATTATTTTTCCCCTTTCACTTTTTAAAAATATATATCTTTATTGATTTCAGAGAGGAAGGGAGAGGGAGAGAGAGATAGAAACGTTAATGACGAGAGAGAATCATTGATTGGCTGCCTCCTGCACACAACCCATTGAGCCTGCAATCTGAGCCTGCAATCCGGACATGTGCCATGATTGAGAATTGAACCAGAGATCTCTTGGTTCATAGGTCAGCCTTCAATCACTGAGCCACACCAGCTGGGCTCCCCTTTCACTTTTCATTCCTACCCTCTGGCAAAATTCTACCATATCCGGTTCTTTCACTGTAACTAGAACATGCCATCATTGACAAAGCCAAGAGCATCTCCTCTCTAAGACTGTTTTGACAATAACCCTGAAGTATTTGCTAGATGATGGGATGGCTTCCCCATCACAGACACTCCATGTTTTTACTCACAAGATAGAAATGTAGGTATTCCTTGGAATTCCATGTCCAGCCGAGGCCATGTCCATTGTCTACTACATTCAGAGACATGCTGAATGGAAGCATGGAATGTAGGAGAGTTTTTTCTCCCAGCATCTGACAGGAGTAGTGGCATAGAAGGGGTCTTAACCTTAATTGAGTTGTGTGCCAGGCACTGTGGTACATTGGTTACCTTGTTTCGTGTAAGGATCAAGTCGACAATGAACCATTTTTATCCCCATTACAAAGATGAGTAGGTTGACGTTGAGAGAGGATAAATCACAGCCAATAAAGTCTCTCTCAGACTTCCATGTCCATTAAAATGTTTTCCCTGAGCCAATGAAATCTAGAGACTTAATTCGTCTGGTTGGGGTGGCCCTGCTTCTTTTAGAAATCCAGGTGGGTCTCACCTGTCTGGAAGAGCAAGCTCCTCCCAGGCTGCGGCAAAATGGGACAGAACTGAGCTGAAAAAGGCTGTTGGCTGGAATCTTCTTGCTCAAGTTGCTGCCCCACTGGCAAGAACAGACCATTTTTTTTTAATAAAATGATAGTAGTTCATCACCCTGTCTTTCCTTCAGTTGGGCCTCAAAGACACCAATAAAGTATTTTTAAAAATGTTATTTCTGGAGTTTTGAAAACTTGCTTCAAATTTATGCCAGGGCCAGGTCTGCAGAGAAGGTGTGCAACCACTTTACAAGCAGCAGCAGGTGTGCTGACCTGTGTGTTGTGCTGTAATCACTGACTGTGGGCCCCCGGAGGAGGGGTGCAACTTAGTCACTGTGGTCCGCGGCACAGTGCCTGGCCCACAGCTCAGCAAATGTCCATTGAAATTAACTGGCATCCCTGTGTTTCTTGTGTGTAACTAAAAGAATCAAATTTAAATTCAAACAGACAAGTGCCAATCAAGTCATTTCCACCTCTATTCTTGGGGCAAGTGTGGGCTTGGTTTACCGTTAGTTTTCCTGGAGGGTTGGCATTGTCTCTGTGCCACATCCATCCTTCTTAGGGCAAAGCTCTAACTGTGGCATGTGGATCCATGGTCATACCTTGGCGGTCCTTCAACAAATGCAGTAACATTTGCTACACGTTGATTCAGTCTGTGACTATGATTGTGAATTTTTCCAAGCAAAAAGGAACTCTGGAGAGAAATTAGGGGAAGCCCATAGTTATCTTGAAATATATTGTTTGTAGAGCTTCTTGGAAAATGGGTAACTTTTCATGAGAACAGGAATAGCAGAGAGAAGTGCCTGGATGAGAACACCTGCTCTGTGGTCTGAGTGGGTCTATTTGCATTTTTGCTCTCAGGGTCGCTACAGCCTTTTTACTAATGTTGGTAATGCTCTGGTGGTTAGTTCCAATGATTTTCTTTATTGTGCCTTCCAGATCAATCTCCTACATGGTTGTTCCATTTAACCTGTATTCCCTAGGTCATTTCTTAAAGCAATTTATTGAACATTATCCTAAATTGAACTGCATTCGCCATCCTTTTGACCCAATTACTTAAGTGGTCCACATCCATTTGCTTTTGATTGTCTGCTCTTTGGCTGTTCACTTCCCCTCTAATTTTACCATCAGTTGCAAAAGAGACTGTTTAGTTCTGGTGTCTCTTCCTTCCCAAACCATTCTCTGTCTGGCCAGTACAACTTATAAAGGCAGCTGTTCTGATTTGAAAAATCCCAGTTCTTCTGTCTGAGTATGTTTTATTTCAACAGTTCAATTCTACAGAGATTTATGGAGGGCCTGCATTGTGATGGGACTCGGTGAAGAGCTATCTGCCTGGATCCGTTCTGCTTAGGAGTGAGTTTGCTAGGGAAAGGTCTCTGATCTCTGAGCAGGGTGTCTGAGCCCTGGGCCCTGTCAGGTGGTTTTCCAACACCAGTGTCAACCTGGGTACCTTTCACACTCTCTCACAGAGCACAGCCAAATCCAGCAGGTTGATTGGCTGCAATCATTTATGTGTCTGTAATTTCTAATTGATGATCAGCCCTATTTCTTTAGGTGTTCGATCATAGTCTGTAGACTAGTCTCTACTCTTTGTGTAATAACAGCTGTATAATAAGCTTGGTCCTGGTTCATGTCATGAGTTATAAAATAAAAAGAAGTCAGTAACAATACAATGTGTCACTCCCCACCCTTAGAATTTTCTCTTTAAACTTCTGAACTTGGGGAAGATTCCGTATCTTCCTTCATTTCTCCCAACCCTTGTAAATGAACACTGTTTTTATTGGCCTTCAAACTCGTGTAAATCGCGCTAGTGGTGAGAATGGAAATGGCTTTCTCTGGGAAACCTGATTATTTATATGACCTGAGTTAAGACATCTTTACACAGGGTCCTCATTTGGTCTTCTCTGACTTCGGCCTGGTGTGAAAGTGACATCTGGCTAAGCTTATCCATTATTTGTTAATTCCCGTGTCCCTCTTGTGAGGTCAGTTCTGCTGTCACCAACTTGCTGCTTAAATCCCATTACAACCAATTCTCCACTAGCCCACAGATAGCCCAGTCATAGGTGAGCTCTGCTGGCCGGCAGCGACCCACCCTGAGGAGTCCCAGTCGGTACAAACAGGATGTGACCTGCTCTCATGAGGTGGAGGGAAGATCTTGTCTAAAGCCACTTAGTAGCTCGGTAGCTGAAAACCCAGAAATTCCAGATTTGGGGATATTTGCCCTGATCACTCAACCATGCCATAGTTCAAGCCGCGGGTTACATTTTGAGTGACAGCGATTGGACTCAACCATGACATTGAACGGGAGATTGAATTACCAGAGTGTCGAGTTTACTGAAGGGAAAGACAAAACAAAGCAGGAGCAATGGTGGCAATGGAGAGAGCAGAATTGGCTGGGAGAATGGAAGGAAATGGAATTAGTCTGCTATTTTGAAAGAGCTGAGACTGCAGGGATTATGTTAACGAGCCCATGATGTGCGTGCGTGTGTGTGTGTGTGTGTGTGTGTGTGTGTGTGTGTGTTATGTGTAATTTAGGCCTTTTGTGCAGTGCTTTCTTGTGTTATAACAAAAATAAGGTTCTGCTACTTGGCCAAAAAGAAGAAAAGAGACATACTAAAAAGTAACAAACCTTTATATTTTAAACTATTACCTTTGGTCTCAGAAATGCATCTCTTTTTCTTTCTTGTTGGATTTACTCAATGGCAAATGGAAGAGAAGGGTTTGATCCCTCATTGTATCCCCCCCTTCTCCTGGTGGTGTCTGGATTCAACTAGACTCTCTTATCAGTGTAAAGACATGGCCATTTAGCAAAAGATTGGAGGAAATAGTTCATTTTTTGTTTGTTTGCAGCTGTATTGTATTCTGAAGGGAAATGTGGTTCTATTACAGGTTTGCTATATAATCTTTAATATCTGGGCTCTGATACAGCTATGCACTTATAAAAGGGGAGAGGGTGTTTTGAACATTAGGTATCAATGTGCTTTTTATGGAATATGCTGTTTCTATTTGAGATTTAAAATTTTGTGCAAAAATATACTTCTTCACTAAAGAATGGTGTTTCTTTCTCTAGAGAATTAAAGAGGAATATCTAATGTAAACACGTAGTCTGGTGTGAATAATTCCATTCTTGGCTGTAAGAAGCTTTTGAAATGGGGCCATTTGAAACTTTACTTTTATCTTGTGTGCAAAATACAGTGTTTCAGAACTTCCCAACCCTCCCATCCGGTTACAGTATATTTGACAATAGGAGATCAATTTTCTCTATTCACTCTGTCGACTAAACACGTTCCCCCTTCAATTTATTTGTCTCAATAGAATGAGACTGGCTACTTTTGTCATTTGGCATTTGTTATAGTAGCTTGTATTTTTTCCAGATGACTTTAGTGTAAATGTCAGCACTATGTACATAGAGCTCTATTTTTTTTAAAAAAATAAAGCAGAATTCAGCCCAACCCTGTTATATAGAAGAAAATAAAGCCATATGGAAAGATTTCATTTTTCACATGTACTGTTAGCAGACAGAAAATTTAAATTCAGCTCCGGTGGAGGGCAGGTGGAGTTTGTTTCATGTCATTGTCACTGTGGACTTGAGTTTGAAGAGCGTTGGCTGACTCTTGACTTCGCATCATGCGCAGTGTATCTCCTGCCCTTGTGTTTAGACAGATGTGAAGGGGAAGGGGGATTGGGGCAGATATTTGGGACAGCCAAACACAGTCAGACATTCCTGGAAACTGATGCAATGTGGGTTTCAGAAGAGGTCGTAAAGCCTTGAAGACCTTTATTGGTTCCATAGTGAGGTGTTGGGGGGACCCAAGCCAAGCAATGGCATCTGTGTCTCTGATGGAGTGACACGTACAGGCCAGCTAAACGAAAACCACTCTCCCAGGATCACTGGACCGCCTTCATGTGGAGACCTTACTTACCGCTGTGTAGAATTTGAGGAAAACGCTCACGGAATCACGGAATAAAGATGTCAGCCAAGAAACGTCCTGGAAGACATCTGCCCTATGTATGTGTGTAGCAATCTGCTGGTGGGAAAACACAAATCATGTGCAGTGCAGCTTGTAATCTACACCTTGCTTGAGAAAGATAATGGTTGTGGATGGAAACACATCTGGATCTCTTTAAAATACCGACCACCATAGTCACTTACGAATGTGTAAACATCGATTGCCATCAGCCATGGTTGGGTGGCACCTCTTCTCACCTCCAGAAGGGGTGGGGTGGGGTGGAGGTGCTGAGGGCATGTTGTCATACATGGACAGGCTAAGGGGAAGAACAGACTCCAATGGGAAAGGCACAGTCATAAAGGGGAGCATTAGGGGAGATTTTCTTTACAGTGAGCTGCTCTTGGCTGTTTCTATAAGAACAGACTGGTGGCTTGAACACTATGGAAAAAGCTGGATAAGCATATTCGAAACTCTGTGTTTCTTAAAGTGATTGGCAGCAAGTATAGATTAATATGAAAGATTTAATAAAAATTTGAATTGAAAGCAGCTGTAAAGTTATTAAAAATCAAGTAAGAAAGGATAGTATAGTCTTACTTTTAGCGGTTTCATTTTTTTTTCTGGATTCTTTTTATTTTGGTGATGTCTAATGGCTCATAAATAAGACTTTTGAGGTTTCTATTTTATTAGTATAAATAAAATTAAGATATTTTCATATGTCATAGTATATCTTCCCTTGGTGTTCTTGGTATCTAAGTGCAGGTTATTTCAGATTTCAGGTTGTAAGTGATTAGGGAGAAGAATCCAATTTAGTAGCTTGTGGCCAGCATTTTTTTCTCAATATTTTACTGAAGTAGATTTACATACAGAAAAGTCCCCATACAGTTTGATACATTTTTGCAAATTCAACACACCCATGTAACCAGCACCTATCAGGGGTGGGCAAACTTTTTGACTCGAGGGCCACAATGGGTTCTTAAACTGGACCGGAGGGCCGGAACAAAAGCATGGATGGAGTGTTTGTGTGAACTAATATAAATTCAAAGTAAACATCATTCCATAAAAGGGTACGGTCTTTTTTTTCAATAGTTTTATTCATTTCAAACGGGCCGCGGCCCGCGGGCCATAGTTTGCCCACAGCTGACCTAGATCAAGAAATACCAGTTCCCTTGTAGTTCCTCCACCCCTGCTATGATTCCTTCAAGTCACTGTCCCTCCAAAGGTAACCCACTGTCCAGGCTCCTAGGATCACACCTACATTGGCCACTGTAGTCTGCCTAACAGCAGAGGTTAAGTTGGGCCACTTTTGAACTTTGTATAACTAGAATCATATAATATTAACTCTTATTTGTCTAACATTATTGCACAAATGTGTCTACATTATTGTCGTACTCCATTGTTTGACTATACCAAGACTCACTGATGCATCCTGCTATTGATGAGCCTCTGGGTAGTTCCCAGTATTTGACCTTATGGACATTTCTTTTGTTCATATCACTTCTGTGCACATTCAAAACAAGTTTAATGGTGGACAACTGCACTCTTTGTCCTGAGTATATATCTAAGAATGGGATTATTGGGTCATCGAATATGGTATAGTCCATTTTAGTGGATCCTACTAAAGAGTTTGCCAAAGTGGTCCTACCAATTTTGAATAGAATATAATAGAATAAACTGAATGGAACAGTGTTGAATGGAATGGAAAGAAGATGGGAGCTTGCCTCAGATGCTGTAGCAGTAATTATTGTTTCTTCAGACTTTCATCAATTACATAGATATTTATGTTTGTTCTAGATCTTAATTTGACATATATCTTCTTTTTTCCGTGAGTTTCCATAAAAAAAGTTTAAGTATCTGCCTAATCTTAAAGCTCAAGTCCAAACAATTATATTGACTGTATGGCTTTAATGAGCAACAGAAATTGCCCTGGTGCCAGTGAGGAATAGAAAAGGCACTCTCCAGAGCAGGGAAATCATAAGCTCTTTTAGGAGTCAGACCAACTTCCAACAATAATAATATTTAGAAATGTGATGGGAGGGGAGCTGCACAGAGAAATGAGAGCATAAATGTTGAATGATCATTTGTGATTTTGAGACATTGGCAACCTGGATAATTTCATGTTATCATTTCTGATCTTGGGCACTGAGAGTGCTTGTGGAGTGTCCCTTAAAAAGCCTCTCTTTGCCCGGCTGGTGTGGCTCTGTGGTTAGGCATCCATCTATGGACCAGGAGGTCATGGTTTGATTCCCAATCAGGGCACATGTTGGGCACATGCCCAAGTTGCAGGCTTGATTCCCGATGGGGGGGTGCGGGGGGCATGCAGAAGGCAACTAATCAATGATTCCCTCTCATCCTTGATGTTTCTCTCTCTCTCTCTCTCCCCCCCAACTTCTCCCTTCCTCTCTGAAATCAATAAAAAATATTTAAAAAACACACAAAGCAAAACAAACAAGCTCAATACCGTAGAAGTCATTTTCCCCAGGAGGCATTCCCAAAATGTGAATTATTTGCCCTTACTCCCAGTGATTCTGCTGTTTTCTAAATATGCTATGTTGTATTCTATCATTTAATTTTATTCCTCGCTGGATGTCTTCTTCACATTTGCTTTTATATCCTTAAAACATGTTCATGAAGTTAATCACGAGACACAGGGGTATTCTCTGAAAAATGGAATTGGCAGATAGCTTTAAAATTGTTGTCTCTTTTTATCTGTTGTGACTTATTTTTCTACAATGGACATGCATGACCTGTGCTGCAAAGTTGTGAAAGTTTTGAAATGAGTTAAATATAAAAAAGTAAATTAAAAAAACCCCAGATAACGCTAGGAAAAGGATAAAGGGTGGTAACACATTAGTGAGTCTGTTATCTGTGGCTGGAGTTGAAAGGGGGATAGAATTCCAGTTCCCTGGCCGCCCCAATCCCAAACCCATATTTGTTAATAGGATTATTAACAAATAGGACTAGGGTGTGGAGATTGTAGGGTCCCTCCTATTACAGGCAGGTGGAATCAGACAGGAAGTGAGTGTGATTACAGAGGAGGAGGGTCATCTAGGAGAGACAGACGGGACCAGCTGTGAAAGTTCTTTGGAAACTGGAAGGAAAGGATTCCAAGTATATGAAAAATAGGAGCTACAGACCAGGAAATACGAGAAAAGACTAGAGGAATAAGAATATGTAATACCCTTTGTAATACTTTAAGCAATAAAAAAAAAAGAATACAAATACTAAATAAACTATGTATATGTTAAGAATTTCAATATTTTTATGAGCTTTATAGAAATTGGATCTGTAAAAAAGATTGTCAAAAAACACAATTTGAAACAATTTGGCTGAGAGCGTATCTGTATTCATTCAATGTTCCGTAAATAGATTTTGAAAGCATAAAAAAAAAAAAAAAAAGAAGTACAAAGTGTGATAGAGAGAGGGAAGAGGGACAAAGGAAAAAAAAGAAATAGGGCTCAGTAGAAAACAATATATTAGAAAGATATGTAGGGAACAGGTCAGGAAGGAACAGCAAGTAAGACTGTTGACATATCCTACCCAGGGCCGGACATCTGGTCTCCCGCTGGTAGTAGATCTGCCTCGTTCAGCCTGCCAGGTGCAGCCATCCCAGCCACAAGGTCCTGCAGGGATCCCTGCACAGTCCCCTTCGGGTCACTCTTTTCTTTGGGAGGTTTTGTCTTCCAATCTTAAGTGCACTGGGCCTCCGGTGTGAGCCATTTATTTACGTTTTGAAATGTGAGCGTTGCATGTGAACTTTCCTAGCCTGCTGTATGTGTGTGCCTGGGACAAAAGACATGACTTAGCTGTCAGTGTGCTGAACTATGCAGCCTGCTTGGAGGTCAGGTCACCAAGCAAAGCTGTTTAAAAAGGATGGGGCTCCTCTCGGGAGACAGCTGTGTGTCCACGCAGCATTTGTCAGCTGTGCTAAAGATGGAGTTGAGGACAGAAAGGAACATCCAGAAGAACACTATATGAATGGAAGGGCGCCATAAAGTGTTTTAAACGGGTGTGAAGTCGGGTTTGAAGTGTGGAAGTCAGAGGGTAAGTTCTCTTTCCCCTGGAGCCTAAGTCATTCTCTGGCAGATTTTCAGAAAACTAGTTGTGGTTGGTCCAATATGGCTGCACTGAAACACATTGACCTTGAGTCCCCTTGCTAGTTTACCAAGGGGAAGCCTTTAAGCCAGTCTCATGGTGATCATATTTCCTTGGGCCCAGGAGGAGGGAGTGGTCATACTACCTCATTTATGTTCTTATCCTGCCATAGAGTCTACCTTTAACCATGGATAGTTGGTCTTGGAAATGCATCATCTTGGCTACTGTAGTCTGCCTAATAAAATTGACCTTGAAGTTGAAAGGGCTAAGACAGGTGGTCAACTTGCCTTTATTATTCCTGGGGAAGAACTTAGCCATTATGAGCTGATTAAATTCAATATAAGGAACACCATGGACTGAGTAATGAAAAACTAGCTTTACATTGTGGCCTTGAATTTATTTATGAGGCGATAAAGATGATTGTTGAGTTGTGTTGACAATGTGTGCACAATCACAGAAAGTAGAGTGAGGCAGAGCTAGGATGGCCCACTGGCTCCAGCAACTCATCCTTTCCTGTCTTTGGCATGGATTGCAGGCAACTTTCCAGCCTTTGGTGTTGCTGTCCCATTGGGATGATTCACATCTAGTACAATGTAGTCTGAGTTTGAGTGTAATCTTTTTATGACCCATGGTGGAAACTATTCTATCTGCAGATACCCAGGCTCATATGGGAAAATATTGATTCATCCATGTCTCCATCTTTGGGAGATAGTTATGATGCTGTGGATGTGACATGGATTTGGGAATGAGATAGTCCTACATTCAAATCTACATTTGAATGTAGTCCTACATTTCTAGCTTGTTTAGAAACTTGGAACAGTCCTTCAGGCTTCTAGTCGGGGAGGAGTGTGTCTATCAGGTTAGCCTGGAACCAGAAGTAAATGGCGGGTTAGCTTTCATTTGCCTGATTTGCTTTTTCATAGACAGCCAAGTGATTATATAAAATAGAGTAAATGTTTTGGCCATATTTAGTTGTTTTCACAATATATTTTGATGCTTTGCCATATACTTACTGGAAAACCTTGGACAATTTAATTAACCTCAAAATTAATTATTTAATTAATTTAGTCTCACAGTTTTCTTATCTGTATGTTGAGGATAATATTATCTACTCAGGCAATGGTTGTGAATGTGAAATAAAAAAATGTGTATATGTTCAAATTTTTAGTTGTGAACAACAGAATTTGCTTTTGCTGATTTAAACAGAAAGGTATTTATTAAGTGATATTAGCTCACAATTATTGGAGGTACAGAAAGAATGACCTCAAGGCTGGATTCCAGGAATCACACTGCAGAACTGGCCTGCTAAGAGAGTTGCTGCCACAGTGAGGCCCAATCAGAGCCACCCAGTCGTCTCTGCCTTGATCAGACATTGATTGATTTAAATCAAGAGCTGTTGCTGCTGTTGCCAGTCCTGGGAGAGCCAAATGCTTCTGCCTCCATGGTTACCTGAAGGGCTGGGTTCACCTGAGTGGCTTCCCCATCTCACTGTGCACTTCTCTTCTCCCACCTCCAGTCCCAATGTGCCCTTCTTCAAAGGGTTATGGTCCTTTTTATGTAGATTGCGTTCAGATGCCTTGCATTTTGCTCTCTGATCTTTTATTGATGCCTTGCTACCCAGAATGACTGTGCTCCTGCTCTCCACCCATCAAAACCCTAGTAACCTTAAAGACATCACTCCAGTTCTCCTGTTCCAGGCTTTCCAGAATCAAGTCCTCTCTCTGTTCTTTAAATTCCAAATGCTCTCTGTCTCATTTCTCTGATATTGTTTTTGTTTGTTATTTTAAAATTTTATTGTGTTATTTTGTTTGCCATTTAATTTGTTCTTCTCAACTAAACAATTTCTTTTTTTTTCTAAACAATTTCTTGATAACGAAGATACACACGCACACATACATACACACACACACACACAAATAAGAGAGAAATATGTAAGTTGACCATCACTTTGAGACACCCACCAGCCAATCAGAGTGAGTATGCAAATTAGCGGGGCAAAGATGGCGGCGACCACAGAGCCAGCTGGAGTGGGTGGGAGGATTGGGTCGCCCCCAGCAACAGAGGAAACCAAGCTTCCCGCCCGCCTGGCCGGCCACCGAGGGAGGGGCCTGCAAATGCCCCCCAGCCCCTCACCCAGGCTGGCCATGCCCCCCGAGCAGGGACCCTCACCCCATGGGGGTGTGCTGGCCTGAAAATGGCACTCAGCCCCTTGCCCAGGCTGACACCATCCCCAGAGTGGACCCCCACCCCAATGGGGGCATGGCCTGCCTGTACACTACCACAGACCCCTTGCCAAGGCCTCCCCGTCCCCCAAGGGAACCCCAACCCTGATCCAGGACACCCTTCAGTGCAAACCAGCCAGCCCCCACCCATGCACCAGGCCTCTGTCTATACTAATAAAAGGGTAATATGCTAATTAGACTGGGAGACCTTCCAGGAGACCTTCCGGATGTTCTTCTGGACAAAGCCATGGTGGTGGGGCCGAGGTAGAGACGGTTAGGGACCAAGAGGGGAGGGCAGTTGTGAGTGATCAGGCCAGGATGGGATTGCAGTTGTAGGTGATCAGGCTGGCTGGGGGGCGGTGGGGTAGTTGGGGCTGAGCAGGCCAGCAGGGGGGCCAGTTGGGGGCAAGCAGGCCATCAGTGGGGGTCAGTTAGGGGCAATCAGGCCAGTGGGGGGGGCAGTTGGAGGTGAGCAGGCCAGAGGGGAGGGCAGGTGGGGGCAAGCAGTCCAGCAGGGGGGGCAGTTGGGGGCAAGCAGGCCAGGAGGGAAGGCAGTTGGGGGCAAGCAGGCTGGCAGGGAGGGCAGTTGGGGGTGATCAGACTGGCGGGGGGGCAATTGGGGGCGAGCAGGCTGACAGGCAGAGTGGTTAGGGGCAATCAGGCAGGCAGGCAGGTGAGCGGTTAGGAGCCAGCAGTCCTGGATTGCGAGAGGGATGTCCTACTGCCAGTTTAGCTTAAACTGGCAGTAGGACATCCCTTGAGGGGTCCCAGATTGGAGAGGATGCAGGCTGGGCTGAGGGACATCCCTCAGAATTTCATGCACCACGCCACTAATATATATACACAATTTAATGGTCTCCATAGAAGTGAGCACATGGTGTGTATTCAACAAATATTGTTGGTAACAAACCAACTGGACTATCAGCATACTAGAACAGGCTCCATTAGGAACTATAGGGGATGCTGTGATGAGCTACACAGATCTCCCTCTGGGAGTGAAGGATTTTTTTCCTCCAGGTGCTTTATCTCGACTTGGGACAGCTCTGACAGGCCATTCCAGCTTCAGAGGTGCCCATGGGCTTGGCAGAGGTGTTTGCTGAGACTACATCACAGCCCAGAATGTCCCTTGTTCTCAGTCCTGCTCAGAGTCCCTTCTGTTTAGGTGCTGGTCCCAAGAGCACTCCCTGATAAACTGCCGACACACCAATCTCAGGGTGCTTTCCTGGGAATTCAACCTGCAACAAGAACTGTGTCATGATAAAAAACAAGAAACATCTGGAAGGTTCTGAGCTTGGTTTGATGTGTTGGAGAGGAAGAGAAGTGGTTCAGATTTTGGCAAGGTTTTTGAAGCTTGCACATTTGAAATCAGAACCATGCCATTGTTACTATCATTTTCAGGAGAGGATCCTAAAAAAAAAAAAAAAAATGACTAAGGCGTGTCTTTGTATTCAGGTGGGATCTATCACCTTATTCAGAGAGTGATGCACGAATCCACAAACAGGGCAGTTTTAACGTGCATGTCTTGTTTCTTACATGTACGAACTTGGAAAAATTACTGGTGGGTCCTGCCTGGTGGAAACTGAATGTATCATAATGTTGGTAAAAGACCATAATTTATTTGAGTTATCTAAATGAGTTAAAAAACAAATGAGGCGAAACTAGAAATAATAAAGGCATCAATGAATGTGTTTAAAAATTACTTGAATTTTCAAAGACTCACTGTCAACAATATAAATTGCATTTTGTTGTGTTGCAGTGAGAATAATGAATTAGGGGAAAATATTAACTTTCCTTTTACAACAATTCTATTTACAAGCAGGGCTGGTTTTTTTATGGAATTTGTAATTATATTATGTGTGTCATATGGCTGTTCCCCACCCCAAATATCAGAGCCGTGCAGCTAGAAGCAATCTTAGATATCATCCCGTGCATCCATGTCTCTTAGCTTATACCTAGGGATAAAGGTGATGAAAAACATGTCCAGAATCATGACTTGTCTAGTAGTCAAGTCAGGCATCTAATCCACCCATTGTGTATGGTAGTCCCTTCTCTGAGTCTGTCTTTTGGGGATTATCTATGTAAATTATCTCTCACTCAGGGCCGGAGGATGACTTGTCTTACTTGAATTTTTTATGCTATGCCAAACAATTTGGAGCGTTCACAATCAGAGCGTCTGAATTCCATAAAATAACAAAAGGCCAAACAAGTTTAATTTGTTCAAGAGGTTGATTTGTTTGGCCTTCATGATGCTCAGCAAGTGAGTGACAGGAATATTTCTTAAATTACTGTTGTACCTGTTATGATGACATGTGGTTGCTTGACATGAACAAATACAAAGAAGATGGAGATGGGACATGATCCTTCTCTGCCTTAAATGTAATTAAGTTCAAATCAAAGGCTGAGGAATAAAAGAAGGTAGATTCTTAAAGTGTCTCCCACTCCACCCCCCATAAATCGGCCTTTTGCATCAACCTTGTCTGCGCAGAGAGACCCATGAGCCTATGGCTTGCTCCTCCCACATGAGGTGGAGAGGCTGGAAAGCGTCGATTGGCTGTGGGCCCTCCATAGGGCTGCATTTCTAGCTTGTTTAGAAACTTGGAACAGTCCTTCAGGCTTCTAGTTGGGGAGGAGTGTGTCTATCAGGTTAGCCTGGAACCAGAAGTAAATGGCGAGTTAGCTTTCATTTCCCTGATTTGCTTCTTCATAGACAGCCAAGTGATTATATAAAATAGAATAAATGTTTTGGCCATATTTGGTTGTTTTCACAAACTAGGTCTATCACACGCTGTTCTATTACCTCTAGAGAGGTCGGGGCTGTCCAGAGCTGTTTTTGTAACAAAACAAAACAAACCTGGTCTATAACCAGAAAAAAAGAGTAAAAATGGAAGTAACAACTCCATACACCCCATTCTAAGAATAAACTCACTATTTGACTCCAATGGAGTTTAAGGTGTCAGTCCCTAAGTTCTTTTGTTGGAATTACAACCCATTTTTGAAAAGTAGTTTTTGGGCTATGACCTCCTTAACCTCAAACAGATCTTGCTGGTAATTGTTATGCATCAGATGATACAAGTTTGGTTCCCAGACCCCAATCCTCTCATGATCACTACTTATTAAACGCAATTATTTCTTTAAGGTGAAATAAAATGTCAGCTTGAAATTGTGCAGTTGCAACCTGTCTTGGGAAGGACTCATTCCCTAGTTCTCACGCAATGATGTTTATATTCTCGTTTCCCAAGAGACATTGATTATCTGCAGAGAGATCGTCCCTGACATGCTGGCCAGGGTACGTGGGGCTCACAAAGTACATACTCTTTCCGCCAAATGCAGTCTTCCGAGTTTTCCCTTTGCCAGTAGTACTCTGTTATATCAAGGATTTTCATTATGCAGGTGGGGTGTTGTGTTTGTACTTGTAAGCCCCAGGACAGGCCAGGTCTGCATGATCACCACTAATATCACTCCAATGCCCATTTATTGAATGTTGACCATGTGTTGGACACTGTAACAGTGCAAGTTAGGTGTTATCACATCCATTTTATTTATGAAAAAACAGGCCAGGAGAAGTAAAATAATGTACCTAGGGCCCTGCATCTGATTTGTCACAGACTCGGGATTCAAAGTCATTCTCTCAGGATTCAAACTCTTAGTTTTTCATTTTTCGCTAGGAAATTAATACCCATACAGAGCATATAATTTGGAGATTTAACCTGCCCATTTCCCATATAATAGCGCAATGCAGAAAACTATTCTTCTTTCCTTTAAAAAAACGCTACGAGTGATCCCCCTTCGTCTGGAGAGCCTTACATGGTAGTTGTGCTGCTTAAAATCGCATGTCACCTCCGGTAGTGGGAAACAGTGCATGGGTTTGAATCCCAGCTCAGCCACTTACTAGACACTTGAGCCCAGGTAAGTCGCTCAGCCCAACCCCACAGAGAGCTCTGCAGCCTAAATTATCCTTCTGTTTGTTGCCTTGAGGTGAGGGACTGGGTTTTCATACTCCCTCCCCGGTCAACCATTGGCTACAGGCCAGGAACCGGAGGAGAGGAGAAAGGTTGCCGAAGTCCAGGCACCCTCAGTGGCCTGCACGTGTGACAAAGTGGTGCCCCCTGTGTTAGCCCCTGGGGGAGATGGGGCACAGAACTGCAAACCAGGGCCAAGCGTCTGGCCAAAGCACAGGCAGGGCCCCGTGCAGTGTGGGGAACACCCCTGTTTATATAGGGCGCTGTCGGCATGTCCTGGGCTCTACGGGTGACTGCCCAGCGAGCCTGCTCAGGGAAGACCCTCATTGCTCCTCCGTGGGCCCAGGCTGTGGTTCCTGTGCTTTGTTGTTATTGTTGTTAATCCTCACCATTGATGTTTAGAGAGATTGGAAGGGAGGGGGAGAGACAGAGAGAAACATCGATGTGAGAGAGACACATCGATTGGTTGCCTCCCACACGAGCCCCAACCAGGGCCAGGATCGAGCCTGCAACCAAGGTATGTGCCCTTGACCATAATCGAACCTGGGCCCCTCAGTCCACAGGCCGATGCTCTATCCACTGAGCTAAACCAGCTTGGGTGATTCCTGTCCTTCTTGAGGGCACCTGGGAAGCTTTTCTATCTCCTTCCTCTTTCTGCCTTGATAAGCAGAACCTTGCTCCTGGCCCCTGGTGCCGAGACATGGAGTATATGAAGAGGAGTGAGGCAAAGTCTCTGCCATGTGCAGAGCTCACTGTCTGGTCATGCAGTTGGCTAAAATGTTTCCTAAACACAATGACATCGGGGCTACAAAGAGGTAAAAACACAGTGCCATGGGAACATAAGAGCAGGAGCAGAGAATTCAAATGGGGGCTTTGCGGGCAAGCTCCATGGCAGTGGAGGCAGCTGAGAAAAGCTTAGAAGGTTAAATATCTGTAAGACTCTGGGATGGGAAAGGGGAGGGCGCTTCAGGATTGAGGGGACAGCATGAGCACATACTGTGAGAAAGGAAGCATGCAGCTTAAAGCAATGAATACGTTGGCCACCCTGAGAGATGCCTTAGTGGGACGTGCCTGGGGAAAGCAGGGCCTTGATGCCGAGGGAACGTTCACAGGGGACATTACATCGAAGGTGTACTTTGATAAGCTGTCCTATAAATGACTGGAACAGGAGGTTCCAATGAATGTTTCATCCAAATTTTCACCCAAGGTATCCACCAATTCACTTCCACTGAGGAAGCTGTTTTATGGCTAAATCCCATGAGTTATGTTTGTTTAATGTAATGGTGACACTAGTAATTATTCTTAAAATTGTTTCTTTGGGAAAAACTCACCCAATTCCCAAAAGATGGAATATAGCACATCGACACTCCTTTAGTTGCTCATGCGAGGTGGTACCATGATGGTTATAAGTATGCCAGCTTGTGAACTAATAATTTTGGTATGAGAGTCAAAAAAGTGACTTCCAGGCTCCTAGGATCACACCTACTCCAGCAGGAAATGAGACGCTGTCTCCAACTGACCTGCTCCAAGTGGTCCCAGCATCCGAGATGAGCGATCTTGGCGCCAGGGTCCGGCCTTCAGCTTTCTCCTTCCACGCTGAGCCACACACCCTCCGGTAAGCTCCCCAGCACCCACCGTGCCTCTTCACAGGCACTGAGCCCACTGGTTCCCAGTCCAAGGCAAGTGGCATTACTGGCCCCCAGTGGGGTTCCGCTAGGCCTTCAGAACTTGAATAAAGGGCAGCCCAGGTGTTAATGCTCAGAGAGTGCCTGCATTGTCTGAGCTCTTCCAAGAACTGTGTCCCAAGAACTTACAGAACCTGTGCACCCCATTCAATCCTGCTTAAGTGGTTTGTGGAGCCAAGATTTCTTTTAAGCCGAGGTCAGCAAACTCTGGTCCATGGGCCAAGCCAGCCCTCTGCCTGTTTTTCTGTAGCCTTTGAGCTAGTAGTGGTTATTATACTTTTTAAAGTTTGGGAGGAAATCAAAAGAAGTATAGCATTTCGTGACCTGTGAAAGTATAGGAAATTTACGTTTCAGAGTCCATAAATAAAGTTTTATTGGGACACAGCTATGCTTACTCGTTTATGTATTGTCTCAGATTCCAGTGAAAGTTGAACACTTTTGACAGAGACCTTATGGCACCACCTTAAACTATTTACTGCCAGGCCCCTTATGGGAAAATGTTTGCCAATTTCTGATCTAAACGATTATACTACCTCCTATTTATGGTTTTATGTTGATTCAAGAAGCTTCTCTTCTCCATACATTAACCATTTTACTTTTGATTCTGGTGTTGAGGGCGATGATTTTCAACTGGTGCGCCACAAGAATTTTTAAAACGTGCAATACCTGACTATATAGCCAGGGGCATTGACCTCTTTTCCCTTAGCTTGTCAAATAAAACAATGGCAACTGCCAACACAACAATAGCCATCCAGTGTGAATGCCCTGACCTGCACCATGAGTACATAGGTCATCTTATTGGTCATGTCACATAATAAGGTTGTGTCTGGTTGGTTAATTCTTGGTACCACAAAATTTTTATATGCAAGTATAGACACCTGTCAATTTGGAGCAAAAAGGCTAGATAATTACTATTATTATTTTTTTGTGAATCAATAAAAGTTATACCTATTTTTCTTGTCAGGTTGGCAAAAAACAAATAAACATGTTTTTTGGTGTGCTGCAGAATTGTAGTAGTTAGTTTATATGTACCATGAGGTGAAAAAGGTTGAAAATCGCTGGTTTAGGTTATAATAGTCATGGGGTTGCTGATTTGGAAACTGAATCCTTCCCCTGCTGGGAGATTTCAATATATAGCATGTTCTCAAATAACATCATTTCACTCAAGGTCATGTATTTCAAGGTCATGTCATTCAGTGTCCTTGATTTGTTCTAATGTTGATGAGAAAAAAAATGATTCCCAGTCAGGGCTATTGTCTGGGTGGAGTTTGCGTGCTCTCTCCAGGTCTGTGTGGGTTTTCTCTGGGCATTCTGGCTTTCTCCCACATCCCAAGGATGTGTAATTGAGGGGCACTGGTGTGTCTAATTGTCCCAGTCTGAGTAGGGTTGTGGGGGTGAGAGCACCTTGCGTTGTAAGGGTGTCCTGTTCGGGGTGGCTTTCTGCCTTGCACCCTGTGCTGCCCTGACCTGTGACCCTGAACTGGAATTAGTGGGTTGGAAAAAAATGATCTTACTTGCTTCTATTAATCTTTCTTAAATGTATGTATAGCTGACACTTATTTCAGTGTTTAATATTAGAAATGTTTTGCATCCTTATTTAGAAGTTTGATGTTTTTGTAACCAGAAATATGCCATAGAAATGTAACTCTGGTTCATATCCATTAGCCTATGGTAAAATTGTTTTTGTTATACATGTTTTGCTTAAAGTTGTAGTTTCCAAAACCTTGTTGATGATATTAACTGTAATATGGTGGGCAAAGCACTCAACAGGAAGTTAGACACCTGGGGTAGGCTTGTCTTTCATTAGCCTAGAGCAGGGGTCCTCAAACTTTTTAAACAGGGGCCAGTTCACTGTCCCTCAGACCGTTGGAGGGCCAGACTATAGTTTAAAAAAACCTATGAACAAATTCCTATGCACACTGCACATATCTTATTTTGAAGTAAAAAAACAAAACGGGAACAAATACAATATTTGTATTTGCATGTGGCCCGCGGGCCGTAGTTTGAGGACCCCTGGCTTAGAGAGTCTAGGCAAGTCGTTTTATTTATGTTTTTGGGCTTTGAGGAATGAACTGTTTCACAGCCTGTGCTTTGAGGAGTTCTTGTCAGTCTTTGAATCCTTTTGGGATCAAGTAGATGGGTTAGGACTGGTTTTTAAGCATTTTTTGAAAAATCATGGAATCAGATCATTGCCAAGGTTCCTTGCTGTTCCATGAGAGTAAGCGGAAGGAAGAACTTTTGGGATATGATACCACTCAGAAGTTTAAGCCTTAGACAGGGGATGCCGACCTTCCAATTCTAAATCCAGCTTTTGGGCACAGTATGTAGTAGTCTACCTGTTTCAGTTTTCCTATCTAGACAACAGAAGAAGCACCTCACTTGGTTCTCTAAAACATGTGGTAGTTATGGCAATTCCATACACCATTTGAAGAAGAAATGGTGGCCTGGCTAATTTATTCCAGTTTTTGGCTGCCTGAAAATTCATGGATGTGGATTCCACCAGGGAAGCTAAAAGATGAGGAGCACCTTATTTCTTTCATGTCAAACCTCAGGGTTGATAGAGCTTTGACATGCCATTCTATATAATAATATGAACTAAGTGTTGTTTTATGTACACAAGCGTAGACCATTATGATTTTGACTGGTGAAGTTCATTAGAAAGCCTTAAAATGGTGGAAATATTAAGCCACAGTTTTTTCTTACTCCCTAATGTAGTCATGGCTGAATATTTTTAGATTCTGCATTATCTTTGAGTTGATAAACATTTTCAGTTATCTTAAGAAGGCAAGCTTAACTGAATTTGTAGTTCACATTCTCTGTGTTTTAATCCCATTTGCAAATGACCATTCATCCGCCCACTTGAAAAGATTAATGATGGAGGACTGGCAAATTGCTTAAGATACGGTTATTTACTTTTACTAAGTAATGCTTAACAGGAGGTCCATTGGGAGATGGTCCTGGTAATTATTCTACAGTCAAATTTTGAAAGTATGAGTGAGTGAAGGGAGGTGGAAGGGATATTCAAAGGAACAATAGAAGAGTCCACTAAAATTTTATTTTAAATAACTACACTCACTTTATTCAGTAAAAGTTTATTGAGCATCCTATACCAAGCACTGTGGTGGATATAACAATGACTTAATTAGAGACTTGTTCTCGAGGGACCTATTCTTAGGAGAGGAGTCCAGAGGCAAACAATGGATCCTCTCCGATTAACTCAGACAAGACCACCCTTGTCTGGCCCCCTTAACCATGAGTAGCTAGGGGCCCAGCTGTCAGGGAGGGCCCAGCTTGATGGAAACATTGCATGAAATGGACAATTCTCTCTCACCTTTCCAAATGCTCTTCCACGTTTCAGTTTTGATAGCATTGACTTATGTTTCCAATCATCTTCAGATAGCAGTTTGGAAGAAGCTACATGGGTGACTATCTCATCCGTTCAGCATGGGGTTTGGAGCAGTATCTGCACTGGAACATTTACGAGCAGAATTGTGGAAGCTCTGAATCCAAATCTTCCAACTGTGATGTTTTACCATCAGGGTTTCCAGAGAAAGCCTGGGACCCCACCCTGGGTCTGCAGTTGAGTCTACATTGTTGGCTTGTCCCCAGCCGCCCTGTCACTCCTGACCAATCACTTGTTTTCCCTTCTCAGGTTCTGGAGTGGGGTGAGGTGTAGCCCTTCGGCCATCTGCTCTCCCTCACAGCATTATTGTGGTAATTTGCTGAAAGATCGTTCTTAATTGGCTTTCATTGGAAGCCTCCATGAATGTATATGATCAAGATTGAGAGGGTGTGGTGGAATGAAGTATCCCAAGATTTACAGTCACCCTGGGGTGGCTGTGGGGATGGAGGGCGTATTTCAAAGCCTGGTTCAATATCCCGAGTTGGGAACTTTGAAAGGAACTTGGACTTTGGAGAGTTTGAATTTGCTAGTTCTTGGCCAAGCACAACTTTCCATTCCTAAGGAAGAAGTCTATAAAAAGGCCATTTGGACTTCAAAGAGATGATGTTCTGATGCATTAAGTATACATATGAATCAGAAACATGTGGATTAAATTTCCCGTTCAAACATGTGGCCTTAAATTTTCAGGGGAAAGTGTTTGGCAAAATGTGCCTGGGATTTGGATAAAGACAGTTTTATCTTCTCCCACGTGCCCCCTGTGATGTGATTGACATAGTCCTAATGTATAGCCAGAGGGTGGCAAGGGGGAGAATTGCCTTCTGACCAAGACGAACTGAGCTGAGCAAAGGGGAGGAGGATATGGACCTTCCTCAGAAGGGTCACTGAAGTTTACAAAACCCCAAACCCAACCAAATACTTTTTTCCTGGAATAGGGCATGGGAAAGCAGGACAACAATTACACTGGCGACAAGTGCTGTGGGATAGTTGGTTCTGTTTTAATGACTAGTGTCCTGCCCTCTCAGGCCAAGGACACCATCAATATTGGTGAGATCTTCACTAGGCAGCCTTCAGGAACTCAAGAGGAAAACCAGCCCTTCTGAGTTTGCTGCCAAGGCACGGGTCTCTGCATAAACCTCAGTTCATCTGCAGGTCACTGGCTGTGGTGTGTATAGGATGCCTTCTTGGGTTCCTCCGGTAGAGAATGCCCGTGTGAAAGAGGAACTAGGCACTAATGTCCGCATCAGTGCAGCTCGCCGATGGGAATGGTGACGGCCTTCCATTCAAATACAACAGGGTCCTCCATCCAACCTAGAGAAGAATATGGAGCCCAAGTCATTGTTAGCTCTAAAGTTGGTTACAACTTGCTTTCTTTTTGTTCTATAATAATATGGTTTTCCCTAAGTATAAATAAGTCTTGCAAATTGTAGAAAATTTGAAAAGCAAAAACAACTCTACAGAAGAAAATAAAAACCATCATGATCCACAATAACTCAGTCACCATCAACATGGACATTTTTCCATGTCATTAAGAATTTTTCAAAACCATTACTTATGACAGCCTTTTAAAGTGCCACAGTACAGATGCTTCAGAATGTATTTGACCAGTCTCTCCTACTGTTGATATTTAGTTTGTTTCCAGTTTCTTTGTTATGATAATGCACAGGTAAACATTCCTGCACATAATCTGGGCTCCCATCTCTGATTATTTCCTTAAGGTAGATTCTTAGGGAGGATGTTGCTGATTTAAAATGTGTGAACATTTTGATACATTATGCCAAGTAGGTTTCCAGGAAGGTTGCTTTAATTTATTCTCCCACCTGCACGCGAGGCTCTGGTGCGTTCTTTGAAGTCATTACAGTATGCGAGGGCACCCTCCATATTCATGCACAGACTCACAGAAGGAGATACTGATGACTCCTTAGCCATGCTGAGCCCTTCAGTAAGAATGGCAGTGCCCCTGGATGCTAACCCTGGTGCCATGGAAGAGGTGAGAGCCCTGCAGAGCTTTCAGAAGGATCTTGTTGGCTTTGGAGTACATTGGCTAACATTTTCTTCTCCTCAGGGCTCCAATGATCCCCTCTTTCCTTTGAGTTGTTCTAAGAATCATTGGCAAGGCTGCTTCCGTGGGGGCTCCCTACAAACCAGCTCTCGGTTGGATACATGGGGTGGGCGTCTTCTTCCAAGCCTCTTGTAGAGTTTATCTCCCACAGACACTGGGACCATACCCTTGACTTTCCAACCTAATGTGGCCGAATGGAAACTAGGATTGGGGACAGCTGGGCAGTGTAAAGCCCAAAGTCAGATGTTCTCAGCCTTGTTCAGGGAGGGCTGACCGTTCCTTGACTGACCATCCAGAGCTGCCTGAACTGTATTGTCTCATCCATCTTTCCTGCTGCAAAAGCCAGTGGACTTTGCATCAGGGGATGGCGCTCCACATAGGAAAGGGGATCCTATCTCCTACCTGGAGTGGGGATGCCTTCTAGGATCCAGGACAGCCCACCACCTCTCTCCCTGTACTACTCAGGCTCCCATGTCATCGCCCCCACACCCCCTACAGTGGCTACTGTATGTTAGGAATGCAAATTTGCAGTAATATTAGGTTAAGTAACACATACTTTGGGGAAGTAAATTTTCTGTTAAGCAAGCCATCCATTAACAAATTCCAAAGTCAAATACGTAGCTTTCGCAGTCACTTTGTTGAAAAAAAATCCACTGTCTTCATTAATCAAGTACTTACAGTAGAGTCTGTGGAAACATTATGAAAACAATACTTAAAAAAAAAACATTTTAAATACTAAAAACAAAACAAAAGACAAAAGAAACCCTTAGAAATGTCCACTTCGTTTTGGCCACAGGATGTTTTGACAGGCATAATTAATGATATAATTTCCTGAATGCCCTTAAGTCCTGCTTTTTCTTTCTTTTAAACATACAACACACGCATATAACAAAATCCAAACAGGTAATTAAAGTGCTTCCCATTTTAAACGAGTGAAGCCTTCAGAAACCTGTCAGGCAGCATCCGGGCCCTCCCTCCCACTCTTTATTAACTGACATGTCAGAGAAGAAAGCCATAGCATTTTTATGTTCCCATGGCACAGAAACTAATTTCGTGTATTTTTGGGGCCAGGGAGATTTATGGATCAGCATCCGAAACTTCTCTTGGGTCCCTGAGAGAGCGGCAGCATTCCAGGGGCTGGATGAATTTAGCATCCGCCCTGTTTAAAATATGGGCTCCTGTCGAACCTGTGGGTATCCCCGAGTAGCCCTCCATTACGGCCCAGCTGTTCCTTCAAAGAGGCCATGGAAAATGTCAGGTCACGGAGGCGGGTCTGCCCTCCTTTGCTGGGCCGCCCTGGGGAGGGTAGAGTTGAGCAGCCATTCTGCAGGAGGTTTCTATAGCTCTCAGGAGAACCTCCCAGTGCTGCTGCTGGTGGCCTTGAAGTTGAGCAGTTACTGTGAAGGGGGAGAAAGGGGACGTGGGAATCGGCGTTTTGGAGCAACCGGCAGAGATGGACCTGCTCCGGGAGCCTCAGGAGGAAGTTGATGTTTGAGAGCAAAGATGGAAACATCAGATTAAAGAGAGGACACGGTTTTTAGATTTTTGGTGTTAAAAAGGGGGAAAAAAATTTGTTGTTCATTTGTCGGTCAAGGAGAAATAAAGGCATAATTGTCATTTGATTGGATGATCTGCCTTTTGAAACCTCATATCTGTCTGCATCGTTTCCCTTTTTATTCTAATAGAGGTGATAACAAATGCGCTTCCCATGTCCCTTAAACTGCAAACTGGATCTTGAAGGGACACCTCAGAGATGAGGCGGCTTTGCCATCTACGAGGCTTGGCTCTAAATCCTTCCAAGCTGTGTGACCTTGGGTAAAATTTTAACCTCTCTGGGCCTGATTCCCGAAACTCAAAGTGAGGATAATCACACTGACTTTACAAGGTTGGCTTGAGTGTTCAGTGAAGTTCTTAGTAGTGCCTGGCACATGGTAAGACTTCAATGGATGGGGGCCTTGAGGCTGGTTACCAGGGAAGCAGCAGGGGAAATGGAAATAGGTGAGTGACTGGATGGAACCTATGGAGGTGAAAAGCAAGGCTGTGCTGTAACGAAATTTGATGAAGCTCGGTCGCCTGTTAGTTCGCAAGCTCCATGAGGATGGCTCCTGTGTCTCGCTTTGCTCGCCGCCTATTTCCAGTGCCTGGAGCATACTGGTGCCCAGGGTGTGACTCTTTGGTGAATGAATGAATGAATGAGTGAATAAATGAACACTAAGTCCCAGTGCAAGTTTCCCATCCTCCATGGAGATTTCTACAATCCATTCTGATTTCTCTCTTCTCTGAATTTCACCATCCGACCTCCGTGTCTTCCCGAGCAGAACATCCCCACCACTCTGAGCAGGGTCTCCATGTGGTGAAAAGTTCCCTTACTGCCTTCCCGTGAAATGCATATTCTCAGGAAGTCCTCACTTTAACTTTGCTTGACACCAGCTTACAAATCTTTGCCGACAGATTTGCAATCACTGGCTCTTTGACTCGGCGAGCTGGGCATACATTCACTGGTTTCCACAGGAATTTGGTTTCCAAGTTGAACAGGTACGAGGAATATGACTCCTGTCTGATCATAACTCATGGCCACCACAAGTGGCTGCTGAGAGACTTTGCTTACGGCTGCACCTGGGGCTAGTTGGGCACCTGCCAAGAGCAGGCGCGTGATATATTTGTGTGGTGTATCTGGGTGTCTGTTTCCATGGGTATAATATTCATACATATTGCTTTGGGGATTGAGGGGAATACACTGCTCTCCCCCCACCCACCAGTGGTTTGTCGGTTGATTCTCCTTTCTGCCTACTTGGCTTCCAACAGGGTCCTACAATGACAAGTCCTCAGATAAAGCAAGTACTTGATAATTTTCCTTCAAGCAGGAAAATTCTGCGTGCCATTCACGAGGCGGAGGGTGGTATTAGGCAGAGGGGCATTAAGACGTTGATGCACAGTTGTCACAAATAGCCATATACCTTCCTACACTTTCTCTGGAGCTTCCGGTTCCATTGTGTTCTTTCCCGCCACTCATCACCCTGCCTCAGCCTGGATATCTGTGCTAAGGGAATGGCTTGTGGGAGATTTCCGGCATCACCCTCCCCTTCTTGCTGAAGGAAGACTCTATAGAGAAGACGGGAGTTCAGAAACGCTGAATAAAGGAAGAGAGCTCTCTGTGCTCAAGCTGCCTATCCAACTTTGTTTTCAATTCTTCACTGTAAACTTTGAGTCCATCTTTAATGCACCGTCATAGTGTACACCTCAGTCCTTTTAATATATTGAACCCTCTTTAAATGTTTCTAAGTTTTCATAGATTTTAGTAATAAGGACATCCTGGATTGACCAGGGGTAAGAATTTGGGCTTTTCTGAGAACTGGAGGTTATAGGACAAAGGACAGTGTGTATATGTGCATGTGTGCGCATGTGCTGTAGATTCTGAGATGCCAGTGTGGGCAAAGGAGACAATAACCACTGAGCACTGACTATGTGCTGGGCTTTGCAGGCATCATCTCATCTACTTCTCAAATTCTCACAGCAGCTATGAGGCAGTAGTCAATATGACCCTCATTACAGATGAGGAACTTGATATTTCAAAGGGGAAATGCCTTGTTCAAGTCACACAGCTAGTAATTGGCAAAGTCACGATTCAAACTCATGTTTTTCCTCACTCTAGAGCTTGAGTTTTTCCCAATGTGAAATCATCGTAAGGCTCATGATAGAGTAAAGCACACAAGTGCACACAGATGCACACACGCACATACACACACATGCACGCACCTGCATGCACACACAGACACCTGCCCCCGCCATCACCACCACCACCTCTGAGGACTCAGGACCTCTCTCTGAGCTGTTCAGATGTTCAATGAGCACAAGTTCTGAGCACTGAAGCCAGGAGAACATGAAGGGACCGAATGGTTCAGGATTTCTCAGTGGAATGGGCTCCTGGGTCCCACTGGCATCTGGGCCAGGGTGCTGTTTCTCAGTTGGTTGGCATGACTGACAAAGAGATTTATGAGCTCAAGAACCATATGATTTTTGGGGGCCACCCCCTTCTGATCCGCAGGGACCAGTCCCATGTCAGATTCCTGGACCTGGGCCATGGGGCCTGAAGTTAGCTCATGCTTCCTGGATATGTCCCTGTCTGCACATGCCCCTCTTCCTGAAGCTGCTCTCCTTCTTTGTTGACAGTGTGGCTGTTGACTGTTGAGCACCCTGGTGGCCGGATGCCTCCTGAATGTTCTGGAAAGACGCGTCTTGTCTGTTGTGAAGGGAGGGCCGTTTGCCCAGCACTGTTTGTGCCCTTTCTCATTGTCTCTTCACTTTCCCCTCACCTCGGCTACAGAGCATCCTGATCTGTTCTGAAGATTGGGCCTGTAGTCCTTGGACCATTGACCATCACTTTCCGGGCCCCAGTTATCTTAGAAGTGGACCTGGGATTTGGTTCTGATGTTCAACCTAGAGGCAGAACACCAGCTTAAGTCTCTCAAAGAATAGCTTGTGAAGTGATTAAAGAAACACTTTGCAAACGGAGATCAATATCCTAAGCTCCACTCTCACTTAAAGTCAGACCACCAGAGTAATCGATTCCAGGAGGTATTATCCTGCTCCATCAGGGAGGGTCAACAAGCAGGTTGTCTTCACGTGGGCTGCATACAGGATGCACAATAGGGCCTTAAGGGAGTGGACGTGCAAAGAGAAGAGGGATTCCATGAATCACTCATCCGTCACAGATGACAATAAAATGCCCACTAGCTTAATGGGGCTGGTCACCTGCTGCTTCCAGGAAGCTGCTTAATTCAATTTATCAGCTCCTCGCAGACGCAAGGGACCTGGGCTCATCGCAAGGACCCCTGAGGTCTATATTGAATTCCTTTCAGCAGGATGTGCCACAGGATCCATCGGCCCCAGAGGCAGGTGGTGTTATAAGGAGGTTGCTCAGAACTAGCAAAAGATAAACTCGGTGCTGAAGCAAAACCAGTAAGTCAGTGACCTGCCCTGGTCTTCCTTGCCTCCTCTGGTCCCCCAGTGCTGGGTGTGCTGCCAGGACACCATTGAGATGTCTCTGTATCACTGGCGACATCATGGAGTGACATCTGACCCTAATGTTTGTTTTTCATATAGAATTGAAGAGTCATCTTGCCTCCCATAGAAACACATTTTCTTTTGGGTGCACCAAAGTCCTCATTAAGTTTTCCTTGATCGTGGAAGATGAGGCAGGGAATTCCCCCTGCACCTACCCATTCTCAATAAAAAGAACTCCCCTGACTCCTCAGGTGTAGGCTACCTTATAATACTTCACGTTGACTTAGAACTTAGCCTCCGTAGCATGAGGAGTTTGTATGGATATTGTTCAGAGACATTTAAAAGATGGAGAGACAGAAAAATTGGGTGATCTCACTTGATCTGGAACCTAGACATGAGAACTAGGGTAAAAGTCTTACTCCCCCTTCTAGGGGCAGATGTCCATGATAATGAAGTCACGGACTCCCTCTCCCACCAAAAAAGCAAAAGTTTGTGAGAGTAAGGTTGCCCTGGGAATGGCCAAATCATTTAGAGCACCTGCCTTTTGTGGGTGACTTACGGAGCATTCTTGGGGCGACACAGCTACAAGTAAGGGTCCAAAAAGTGGAGCTCTGAGTGCTTACTGGAGCAGGGTTATTTCCGGGCAGGCGCTGTGGCACTATTGAATATCAACGGCCAGTTCCAGGTCGGGGGTGAGGGGGGACATTTTTGTGTCTGGCCTGCCATGCAAGCAAGCTGCTTGGGTCAACAACATCTAAGTTTTATAGGCTTTGAACGTGTGGCGCTCCACATGTACTGGCATTTGAATTGACTGGTAATTTTGAAAAAGCAGGGTTTCTTGTCGAGTTCACTGGAACTTCCCTGTCATATGTTTTAGATTTTCAAAGCAGTGAACCAGGAGGCCTGGAGCTTCTAGTAGTTAGGGAACCAAATCTGAACAATGCCAGAGACCAAGATGGTAGAAAATTAAATAATCTTCGTAACACTGGTAATGCTTATCGCTTTAGCAGGCAGACATCTTACTGGAGGCCTTGTTGGCAAAGTTAATTGGATCCATTTGTTTCCCTCCACCGCCTGGTTTCGATGCAATCTTGATAATAGTTTCATTTCCGACCTCTCTGCAATAAGATTTAAAGCCCTGTTTTAGAAAAAACTGTATGGCTCTTATTCCTTCCCTCACGTCTCCCATTTCCAAGTTTAAACAAACAAGCCAAGCCATTCTAGATTTGCATAATCGCCCCCTGTAGGTTGCCTTTATCTAGAGTTGGCCTGAGTCATGTTTGAAGGTCCATACAAAGATCTGTAGACCAGGTCATTGGAAAAGCAGAGAACTTAGAATTTTCCCACAGCAAATGAAGTAAACAATGAGCGGAAGCAACTCCCAAAGGCGCTGCAGGGCAGGCTCTCACGAATGATGCTACAGCCTTTGTCTGCTACAGAGAGCAGCCCGCTATGCGCCTTCCCCTGCAGCCCCTTTCCTCACACACCCTGATTCACCAGCTACTCCAGCCCCCGCTCTGGATTCCATTAGCTCTTGTGCAGTCTGGACCTTCAGGATGCATGCCATCCCAGCGCTGTTTCACACGTTAGTCTCTCTTCTTTGTTGGAATTACAAGCTCTTCTCTGGGCTCCTGTTAGGAGTGAGGAAGGTGCCCTGTCTTCCTTCAGTTCATCTAAACCCCACAGGATCAAGCACACGGCTGGGCACATCACCTTGCACAATGAGTATTTACGAATTAATTCAACTTTTCTATTATATGGCGAAAAGGGACCACGACCCAAAGAGGGAGGAATTCTGGACCTCGAGCCTCAGTTTTCTCATCAACAGGATGAAGATAATGACGCAATGGTTTACAAAGTTTTTTTGTTTTTTTTTTTTTTAAAAAAACAGCAATTTAACCTCCCTGCCCCCTCTCCCCCCACATGAAATATTTTATCTAAAGCACCAGTAGGCAGGAGTTCATTACAAGGTCTGTCTTGCAAGTTTACATTTCCCATGGCCACTTGTTGAAGGCAGTGGTGTGCAATGAGGCTTCCTCTATGACCAAAGTGGCGAGTGGTTGGCTCCCTGTGGTTTGTGCAGGTCACACGATATTGAGAAAACCCTCATTCACAGAGGCTGTTTGCATGCAGATAGGAGCAGTTTTTCCTTTTCACACAGGCTGTCCACCAGTTAAACCCACCCAGGAGATTAAAAGAAGAAAGGGGAGACATTTTTGATTCACATTTTAATCACTAATAACTTCTCACACCTGACAACATTATGTCAACAGTCAGATGGTAAAAGCTCTCATGTTGTATGGATGTGAAAACTGTAAGATGTTATTGATACATCTCACTGTAGTTATCTGCTTCCGATTACACAGTTGACAGCAACACTACAATAAGATATGCGTAAGGCATGCAAATTAATGAATGTTAGTTTTATTAAAATAGAAACATAAGCAGAAGGAAATTAGAAACTCATGGGATGGTACAGTTGAGAGTTGTACATTTTGTTTAATGTAAATTTAACCTGAGAAAAGAAATAGTATACACGAACTGAACTCTGGTTTGAACTATGCAGTTGACGTGTTTAGGAGTGCTCTGATGTCTGCAGCTTACTTTGAAATACAGCAAAGAAATTAAGTGGGTTGTCGCATGGATAGAGTTGGGTAGTTACAGAGATATATGGCAAAGCAAATATAGCAAAATGTTACTTGTTCACTATACAGTTCTTTCAACTTTTCTGTATGTGTGACTGTTCTCATAATGAAATATTGAGGTGCTGGGACCATGTTTGACCAATTAAGTCAGAGTCTTGGGGTGGTGCCTGTTATTGGAATGTTTAAACCACTGCCTCCCTACTGACGCCCAAGCCAAATCCTCCTGAATCAAGGGCTGGGTGACAGGGCGATGAGGTGACTCGTGTGTGCCGGCAGAATTTAGATCTGTTGGTTTTGACTGGTCAAGGTTTGCCTCCAGTGCTGGGAAGAAGCTCACCCTTTAGGGAAACACATAGCCACCTCATAAATGAACAAAGTTAATCCTCTGTGAGCAGGGGAATAGGCTGTTGGATAGATAGTATTTATGTTAATCCTCTGTGAGCAGGCTATTGGATAGACAGCTGTCACTCATGGGACATCCATCTGCTGCCATAATTGCCTGGGCTTGCACCCCCATTGACAGTGGGCCTCTGTTCCACTTCTTTATAGCTTACCAAGTGCTTATCTCAATGCCTCACACAGGGAGGGGTATTCTGTTCATTTTTGTGTATTATTAACTGCTTTGTCAGGCTGCTGGGAGGGTCACTAATGGAGTGAAGTTACTTTGCCTGGACATTTAAGCCAGCTAGATGCTTCACGTGTCCCCGGCATCGAAGCCAGAGAGGAGGCACTGAAAGGTCCCGCTGTGTTCCTCATAGTGTATCTGCCTCTTGACCCCGCGTGGTTTTCCGTGACAGGGAAATTCCACACTCCGGCATGAATGCTGGGCCTGACCTGGGCCATGCCGGGCGCGGCGGCAGCTTCCTGTGTGCCCGCTTTTGTCCTCGGGGTGGTGAGGGCCAAATGTTGTCCCTCCAGCGCGACTCGGGCGAGTCAGCTCTGGGCCTCTTTTGTGTGATGAGTACATTTGGGTGTATCGTTGAGAACGTTCCCCCTCTGCAGGGCACTTGACATTCCCCTGTCCTGGTTAGAGAACACGCACTGGAAGATGGATAGGGTGCAAAGACAGGCCGTCAACTTGAATTAACGCAGTGGATGGGGGGAGGCTGGTTGTGACCTGAGAAGCACAAACTCTCCTTCATTCAGCAAAGGCCTGTGCACAGCTCCTCACTCACAAGCCCCACAGAGGAGGGTGCGGAGGCCTTGCCCAGCGGGGGCATCATTGGCACATTGACCTGCAAGCTGGTTCACTTCGGGCAGAAAAGGAGGCGGCTGTATGAGCAAGGTCTGTGAGACAATCACCTGGGTTTTAAAATTTTATTTTGAGGAAAAGAGAGAGAGAGAGAGAGAGAAACATTGATTTGTTGTTCCTCTTATCTATGTATTCATTGGTTGATTCTTGTATGTGCCTCGACTGGGGATTGAACCCGCAACCTTGGCATATTGGGACAGCACTCTAAGCCAGTGGTTCTCAACCTTCCTAATGCTGCGACCCTTTAATACAGTTCCTCATGTTGTGGTGACCCCCAACCATAAAATTATTTTCGTTGCTACTTCATCACTGTAATTTTGCTACTGTTATGAGTCGTCACATAAATATCTGATATGCAGGAGGTATTTTCATTGTTCGCGACCCACAGGTTGAGAACCGCTGAAGGCCAGGGCCTGGATTTTTTAAAATAATTGAGTGTATTGGGGTCACATTGATTAATAAAATTATATAGGATTCAAGTGTACAGTTCTCTGGTACATCATCTGTATAGTGAGTGCACTGTGTGCCCACCACCCAAAGGCAAATCTTCTGTCACCATGTGTTTGACCCCCTTTACCCTTCACTACCCGCCCCATCCCTCTCCCCTCTGGTAACCACCGTACTGTTGTCTGTGTCTATGAGTTTTTGTTTGTTTTTCTTGTTAGCTCATTTGTTGCTTTCAGTTTTATTATTTCAAGGTGGGAGGAAGGTGTTTGATAGTCAATCATTCCCTGCCCTGTAATAAAGTCTGAAATAAGGACTTTGTATTCTGTTACATGAAACCCCATTCTCAGGGAATGTTGCTTCCTCTCATTTCTTTCCATTCCAAACTCATCATCGTGTGGCCACCCCTATTAATGACTTGGTTCTTGGTAACTGGACACGTGTCCTGGTAGAGCCGCCTTGAGGCTCAACTGGGAGGGCTGTCTCACATCAAACAAGTGGGAGCATGAAATCACCACATGGCTGGGAAATGACCCTTTCTTTTCTAGCATTTTGCTCCAAATGGAAAATCTTTGCATATCCACCACCTTGTAGGTAGGAGATTTTGCAAATATTTTACTTCAGGGACAATTTTCTAAAGAAATGGGGAGGGGGGGCTATGCATATATTGCCATCAGGTTGAAGCCGACACCAGCTGACACTCCCTCTCTGCTCCTGCGCCGTGGATGAGCCCAAGGGCGCCCCGGGAGGCCACGGCTGCAGTGGGCTGGATGGGGCTGGCTTCTCCCGTGTTGCCAGCAATGGGCTCTGAGAGCTGCGAAGCCAACGCTGAGCTTTGTGGGGCGGGAGCAGGAGTGTTGGCACTGCCAATGGGCATGTCCTGTGAATCTCAGAGCCCCACGCCGCGCTGTTTACAAAGACGCAGCCCTTCATGCCAGAGCCAGGCTCAGATTCCTCTTCCGAATGTTCGTTAGCACAACTCTCACCCTTCTTCCATGAGGAATTACCGTAAAACGTGAAAGCTGCCGATGTGGCTGAAGAGGGTGTGTTCCTGAGCCCAATACAAGCGCCCTAATCGGCCAAGTTGACCGTCATCCAGGCTCCCAAAGAAAGGGCATGTGCCGGCCCCACCCTCATCATTTTCTTTCCAAGAATTTCCATGAAAGTGAAAAATGAGTATAATTTTGCCTCAAATATTTATAAAACCGAACAAGAAAGCCTCAGTTTTCCTTCTCTAGTGCTAATTAGTTGGCGCCTAGGTTGAGGGAAGTATACATTCCACAACTGGGAATTTTCTGGTTCCTGGCCAAGCCGCCGTGGTGAGCGGGGTGACCAGGAGGGGAGGGTTGTGCCATGCTTCTTGGGAGGCAAGAAGGAGAGAGAGTAGCCCAGTTCCCTCTCCACTCCCTGCCAAGCAGCCTCCCTGCTGGCCCATCGGATTCTTCAGGGTTTGGGGGACAGGGGTGGGAGGGGTAGCGGGGCCGGGGGGGGGGGTCATTATAATGGCACCTGGAGGATTTCAGAAACTCATGGATTTGCAAGCCTTTGGATCCTGGCTGTTCTCTGCTCCCGGTGAGTCTCCTGGTACCGGGAGGGGCAGGAGCTAGGTGAGCCCGCACCCAGCGAGGCTGAAGTGCCGGGAACCCCGCAGGGCAGGGAGCAGGCTGCTGGGCGTGGGCCTGGGGCGAGGCCGAGACCTGAGCCTGGTGTCCTGGATGCCACAGGTGGTAGATGGATGACTTAGTCAACTTTCCTCCTCATCTCTTGGCCTGGAAGTAGGGATGACACCATCGAAGACTCAGGGTTTCCAACACAGATGACTACCTAGGAGTTTGTCTGTGGGAAATGTTGACTGTTCTGGCTGTGCCTGAGCCTGGCTCCCCCGCTCAGGGGCCTCCTCACACATCTCCACTCACAGAGCTGTCTCCGGGCCATTCAGCGTAAATCCTGACCATGTCCTGACAAGACGTTTTGCGAGCTCGGCTAGTGAGCGCTTTCGGGGCTGGGATGCCAGGTGAGGGCCAGGGGTACGTTTTCAGCTTTGTTCCTGGCGGAGAAGCCAAGGCATCAGTGAGGAGAGGAGTGACAGAGATGTTTTAACTTCTCAGGAGCTTGGCCTGCTCCTGGGTGTTCTTCTCCTTTGGGGGGCAGTTGCCTTCCAGCTCCGTGAGCCAACAGAAAGGACTCAGCGTGATAACTTGAAAAATCCTTTTATAAAAGGATAATCCGCTACATTGTTATTTGCCTGTGGGCCGGATATTCCTCTCTTCTGGCCGACAGCAATATTTACCTTTTTCACTGCAAAGGTGCTGCAGCCTTGTGTCCTTCAGTTAGAAACAGCCTTCCAATCCCTTGAGCGTTCTTCCTGGTGTCCTTTAACCGTTGTCATTGTGACAAGCACACCTTCTGTTGTCACTTCCAGCGTGGAGCAGCCTCTGTGGAGAGGGGCCGCCTCCCTCTTGTGCTCTCGACTCCTCCTGGTCTCTCCCCACTTGACCTGGAGGGCAGGAGCCAACCTCACCAAGACCTCACCAGCAGACATGAATGCACTCTTTGTAGAACATTTGCAACGGGATTAACACCCACCACACAGAAGGCCAATGCACTCCACTTCCTGCTGCATTTCCGGGCGTGTCCTGTCCACTGGGTCCACTCTGGCTGTGTAGACGTTGCTGCCACTGCCATTCCACCTCCAAGTCAGTTGGGGGCGCTAGATAAGAAAATGTCCCATTCTGACCCTTTCCTGTCTTGTGTTCCCTCACATAACAGGCTGCTGAGTAGGTGGTGGTTACCAGAAGTCAGAGGATGGGAATCATGCTGGTGGAGGGAATGTCCAGAAACTCTTCAGTTTCTCTTTTTTATCCTACCGGTGTCTCTGTCCTCACACCCATTCCAAACCCTGTTATATCAAGGGCTGAATGACAGGGTGGCCAGGCTGATCCCTCTGGGACTGTGTATAAGGCTAGTCACTACCCTGGACACTCACTATGGGTCTAATTTAAATAAGTTTTTAAAATTATTATTACTAGGACATACTGAGTTGCCGGGAGCCGGTCCATCCTTGCTGTTTCAAGGGACCTGGCATATATGGCATATGGTTCTTAATATGTTTGCTCACCTTCTTGGCGCTGTGTTTTAACCAAGGTCACCTCTCCGAGAAAGGTTGAATCCCCAGGTAGGGATTTTCCCCTGAAGTTAGGGAGGGAATAAAACCCCTCAAGTAAGTGCCAGGCGGGTAATTAATCCCTTTAACTACGAACAATCATGCTTAAACTACATAATCTTTTCTCCCTGGAATGGAGATAAGAAACACCCTAACCTTTGTAATAGAGATTGATAGGATTGAATCAACTGGTATAAATACAGTTGTAACAAGACAGAAACACACAGAACTCAGAACAAGACAGCAAGAGACAGAACTCAGACAGGGCTTGGAAGACAGGACCAAGAGAGACAGAGCCTAAGCACAGAACCTACACAGAACGTTCTCTAGAGACAGAAGAACTTCGCTGGAGAGAGCATGCCGGAGGATCCTGGACAGGGACTGGCCTCGGAGCCTAGAGACAGAGCCTAGCGGGAGAACATGGCAAGGGATCCTGGACTGAACCTGACTACAGAAATTGGCAAGAGAACCTGACTAGAACCTGGTGACTGAACCTGACTGGAGTACCTGGACAGAACCTCTCTGGAGAGCCTAAGCAGAACCTCGCTGGAGATCCAGACCAGAACTTGGCTGGAGATCCGGGCTAGAGATCCTGGCTAGGCTGCTGATCAACTGAACGCTGTCTCCGTGTCATTCCTTCTTCGCCGACTCCGTCTACACTGATCAACTGAACACTGTTCCCGTGCCATTCCTTCTTCGCCGACTCCGTCCACACCTTTGGGGACCCCTGGACCCGCTGGGGTTGGACCCCAGCACTGAGTGTTCTCTAAGATTTATGCAGTGGATGTAAATTTCTAGGATAGTCCACATACCATGCCGTTGGAATAGGTCCTGCTTTTCAGTTTCACTGATGGAGTAACGTTAGAAATGAATTTGCTATCAGGCTTGAACTGGGCTGTCCCTCAGTGCAGGGAGAACCTGAGAGAGCATCCGGAGAAACTTTACAGGAGGAAATGGGCTCAGAGGGGGTTAAATAGAACGTCCAAGATGGACACAGTGAGTTGTCCGGTGGGATGGGGCCACTTCCCTGTGGCCTTGACTCTGTTGGTCCTGTACCATCCTGCCTCCCTGTAACTCCAATGCGGAGAGCTCCATTGTGCTTGGGTATCAGCAAAACTCATGATACGAGGAAGAGCCTGGTACTCTGGCTGCAGTGTTTCTTAGGGGTTCTATGGGATTCTTTTTGTTCACTATCATGGTCTGTAAGTCTTACTGTATTTGAGGGGCTGGTTGTTTTATGCCTTCAGGGAGGTGTAGACTTTGTGAATCTATATCTCTCATTAGAATGGACTGAGGGTTGGGCACCTTATTGGGCATAATGTCAAAGTCTTGATATTCTATAATCATTTTCTTTCAGATACTATGGCAGAAAATTCTCTTTCTCCCTCCCCGCTTCCCTCCTATTTTCCTTCTTTCTTTTCTTTCCTTTCTCCCTTCTTTCTCTTCCTCCTCCTCCTTCTCTAAGCCCTCCACTTCTTATCTCCTCCTCCTTCTTGCTCCTCTTTCTTTGCTAAAGGAATGGTTGGGAGTGAATTGTCAGGATGATGTTATAGGGTTTTTTATGACTCAACCAATGCTAATTGTTTTCAAATAAAACATGTCATTTGGTGGCCCCCTAAACTAAGAACAAAACAAAACCCCAACCATAGAAAAAAAGATGTATAGCAAAGACATAAGCAGGCTTCTCCCAAAGACTGTGAAATCTGCAGTTCCTAATGGCATTCTTGTGAAGAAAGTGTGATAATGGATGACATGGTCATAGACTAGATTAGATTTATGCTTATTTCATTTCTGCATCCCTGGAATTTTAAGACGGAATCTGGGACTCCTGAGGGTGTAAAAGGGGCAGCAGGGTTATCTATGCCAAACTAAAACAAAAGCACAATCAAGCCAATCCAGGATGGCATCTTTCCTGAAGCGTCTGGACGTGGTCTCATAGGAGTAATGCCCGTTGTTACAGGCCAGAGGGCAAAACTCGACTTGGATTTTATTGCTAAGAGTCCTCACAGCAGAATTAGTTCTGGTTAGGCTGTAGTAGGCAAAGGAATGAATGCTAATGAAGGAAGAGTGTAACGAAGCTCACAGCTATGGGAAACAAATACATTCCTAGAGATTAGAAGACACAAATGTTCCCCATAAAAGGAGGGGTGGGACCTAGTTAGTCACTCCCACCAATGCGTGTGTTTCCTCTTCTCTAGAAACTTGTTTTTTTGTCTTTGTTTTTTAAGGCAACTTAGAGCACATTTGATAATATGGAAATAGTCTAGCCATGATGGTGTTGGACGATTAAGGACCTTTTAAGTATTCCCCTGGCACCTCAGAGGTGAAAGGTGCACGATCATCCCAGGCCATTTGGAAACTGTGGTGACAGACCGTGTGGCAAATGCTAACTTGTGAACGTACGGTTCTCATCCGATTTGGGAGCCTGCTGATGGGCAGGCCAGGGTGGAGCTTCGGGCTTGAGGGCCTCACTGCTCATCCATAGCTTCCTTTCGTCCCCCTTTCAGCTGGGGAGCTCCACAGTTTTTCAAAGCCCATGACACTGCCCAATAGCATTCCTTAGAATAGAAGGCAGCACGTCTGTTTAAACTGAATTAGGGGATGTCTCCCGAGGCCAATGAAGTTTTTATTGACCCATACCTGGAAGGTCTAAAACACTAAGTGGCTTTCTTTGCGTTGTGCTTTATTGTTCCCGTGCAAAGGTAATCGGAATTGAGGTTTGATCCAGCTGATGTCAGCGGAGAAGTGGGACGTCATGCATAGGACAAAAGGAGAGGAGGAGGCGGTGGGAGGTGACATTTAAAAATATTGGGGTAGGCAGACTACTTGGTTAAATTGGAAAGGGAGCACCTGAGAAGCTCAGAAAGTCAGTTAGAGGCTTCAGTGCACGTGCTGGGTGTATAATGTGTCAGATGGTGAGGGCTTGCTGGAGAGTCTAGTAAGGTTCCCAGCCAAAGGTACCCAAACTGGAAGATGTTCCAGATGGAAAAATAACTAGGGTGATGATTGGATAACCTTATAAATAGGAAAAGTTGGGATAGAATTAAAGTGTAAGAGCATCATATCACAGAACCAAACTGTGATAGAGTTATCGATGTGTGTATATATGCATTCACCTATGCTTGTGTATGGATGTATAGTCACTACATATATAAATATTTTTTAAAAATATTTTTTATTGATTTTTAAAGAGGAAAAGAAAGGGTTAGAGAGAAATGTCAATGAGAGAGAAACATTGATCATCTGCCTCCTGCAGACCCCCTACTGAGGATCGGGCCCACTACCCAGGCATGTGCACTGGCCTGGAATCGAATCAGTGACCTCTTGGTTCATGAGTCAATGCTCAAACACTGAGCCACACTGGTCAGACAAATGTAAACATTTTTAAGTGAACACTTACTGTGTGCCAGGCACTGCTCCGGAGTCTGTGATTTGAATCTCACAAGACATCATTTCTCTGAGTGGTGCTTTGACTTCTGTAAGCAGACACGGGATTGTCCTTGTTTGCCTACAGTTCGCCTCCAAGGGAATTAAAACAGCAGCAACAAGCCACAAAGCCATGTGATTCAATGTGAGTACTATTATTAATCTCCGTTTTATAGAAACATAAGAACTTGAGTAATTTACCAAAGCCACACAGTTAGGAAGTGGAATTACTAGGAATTGAACACAGGGAGTTTGGGACCAGAGCATGTCTGCTTAACCACTGGACAGGCACTTCTTAGTATTTTCTGTTTGTCGTCATGCCAACATGTACATACAAAGATGCTCGTGGGGGCATCATTTACATAGCACATCAGTGGTAAACATCTGAATGCTCTACCAGAGGGAACGCTTACATAAATGTTGGTATATTCACGTGAGAGAACAGTAGGCAGCTATTAAAAATAATATTCTCACGGAATACATATGAATATTAGGTAATGTTAACTGAAAAAGCAAGCAACAAATTCATATGTATACTTTGATACCAATTTGGTGTTTTAATGATTATAAAGGGACAAAGTGTAGGCAGCCCAACTGTACCAGTAGAATGAGTAAGTGATCTGTGACGTAGTCATAGAGTGGAATACCACATTCAGTTCAACTGAATGAAAGTGATCTCCGTGGGTCAAGAGGCATTGGTCTTCACTCATACTGTTGACTGAAAAAAGCCACATGCAAACATGAAAACATACAAAAGTAATATACGTGGTTATGGATGTATCAGAGAGTAACAGTGTAAATCTATGCACCAAATCTATACCCACCAGCCTCAGGACGGCTGGCACTTCTTGGTTTCTTTTAGAAGGGAGAATGAATTAGATAAGGCTGGGTTTTAGCTGGACCTATTTTATTTTTAAAGAAAAGAGAAACCTTGGTGTACACTCAGTGTTTTAGAAGCTTCTTTTATATTACTTTCTGTATGTTTGAAATATTTTACAATGAAAAATTAATATATATCATAGGTACTCAAATATACAGGGTGTCCCCCCAAAATATATCACACTTTAACAGCTGATAGCTCAATTTTGGAAATGAAATGTGTTTGAATAAACACTACCTTTATAATTATTCAAAGTGTGTGTATACCTTTTGGGGGTCATTCCATATATGGAAGAGAGTAGCAGATAGGCATAAAAATGTAAACAATTCATATTTTCTTAAGTTGTTCTGTATTTTACAAATTTTCTATAGTGAGCATGAGATAAGAAATAAAAACAGCAAATGACTTTTTATAAAGTGTCAATATTTTTGGGCCAAAGAGCACTGCATTGGAAGACAGAATCTGTTCCTATGTGACAATGCGAGACTCACTCAACTGATTTGAGGCACAGCTTTCTTCCCTGCATGGGTGGCATTTGGAGTCTCTGTGAAAGATGGGCTCCATGCTCAGTAAACCTGCTTATTTTTCTTGGTAACCATGGTGCCTGGTTGGCCATGTGACCGACTCTTGCCAACAGAACAGGAAGAGGCAGTTAGAACTGAGCACACCTCCCTCTGTCTGCAGGCTGAACAAGCGTGGGGGTCTTGGAACCCTTGATTGAGATGGCGGAGCCACAGTGTGGAAGTAGCCTGGATCCCATGTGTCACCACTGGGAGGAGAGTGGCCCAGCAGGAACATACATACTGGATTCTGTGAGCACCGAAGTCAGAGTTTGGGGTTGTCAGTTACTGTGGTTAGCCTGCTCTGACCAATGCAGGCTCCATCTCCAGGTTCCTCCAAAGTCCAATCTATAATAATAAAAGCATAATATGCAAATCAACCAAATGGCCAAACAGTGGAACAACCATCTGGACAACCTTCTGGATGAAGCCGGCGCTGTGAAGGCCTACTCTTGCACGAATTTTGTGCATTGGGCCTCTAGTGCTCTATAAACGCAAAGAGGTCTTCGGTTTCAAGTTGTCTCTCTATACATTTGACTCTTACTGAGATTCGCTAGTCTTGGGGACAAATGAATTTTAACCATTAATTTGGATGTATCCAAAAGAAGAAATTGCTACAATAATAAGTGAGTTGAAAAGATAAAGAATAACAGAAAGCAGGCCAGGGAAAAAGGGAGAACCAAGTACATTTGGGGAGGGAACAGTTCAAGGCTATTACGTTTTACATTTCCTGAGAAAAACGACCTGTACACCTTTGATCTTGTTATAATGCTCTATTTATATATATCATATATATATATATCGTCACACTTAATCAATCCTGTCAGATGAATAAGCGAAGGTGTGGCAAGATGCTATCAAGTGCTAATGCTCACATACTTGAGAAATGCCACGGTGTAAATGTGTTTCCCCAAAATTCATATTGAAGTCCTAACCTCCCCCACCACCAATTCTGGTTTTAGCAGGTGGGGCCTTCAGTTATGAGGGGAGAGCCCTCATGAATGGGATTAGTGCTCTTATAAAAGAGGCTCCAGAGAGGCCCTTAACCCCTTCCCCACTGTGAGGACACAGTGAGAGGTATTGGCTGAACCAGGGAGAGAGCCCTCACTGAAACCCATGTGCTGGTGCCTGGATCCCAGACTTCCAGCCTCCAGAACCGAGAGAAATCCATTCCTGTTGTTTGTAAGCACCCAGCCTGTGCTGTGTTATCATAGCAGCCTTAATGGCCCCAGCACTGCTTAACTTCTGGGGGTATAGTCATCCTGAACTCAGCTCGGTCATCCATGGGCGATGGTGCCCTTTCAGTTCGGGGAGGGCCCTGGGAGCACCTGCTCTTGACCTGCAGGAGTGGGACAGGCTGCGCTAGAACCCTCCACGGCTCTGACTCTTCCTTAGCCTTTCCATGCCTCTGTTTTCATAGGTATAAAATCAGGTTAAAAATGCTACAAAACTCCTGTTGTCATTTTGAGGATGAAAGGAATTCATGCAGCTAAAGCAATTAGTATAGACCTGCCATAAAGTTGAGTCACTTGGAGCCATGACATGAATACCAAGTGACCCTTGTTAAATCAAGATAAGACTCTCCCCTCTCCGTCTTGGGTCCTCCATGGCCACCCATCTAAGCCAGCACAGGTGTGGTTGGCCTTGACAAGATGTCGCATTGCACTAGTCGTGTGCTCCAAAACTGCCTTATCAGACCAGCAAGTCATACTTGCTGAAGGAATCGCTGGTCCTCAGGCAGCAGGGGGAGGTGTCCTGCAGGGTCACTTGCTGCTGCATGACCTAGAGAAGGCGACTCAAGCTCCTGGAGTTTCATGGTCTCATCTGTGAAGTGGGAGAAGGCACCTACCCGTCCTGTAGGTGACGGTGAGGATGCAGTGGAATTCCTGAAGCTCAGTGCCTGGCGTGGAAGGGATGTTTGTCATTCTGACCCCTCCGTGTCACTTCTTTGAAACCCAGCCATGGTTGAAGCTCAGAAGACATATTTCCAGTTTTTCTTCAGAACACTGTGGTTTTGTTAAAACTCACATACATTTTTTTGAAGCTTTTATTTGTTTACATTTCCCCCCCAAACACCCATTTTCTTGAAGGGAAATGGAATCTGTCTGGTTTTGATTCATTTACACTCAACTTGTTAGTATTGTTTTATAAGCACCAGCCAACATCCAAGTAGCGCCTGGAACCTTGTTTTAAAAACTGCATTTTTTAAAGTCTAGAAGTTTATTTTTCTTCCTTTCTTCTTCTTCAAAAAAAATGCTAAAAGGGAACTGGACTTTAGCACCAGTCTGAGTTTGGGTTTATTCTCAGGGCATGACTGGCTTCCAACAGATTCGGTAAAAACACGCTTTGCCATTCCCGCTTTCGAAAGTTCAGCTCCATTTCATTTACTCGTGAAAAAAAGCTTTCCTATTCCAAACCAAGAGAATGCTTGTGTGTTCTGTCGCTTGTTTTGCTGGATCGTGAGATTGTTGTCTCTTGAAGACCTTTGCTGCATATTTGCATGGCCCTGGTTTTCTGCGCACCCTAAATTCACTGATTCGGTCGAGGGTTTTGGGTGGAAATGGGTAAGAAGTTGCATTCATGTAGTCAGACATGAGGAATTACGTGTAATTATCCAAACCTACACTTAACAAGAGGAAAAACAGAATGGAGTTGGATGCTCCCCTTGGTGTGTCTCAGCGGCTTCTAATGAGCGGGACACCAGCCCCACTCTCTGCCGTATCATTTTACCCGCGAAGCCGGTCTAGTAAACACAACCTCAAGACAATGCTGTTGACTCACCATTGTGCATGCGAGACTTCGTCTGCTGTTTCCGGGCGAACAATTGCCCATGGTTCCTGTTGCTTCAAGGTTTGGAAATTGAGTTTTCTCTCTGTTTCCCAGGGGAGACTGGAACCAACAAGGAGCAGCCACACCACTTGCCGTGGGTCTCAGGTTGTGTATCTGTGTATTTCAGGAGATGGGTTTCCAACAGATTAGACTTTTGTGTAAATTTCGTTTGCACTTAGGTGTTGGAGCTCAGAGGGGCTTTCTGGGCACACTTGGTGAGCCTTGGCGAGTCTGATTTGAGTGCTCATTTCCAGACACGGAAGGTGTGTTTCCGGTTTTGTTAGAGGAGCAGGGTGCTCCTGTCTTCTAGTCCTCCACTTTGCTACTGTTGAGAGGCAGCGCATGAAATGTCACACTGATGGTTTTTATCCCCACCTCCATTCTGAGCATTTTGAGCTAAATAAGGGAGACCCACAGGTATCAAATCAGTTTCCTTTGCACCTGCACCCAAATTTTCATGTAGCCAAAATAGCCACAGAAGGAACGCAGGGGATGAAGGTGGTAAATAATCCTTGCAGCTCTTCCGACCTTAACTAGGCAGGTGGAGCCCAGTGTGAACCTGCCTGCCCAAACCCAAAACTGAGAGTGACCCCCCCACCCCCCCCCAAAAATACTGGAGGTGGGATCTTAGAGGAGTGGGATCTGGGAGGAGTGGCATTATGTTTATGGTTTGTTTGGCTGTTTTCTTTTTCTTTTCTGAATTTTTATACAATGGATGTGTGTGTGTGTGTATAAAGCTTAAGTTTCTGTTTACCAAAAAGATGAGTATATATGTTTGTTTTTGAAAGTCAAACTGCTATATAGAAGTGTATAGAATGAAATGCATGAGTTCTTTCCATTCAGCCTCCAACCACACTCTGCTCTCTAGAGATCGCGGTTGGTTTTGTGTGTAAACGTCCAGACTGTATTCTGTTATAGATGTGTAGCTGTCAATGTTATGTTGGGAGAGTGGGACTCCGTGTGGTGTAGGTCGAAGGCAGTTTCCCCCTGCTGCTCCATAAATGCGGTGTGCAGGCTTGCTCTAACTTTCTTGGACACACACACAATTACAGTTTTGGGGTCTTTTAAACAATGCTGCAATGAATATTTTTGTATCTGCATTTTCTGCATGTGTGAACACATGCTAGTATTTCTCTAGGATGGAGGCATAGAAGTGAATCAAAAGGTTAAAAAAGGTTTGTACCAAAAACATTGTGCTCGATGCTGCAACGCGCCTGCAGGAGAGGTGTATAAACGCTTCCCTCCCCCGGCAGTGCCTCAGGGAACCGGGTTCTCCACAGCCTCGCTCCACATTTTCATTGTTTTTCATCTTTACCATTCTGTGGGGCCAATAGTGATCTCATCATTATTTTATTCTGCATTCCCTTGGTTACTAATTAGGTGAGTTATCTGTCCTCATGTTTGTTCATTTGTGTCTGTGCTCTTGGAATTGCCCGAGCACATCTCCTCCTCCAGTTTAGGATTCCAAGGTCTTTCCCAGCAGCTGGTAGTTCTAACCAAGGGAGAAATGGCAACATGATAAAGGAGAGATAGATTGTGGAGAACTGGGTGAGAACCCTGGCCCAGCTCCATGAGGACAAGAAATGGCAGAAATCCTACCACTCAGATTTTATCACTTTTATTTCCAAAACTCTTTGCAAGTCTGAATCTGAAACAACGGCTACCTTTTCCCTCAAATTGACACACAGAATTTTAGTAGTAAAATTTCAACCAATTCCTTGTGTTTGAGAACGTGTACAAACTTACTTTGAATCTTAAGTCCAAGTAGTGGCATTTATGCATTTCTGTTTCTTGGCCTTTATTTGACACATATTAAAAATTACTAAGGGCACACTGGGTTGAGAGGAAGAACCAAAAGAGGTTATTTAGGAACACCTAGCAGCCATGGCAACATGCCTTTAGAAGGCATGTACTCTGCTAAGAAATATTCCACTTATAGGTAATGACAAACGTTTGCCAAACAGCCCCAAGCGAACCCAAGAAAGAATAGGCAGATGGTTTGAGGTGTGTCAGGAACAGGATTTAGAAAATAAGATTATGATTATGTTGGAAAGTAAGCAATCATTGTAAATAGACGGAGTAGTCTCACTTTTTGCGTGGGGCAGAGGAAGAAAGGGGTTTTGCATTGCTGCCTGTGAATTGGAGTTGGCGCACCTGGATGCAGAGCTCTGTGAGGATTTATAGATTTTGTAAGCACTAGTGTAGACCACATGACTGGGTTTCTTCAGCTCTGAAGCAGGGGAACCACATTCTAATTCTAGACATCCCTGATGGCATTGGCCCTGTTTGGATTGCGTTTGGCATACTAATCCACATCCGTTTCTACATGAGCATAACTATCACTTGAACCGTCTGTGGAGAAGACATGAAGAGAGCTGGTCTGTTTATTCCTGAATGCCTATTTTGGCGGAATGAATTAGAGGGTGTAGATCACCTCCCAGGTCTGATGGGCCTATTTGCTTATAAGACTAAATCCTAGGCCTTGAAGGTGTAATGAAGGTGCTTCTTCCCAATTCAACTAAGAATTTAGAAAGAAAATGCTCCATCCGGGGAATATTTTGGCATCTTCCAAGGGAAAAGAGAGAGGGGTTGTCCATGGGGCTTTGATGACGACATGAGAATAAGGGGGTCACAAAGAAAGCCTGGAGATCTCAGAACTGGGATGCAGGTGAGGCCCCCTTGCCTGGTTAGGAACTGTCTCCAGGAAAGCGAAGGGTGGAAATTGGCCTTTAGAATACATTTCCGTTCATCCTAGTATTTGACCGCTAGTTCCCAGTGGTAGCCCGAAAAGCATGTGAGGGCTCCAAATTGGCGAGGCCAGTCTCTGACTAATGGGGAAAATTACCCAATGAGAATTAGCAATCATGCCTTACTGGTCAAAATTCTTGCATTGCCTTTCATGTAGGTAACAGAAAAAGACTACCAAAAGGAGCCGGGACTGGTTTTAACATGGCCTGTTGGTCACCAAGACAGGAAATATTTGACGTGAATCAGATTCCTTCGGAATATTCTTTCTTTGTCTCGAGCCTAATGTTTCCAGGTGTTAGTATTACTGAACACTCATCTAGCCCTTTTGTGTATTAAGAATGTGCCCTCTCATCAGTCCTGGATACAAAAAGTTGGCCTGATTTGGCTCCATCATGTTCTTTATTTGTACCAGATTTTTCAACATTAACCCTTTTGGAGAAATGGGGTCTCTTAAATGTTAAACTGAGAAAACCAGTCCTGACCAACTATCCCAGGGAGCAGCATTGCGGTCACAGGCTGAATGGATCCCAGATGGATTCTGAAACGGGAGGACTAACAATTACGTAAAATGGCCTAAATGTGGATTACACAATGGTAACCCTTCAGAAAAGTGGCTTGACCCACAGCCACATGCATCCTCAGAGGTGGGGCTTAGATACATTTCCTTGGTCAAAATGATGACAAAAATGCTAAGTTAAGCTGGTGTTGGAAGATGGCATAGTTTGAGAACAGCTGCAGCAACTGAGGCACTGAACTTGCCTTCCTCATCACTGATGCCAGAAACGAGAAGCTAGGGGCCCAGTGTAGAGGTGACTTAGCTCTTTCTCTTGTCATGAGACTGTGTTGTGAGACTCTGATTTTGTACATTTGCTGCCATGTCTTTAGGTAATAATATCAGGCGAGCAGAGAAAGGCCCAGTTTTGGCTCTGACCCTTCACTACCTAAGTACAGTAACTATAATGACAATAATGAAAACACCTTTATTTATTTCTCCATGGGAAGTCATGAGATTGAATGGGGCTTTCATTTAGTGGGTCCCATTGCGGGTAGGGGAGAGATATACAAACTGTGAGATACATCAAGCCTATGAGATCCATCCTGGACCAGAGGGTCCATATCTGACCCCAGGTAACGGGCTTAACCTGAGCAGACTGCAGGATGAGATGGGACTACCTCTTAAGATTCTGTTTTAAGAGCTATATGAACTGTGTACCTAGAACAAAATTTTCAGGACACAGGCTACAAACTGTAAAGGCTAAGAAACGACTAAGGACTTAGGTCAGATGATAAATTCCAGCAAAATGCTTTCCTTTCAATAAATCCAATGTCAAAGTCCAGATGGCCTTTTTGAACACCTCCATGATATACAGGAAGCATGGGACTCTGGAAACACTCCTACACACACACACACACACACACACACACACACACACACACACTTAGCACAGGTCTGTACAATCTATAAATTAAGATTTCTTGGGAGGAGATTTCTATATCTTAGGCTGGTGGTTATCATACAAACCAAGCTGCATATTAGAATTATCTGGGAATATTTTTTTTTGGGGGGGGGGGGGCTGGGGGGAGAGGAAGACCAATTTCCCTGATCCCATTCCAGACCAATTAAATCAAAATCAGGGCACTGAATTCTTTTTTTTTTTAAAGCTCCCCAGCTGATTTGAACATGTAGCCAGGGTTGAGAGTCATTTTCTCGGTAGTAGCTTGCTGTGATGGTTACTCTGACATTCCCTTCTCTCTTCCAGGTTTACTAGAATTTTCCATTAGGCTCTAGGTTCCTTGAGGGCAGGGCCGCCTTGCCTAGCTCTTGGTTTTCCAGAGATCTAGCTCTCAATAATTTATTTGTGACTACCTTTGCACCAGAAAGGGCACCAAGTTCTAGTGCTGGGTTCGTTCATTCATTAGCTGGGTGACCCATGGGTAGGGTAGCCAGATAAAATAGGTAGGATGCCTAATTAAATTTGAATTTTACATGAACAATGAAGGGTTTTTTAGCAGGCATATTTCCCATGCAATGTTTGCATATGTAGTTTTGTTTGCTAAATCTGGCCACCTACCCAGGCATGTCTTCTTGGTCTCACGTGGTTGATTCATAAAATGGGACATGCAGGCTTCAGGGATTAAAAGATTGCACTGGAGCCCTGGCTGGTGTGGCTCAGTTGGTTGAACGATGTCTCATGCACCCAAAGGTTGCCAGTTTGATTTCAGTTCAGTGCACATGCCCAGGTTGCAGGCTCAGTCCCCAGTAGGGGGCCTATAAGAGGCAGCCAGTTGATGTTTCTTTCTCTCACATCAATGTTTGTTTTATTCTCTCTCACTACCCCTCTCCCTTCTTCTCCTTCTAAAATCAATAACAACATATTTAAAAAATTCATTGGAAAGAAAAAAATGTTTTTAAATCAGAGTCACTTTTAAATATTATAAATTTAAATTGAAGTGTGGCAAAATTTTCCCCCATTTAGAATTTGCAAAACTGGTCCTTAAATGGTGTGTGTGGGTACATGTAATGCTGACCAGATTGGCAGACATAGTAGTTAGTATAAAAGTGCTTCTTTTTCTTCATTTAGTGATGTTTATTTGGATTTCAAGGGACTCTTTCAGGTTAACACCAAAATGTAGTCTTTTCAGTGTCTATAAAGATTGGAGGTATTTGATTTTGAAAAGCCCTTCTCTCATCAATTCATTTCTTCAAAGTACACAGAGGGTCTTTAGCCCACTTAATTGAGAGCGTTTTCCCTGCAAAACAAATGAAAAGTTTTGTATCTTTCACACCTAAACTTAAATATTATTGTGTGTGTATGTGTGTGAAATTGTGTCCTATTTTATTAAATGCTGTAACATGCAGCAACTTTTGGACTTCTAATACTTTATTCAACAATAGTTATTATATCACATTTGCATATATACAGTTGTTCAATGAGAAGCTAAATGGAATGGAATTTGCATCCTAAGGCAATTTCTGTAAACTGAAGAATCATTAAAATTTGAATTTCAAAATGATTTTTTCCCATCTTAAACTCATGGAATGGAGCAAGTCAGATGTCCAGGAAAGTAATTAGCAGTGTTCTTTTAAAAACAATCGCGACTTTTGTGAGGCAGAAACATTCCTAGTTTCACCTAGCATTCCCATAGCAAGGCAGGGCCGGGAGAACACTCAATGCCTGGTGGCGGCGTGCTTCCTATGGTCACCAGAGGGAAACTGGAAGAGTTTTCTCACCAAAGTGAATTTTACAATATGATCAACATTGTAAGAAGAGAAATATTAAAATATGAGTGTTTAAAAAAATGACTGTTGTAATATCTAAAAGAATACCATTTTCTGTTATTTTTAATAGCAAGGTTAAATGGAAAATAGAGGTCATTGGATCTACCAGCTTGGAATTCTTTCCTGTTCTCCAGTCTCTTTCCTAGGAGCATTTAGGGAGTGTGCTGATTACTTTTGATATTTCGATTGGGATTCTCAGTGGATATTTTATATCCCAACTTCCTCTTTTTCATTTTCCCCTCCCAGGTGTTCCTCTGGGCCAGACACCACACTAGATGGGGACACATCCTGCCCCTCTTGTGGCTAGTCAACACCCCTTCAGAACGATTCTAGTCCTTTCTATTTTAGTACCTGTACTTGCAACAAATTCTACTCCAGAAATCGTTATTGTGCAACACTGTGTGCTAATCCTTGTGCCAAACATTTTATATGCATGATTTCACTTAATCATCAGAACAATCTTATGAAATAGACATAATTATCTTCAATTAACAGATATTTTGAGATCTATATAAGTTAAACATCTTCCCCAAGGCCACAAGGGTATTAAGTGGCACTGGTAGAACTTGAACTCAGGGCTCTGGAGTTCTTGACCACTATGTTATGGTAAAATTCTAATTTTATAACAGTGGCATCATTTATTAAATAATAATGATTATTATTTTTATAGCAACACTTAATTAGTACTATGTGTCAAGTATCATGCTAGGTGCTTTACTGACCATCTCATTCGTACCAGGGTTAAGTAGGATGATATCTATTCTATAGATAGGTGAGTCACACAGCCAAAAAGTAGCAAACCCAGCTACCCACCCCAGAAGTATTTACCTCAAACCCCCATGACCTTCTTTTTTCACCCCTCCTCTTCGGGAGTCTCGGGCTGTTGCCAGGTATGTCTAGAAGGGTCTGAGTACAGAAGGCTCTTCCTTCAGCACGGGTCTTCTGTCTGCCCTCCTCCTTCCCTTCTTACAAGGCTGGAAGTTATCATCTGCTTGCCTCATTGACTGTGACACTATGCTGCCTGTCCTGACATAAACTTGGATTGGATATCCAAGGTGGCACTAGCTGCCCTTGAAATGAAGCAACCTTTCCCTTGGGCTCCTTGAGCAAGACCATTGTGACCAATGAAGACACGCTCAAGGCCGGGCTACAGGAAAAATGCTCAGCCTTACTGAGCCCATGTTAATGATACAGATGAAAACTGTTCTATGGGAACATCGAGTCAGCAATTTGATCCTGAACAGAAGGATTCTGGTCTTCACAAAAGGAAAATGGTTTAGCAAGTGGCATCTAAAGATACTGTGAATCTTGTGAACTTAGTTGGTAAAGATGGGACATTTAGGAGATGTGGGGTATGATGACCATATTTTCTGGTTTATGCCTGTTTTATGTCAACATGATTAATAATTAGCATCCAGCTCACCCTCAAAAGTGTCCTAGGTTGGCCCTGGCCAGCATTTCTCAGTGGCTAGAGCATCAGCCTGTGCACCGGAGGGTTGCAGGTTTGATTTCCCGTCAAGGGCACATACCTGGGTTGCAGGTTCAATCCCTGCCCCCAGTCAGGGTACATGTGGGAGGTAACCAATTTATGTGTTTCTATCTCTCTCTCTACCCCCCACCCCTCCATTCCAGTCTCTCTAAAAATCAATGGGAAAAAATATCCTCACTCCTCAGGTGAGGATAAAAAAGTGTCCTGGTTTGGATGGTAAATTATATGGTTGCCCTACATAAAAGAAGTAAAAAGTAAATGCTGTGGGATTTGTTCATCTATTTATTTATTCATTCATGCATTTAACAAATATTTATTAGAGAACCAAGATGGCGGCATAGGTTAACGCCAGAGTTTGCTGCTTTGAACAACTACTTCAAAAGTGAAACCAAAAAACGGAAGGGACATCACCCAGAACCACAGGAACGCTGGCTGAGTGGAAGTCCTACAACTAGGAGGAAAGAGAAACGCATACGGACACTCAGAGGAGGCGCAGTGCTGAAGTCAAATTCTGAGGTGCGGAGTGCGCGGAGCAGGCTGGCGGCCGAGGGCGCGGTTGTTGTTTTCAATCGGGAGGGAGTCACAGACTCTGAGAACCAGATCCGGGCGAGTCTTTAGGGACCCAGACTCAAACGGGAGAAGCGGGACTGTCTGGCTTCGGTCAGAGCGAGTGCAGCTTTCTCTCCGAGCTTTGCAGCGGGTGCTGGGACTCAGAGAGGCAGAGCCCCTGGGGACAGGACTGAGAGTCGCCATAACTGCTCTCTCCGGCCCACCCTGTTGATCCTGTGCGACCCGCCCCGCCCAAGCACTGCACAGAGGCATTTGCCGGATAGCCTCAGGCAAAGGCTAGATTAGCACCTCCCTAGAGGACAGAAGTTCTCTCACTGCTGACACAGCTGATTCTCATAGCCACTTGGCCTGGAGGTCAAACCCTCCCTGGAATTAGCTACAACAATCAAGATTTATCTATAAGACTGCAAACAAAGACCACTAGGGGGTGCACCAAGGAAGCATAACAAAATGCGGAGACAAAGAAACAGGACAAAATTGTCAATGGAAGAAATAGAGTTCAGAACCACACTTTTAAGGTCTCTCAAGAACTGTTTAGAAGCTGCCGATAAACTTAATGAGATCTACACGAAAACTAATAAGACCCTCGATCTTATATTGGGGAACCAACTAGAAATTAAGCACACACGGACTGAAATAACGAATATTATACAGATGCCCGACAGCAGACCAGAGGAACGCAAGAATCAAGTCAATGATTTGAAATGCGAGAAAGCAAAAAACATCCAACCGGAAAAGCAAAATGAAAAAAGAATCCAAAAATGCGAGGATAGTGTAAGGAGTCTCTGGGACAGCTTCAAGCGTACCAACATCAGAATTATAGGGGTGCCAGAAGATGAGAGAGAGCAAGATATTGAAAACCTATTTGAAGAAATAATGACAGAAAACTTCCCCCACCTGGTGAAAGAAATGGACTTACAGGTCCAAGAAGCGCGGAGAACCCCAAACAAAAGGAATCCAAAGAGGACCACACCAAGACACATCATAATTAAAATGCCAAGAGCAAAAGATAAAGAGAGAATCTTAAAAACAGCAAGAGAAAGAAACTCAGTTACCTACAAGGGAATACCCATACGACTGTCAGCTGATTTCTCAACAGAAACTTTGCAGGCCAGAAGGGAGTGGCAAGAAATATTCAAAGTGATGAATACCAAGAACCTACAACCAAGATTACTTTATCCAGCAAAGCTATCATTCAGAATTGAAGGTCAGATAAAGAGCTTCACAGATAAGGAAAAGCTAAAGGAGTTCATCACCACCAAACCAGGATTATATGAAATGCTGAAAGGTATCCTTTAAGAAGAGGAAGAGGAAGAAAAAGGTAAAGATACAAATTATGAACAACAAATATGCATCTATCAACAAGTGAATCTAAGAATCAAGTGAATAAATAATCTGATGAACAGAATGAACTGTTGATTATAATAGAATCAGGGACATAGAAAGGGAATGGACTGACTATTCTTGGGGGGGAAAGGGGTGTGGGAGATGTGGGAAGAGACTGGACAAAAATCGTGCACCTATGGATGAGGACAGTGGGTGGGGAGTGAGGGCGGAGGGTGGGGCGGGAACTGGGAGGAGGGGAGTTATGGGGGGGGGGGGGGAAAGGAACAAATGTAATAATCTGAACAATAAAGATTTAATTAAAAAAAAATAAAATTACAGTAATACAAATAAAAAAAAAAAATATTTATTGAGTGCCCACATACTCTGCACCTGGCAGTGGGCTAGGGAAGCAAAGCAGATAAGGTGCTTGGCCTCCCTGGAGATGAAAGTCTAGTAGGTATGACCAACAAATAACAAGTGAACAAAGAAATGGATTTTTACAAGTTGTGGTAGGAATTATGAAGGAAATACCTGGGAAAAAGAAAAGAGTGGCAGGAGTGGCCTCTCGGGGGGACCTGAATGTGGGGGACTTAGAGGATGAAGAGGAGTAGCCATGGGTTATGTGGGTGGCGGTCAGACCGGAGAACCTGCATGAAGGTCTTGAGGTGGGACAGGGCTAAGTATGTTCTGAGGGTGAATGGATGGGAAGTTAGGGTGCAATTGTGGGAACGAGGGGAGGTTGCAAGGAGAAGGGAGAAGGGGGCTTGCTTATTAGCAGAGTCTTGAAGGTGATTAGGGGCGTGGGTATTCCACTGGGGAGGGAGCATGAGCCGGGCCCAGGGTGGGGTGATTGAACAGCAGGTGTGTTCCTGGGACTGGTCTCTGAGGCCCCATGAAAAAGCAACGGGAGAACCTACTGGGGCTGGAGCTGCAGCAAGAAGTGGCAACATGTAGTTTTCATTTTGATGCTTCTTGGTAGATGGCCTGGCTTTGAAGTTATGCCTGCACCCAGTGCTAAATGCTGCTGCCTGCTTTTTGTGCTGCGTGGTTAATTAACAAGGGAACTAATCTGCTGGGTTTGTGATGGAAACCAGTAGGTTTTCCAGATAGAACAAATGTCTGTTTCATCTAAAATTTTAGGGATTATGGAGAACACACCAAAGTATAGTTTTAATGACCGCAATTCTAATTTAAACATACTTTAGCATATGAGAAAACTATTATGTTTCAGGAGCTCAATTCTGATACCTACTCCCCCCCACCACACACACACACACACACACACACACACACACACACACACACACACACTCCATTTATTCCCTTTTTCCTCAGCTTTCATCCACAAATTGCATAGGGATTTTTAAACCAAATTTCTAATAAGTAGGCCCTAAGAAAGTTTTACAAATACATTTCAAATATATCATAAGTACATGTAGCACTGGACTAAGGCTCAGATTTCTGGATTAAAACACACGTTTATCCCATAGAGCTGGGTGATGTTTAGGGAGAACTGCGAGTGATTTGGAATTTGTCGTAGGTATGATAGAGCTAATGACTCACTCCTTCCTTCCCCATTTACTGGGCCTTCCACTAACACGTGTGGTGCCTTATTGCAAACGTGGAATGCGACCTCTCCCTGCAGGCAGGAGCAGTCCTCTTCCAGGATGCACATCGGACAAGAGGAGTGGCGCTGGATCTCCGCCTCCAGCCTCCTCTGGCCTGGGTGCTGTTGTGCACAAAGAACCTGTACGGCGGTCCCTGGTCGTCCTTTGCTGTGGTTCCAAACGCTCAGAAGATCTTGGCTTCCCGCAGAGAGTAGCAATAGGCCCGATCTGTCAGGGAAAGGAAAGACATTTTCTGAGATCAGTAAAGGCTCTAACTATCTGCTTTTGAAGCCCCAAGTTGTAACCCTCTGGCTTGGGTTTCTTAGATCACACTTGACTTGCTCTTTGACCCCTTTGATACTTTTGTCCCAGGGGAAATGTTTAAATGTTCCTCCCTGAGACAGTATTTTCGAAATTGAAAAAAATAAGAAGTAAACTTTGTTCAGCTCACAGAAATTCCATTTATGTCCCCCCCCCCCCCCATATGTATCGAGCTACTAGGGAGAGCTCACTCTTGGAAATCCTTTAGAAAGGCAAACATTTTCCATTTCTATGTTTCAGCAGATAATTCTTGACTAGTCCTCATTCCATGTGAAGCACAAGATAGAGGAACTCATCAGTCTGTTCCATGTTACCACTCTCTTGGTAGATGTTCAATTTGCCTGTAATTCCAAGTGAAAGTCGTTCAGTGATCTGTGAGGCTCCATGCACCTCTGCCTCCAGTGATGCTCAGTGCATAGCAAAGAGCTCAAGAAATGAGCGAAGAACCCCTCGTCTGATTTCTCATGGGAACGAACAGATTTGACTCCAAGATCAGAGCAAAACTGTGGCACTAAAGTAGCATTCTGATTGGCCATTGCATCTAGATTTGTAGAGACCTGTAAGACAGAAGTTAGGGTATTTTCCTCTTAATCCAGATCTATAAATAGACTAACCCCCTAGGCAGGGGTGTTTACCGAGCAGGATGATGGCACTTTCTAGGTGCTTCAGTCACTCTAATTTTGGACACATACCTTACAACATACAGGAGGCATGTAGGAAGCAGCACTCAGAAATGCCCTGGCTGACAGGGCTCATGGCTAAGTCACAGCAGTTAACATCCATAGCACTAGTGTCTTAAATTATTCCCATAGCAACGTCTGCACGCTGGCCTGCCTCCAGGTTCCAGGCGATTTGGCCCAGAGATGTGTACTGATACACTGTACAGCAGTTACCACTTGGACTCTGTTGTCCTACCAGTAGATTCATTTAACCTCTGGAGTTCTCAATAAAATTATCTAGGAGTCCTACACCTTCATTCTAATCCAGTGTTTTTCAAATTGTAAGTTCCAACCCTTTAAGGGATTTGATATCAATTTACCTATGTTTGAGTGGGGAGAGGAGAAATGATATTAAATAGACTAGAGTAATAAATATCGAAGTGGATTCACACAATAAAAGTTGATATTATTGCTTGAAATTTTCTCTATATTCCATCAAGGCATATCATCCCATCTAAGATGTCCATTTTCCCCATTATTTCACTATAAATCTCTGAAATCAAGATGAGTTTTATTATAGACAGCACTTTTCTTTTCTTTCTTAGTGGTTAAATTATATATTGAAATCAGTGACAATTAGATTTGGTGCATGTGTGTCCTGGGTTCCATTGCTATATGTATTTCTTTCTGTTGGGAATGACCAGAAGAGCTCGCAGCAGGCTGATTTCACCTGCGCTTTCCAAGTTCCTTCCCCACTGGAGGTGGGGTGGCTGGTCTCTTCCTGCCTGGAGACTCATGCAGGATTTCTGAGCCTCCAATGTCACCCAGTCACTGATGGGGAATGGCTGTCCTCCCTCCACAGGGAAGTATGCATTCAAAACCTGGTCATCTCTCTTCAGACGCTGAAGAGGATTCAGTCAGGCTGGTCATAGTGTCAAAGATCTTGAGAAATGGGGCTTCTCTGGCCTGACCCTCCTGTTCCCATGTGTGTAGGGGGAGGCAGTGCTCTTCCTCTTCTTCTTTTTTTAAAAATACATTTTATTGATTTTTTAGAGAGGAAGGGAGAGGGATAGAGAGTTAGAAACATCGATGAGAGAGAAACATCGATCAGCTGCCTCCTGCACACCCCGTACTCGGGATGTGCCCGCAACCAAGGTACATGCCCTTGACCGGAATCGAACCTGGGACCCTTCAGTCCTCAGGCTGACACTCTATCCACTGAGCCACACCGGTTAGGGCTCTTCCTCTTCTTACAAGGCCATAGGTCTTATGGGATCAGGACCTTACCCTCATGACCTCGTTTAACCTTAATTACCTCCTAAAGTCCCTCTCTCCAAATATAGCCACATTGGGGGTTAGGACTTCAACTTATGAATTTTGGGGGGGGGACACATGATTTAAGTCTACAGCAGTCACTGTACCCACTGAAACCTTTCCTCATCGATAAAATGAGGACACTCATACTGGCCTCACTGGGTGAGGGGAGCGTCGGAAGATCACATGGCACTCCAAGTTAGCCGGTGTTTGTTTTCTCTTGTTCTGTAACTTTATTCTTTTGGAGAGAAAATAGTGAAAGCGAGGAATGTCATGACTCCGTGATAGTATGTGATCCTATTGACAGAATCTAAAGCCAGGAGGTCCCACAGACTTTAAATGACTTGACCAAGGTCACGTATTAAGTGAAGGACAGAAACTGGCCAAACCCTAGGTCTCAGCACGGTGAGGCCTGCGTGATGCGACGTTGTCTGACTTGTTTGGCTCAGGGTTGACAGAGTGGGCGGACTGCTCAGCAGGCTTAGATTTGTCTTGGGTATTTAACAGCAGTGCTGCCCCCAGACACATGCAGGCATTATGGGCTGAGTGGAACGCTATGTGCCCTGTGTAAAGCTATCCTTTCATTGGATTAGTGAGCTGGGGCGGTCTCTTTGGCTATGCTCAGGTCTGGCCTCAGGGTATCTGGTTTCAGAAGAGCGTGATTGGCCAGCACGCAGGTCAGAGAGAAAAAGTTCTGCAGGGGGTCACCAGTGCCCTTGGGGAGAGGGGATCGTGCTTTGCACCGGGCAGGCGGCTGTGCACCAAGTGCACTGTAAAGCGTAGGAGCTCGGGCAGCTGAAATAATTTGCCCTCTAAGGGATTTGGGTTTTGAGGGGCAATGTCTGCGATTGAATGACTCTGTCCAACTGAACTCCACATGGCTCCAGTTACCCCGATCATGCCAGGCTGCATGGACATTCTCGCTCTAGTCATGGGTGGCTAGGCACGGATTCCCAGACCCAACTGGTGTGAGGGTAGAGAATGTGCTCTTTCCCAGTTGTTAGGATTTCAGGGTCAATGGCTGGGCTCCATTGCCCTCAAAGATTTCTTCAGTGGAGTGGGTCTGTGCTTGAACTCTCACCATTAGCAATGAATTCCTTTATGTGTTGATGTCTTTGGGGTCATTATCATCCCTCTTTGAGCCTTTAGAACCACTACATCGGATGAGAGAGTGCCAAGCTATGTGAGTCTCATCTCAGTTGTCAGGCAGCTGACCTCGTGGAGAGGTGACATAATGCAGACAGAGAAACGGTGTAGCTGGAAGTCAACCTATCATGAATTTATCTAACCCCCTTGCTCTACAGTCAGGGAAACCAGAGTAAAAGGACTCATCTGAGGTCACACCATTGGTTAGGACAGTGATGGCGAACCTTTTGAGCTCGGCGTGTCAGCATTTTGAAAAACCCTAACTTAACTCTGGTGCCGTGTCACATATAGAAATTTTTTGATCTTTGCAACCATAGTAAAACAAAGATTTATATTTTTGATATTTATTTTATATATTTAAATGCCATTTAACAAAGAAAAATCAACCAAATAAATGAGTTCACGTGTCACCTCTGACATGCGTGTCATAGGTTCGCCATCACTGGGTTAGGATGAAGCCACGTCAGATATCCAGACTTCTGGCTTCTGCTTCTGTCCTTTCTTAAAGTATAAGTGATGATGAAGAAAACAGATCGGCTGCAGAAGGCCGAGCCCCGGAACACAGGGAATGGGAAGGAGACCAAAGACAAACTCTAACTGCCTCCCAGCTGTGCCTGAGGCCAGTCCTGGTGTCAGCTCTCACGCAGGAAATCCCCTCTTATAAACAGAGTCGTGTTCCAAAAGTTCCTTCATGTTTATTTCTTCAATCGTGGGGCTTGCTTTCCCATGGAAATCATAGTTTAAATGTTTTAAATGGTGAACTAGGTTGCCCAAGATCTAGCTATAAAAACCTATTTAATTCATGGAGTACCTAAAGAATAGTATTACTAGAAGGATTTCAGTAAGTCCTACTCAACACTTGCTACTATTACTTCTATGCGAGTATAATGTAGGATGCTGAGTTTTAGATCAGGCTTTAAGAAAGCCATCTCCTGCACAGGGCAGGGTGACTCTCTTAGAACAGAATCAGGAACATGAACAGGGCACAGATTAGGAAGCTTGAGGGTGGCAGGGGGCAGCTGCCCGCTCTGAACCTCAGCTCTAAAACAAGGACCGTAGGAATAATTTTGTCCTGCCCACTTCGAATGGAGAACTGAGTGAGATAGTAGATAGGAAAATGCTTTGGGGGAAAAATAAGCCTTTTTTAGGTCCATCACTCCCTAGATATTTTGATGGGATAGCTGAGGAAAGATGCTGGGGTAGTGGTGGAGTTATGGGGCTGTGTTTGGGCCTTAATGAATAGTATGTGACAGCACAGTAATGAATAGTATGTGATAGTAAAGTAATAGTTACAGAGAGCTTGCTAGGTGCCAGGCGTGGTCCTGGGTGCTTTATGATACTAATTTATTATAACCATTGTAATGATTAATTTTAAGTATTAAACTGGCTGGGCCATGGTACCTAGATAGTTGGTTACATAGCAGTCTAGATGTTGCTGTGAAAGGTATGTTTTAGATGGAGATTAACATTTGAATCAGTAGACTTTGAATAAAGCAGAGTACTCTCCTCCACATCTCTTTCTTACACACACACACACACACACACACACACACACACACACACACGTTCTGTTTTTTCTGGAGGACCCTGACTAATACACCCACTTAACAGGGAAAGAAGCTAAAACACAGGCACTTTCATAAGTTAGAAGCTATAGGAGAGAGTAGGTAGTTGTTCACCAAACCATTTTCCTCTTCCTTCTGGTCATGCAGCTAGACTACATTTCCCAACCTCCCTTGCAGATTGGTGAGAATGTGTAATGGAGTGCTGGTGGGTGAAACAATGGTCACACACTTTCAGACAATGACCACTCTTCCCTGACTACTGACTGCAAGACCCTGGGTGATGGCAAGGCCATGAGATGGAAGGAGCCTGAGTCCCTGAGTGGCTGCATGGAGCAGAGCCTCTCAGCCACAGCACACTGCACAGTGACCTGAGGATCAGTAAACTTGTGTCATGTTCAGTCTCTGAGATTTGGGGGGTTGTGTTGTTAATTATAGCACTTTCCCTGACAAATACAGTGATGAAGTTAAAGTAGAAATCAGGCCATCAGGCTCCGGAGTTCAGATCTCTGTACTGCCCAAATGTCCTTTGCATCCACTAATCAAGAGCTCAGAGTAGGAATGCCTCCTTCGCTTTTCCCTACCGGCTCCTGAACACCAAGGAAGAGGCACTGAGCACCACATGCTGGAGCGGAAGGCCAGACACCATATTCTAGGGAGCCCGAAGCCATGCAGAGGAAAGTGAGTCCTGGGACATTGGGGCGGGAGAGGAAGCAGACCGGCACAGAGTGTGCACTTGGTCTGTTTCCCAATTCCCCTGGCTGTGGCCTTTGTCTTCCCCAAGCAGGGTAGTTCCTGACTCTTTGCTGACTAATACGTGTGGTCTGTTTATGCTGGAGTAGACTGTGGAAATACACAGCACGTTCTGCGGGTGCCAACCATTCCTCACTGTGCGATGCTTTTTCCAAGCTAAGTTCAACAAAGGAGGGAAGAGCCGCCACAGCGCCGCTCACGGAGGCTGGCGCGAACACGTTTTTCCACATAAAGGTTGCCCTCTGTAAACAAAATCAAGGCTTGGGGGAGAGCGGGCTGCTTTGTGTTTTGGTTTTTGTTTTTCTCCTTGTGCAGTTGGGACTGGTTGGCCACTCTTATCTAGGCAAATCATGCCATCTCCCCTGAAGCAGTGGCATTCCTTGATTTATCTAGGGTCAGAAAATCGTGGGTTGGAAAGTAACAGATTGGGCTCTTGGGAGTAGATTAAATGAGATGACTAAGTCTTTTCACCCCATAGAGTAAAGGAGTCTCTGGGAGGAAAGTTTGTATTAGAAAGGGATATGTTGATCCCTATATGCTTCCATTGAAGCCAACCCAAAACCCTGCCCATGTCAGCTTTTGTACCTTGAGGCATGTGTCGTCCAGCTGAGTCTGTGGGAAGAATTTGTTTGGTTTAGTAAAACACAAAGTTAAATATAGTATAACAACTATATGAGGTCAAAAGATTTTTTAACAGATTTTTCACTTTTCAACTAGTGTTAGTTTGTTTAACTTCAGCTTCTGTCTAATCCATCTTTTCAAATAAAGAAAAGAATTAAACAAATGTTTAAATTGACCAGTTAATTCATTTTTTACCATATAGGCCATGACTACCTTTGTTTAAATAGAACAATGGTTGATTTCCTATGGTTTAGTAGAACTCAAGTATTTCAGCATGACTGATTTGGGGGGGTTGGGGGAAGGATGGATTGACAAAGCTCTCCATGTACCTGTGATTTTTCCTACTCTACCACACTCTTCCTTCTTTAAGAACCTCTGTTCTGTGGTGGATTGCTGCATACTTATTTGAATTTGAGACAATCAGGTTTCTTGATGGCAAGCAACAGAAGCAGGTTTTGCCTAATGTCAAGCACATGGAAATTTCTTTGTTTATATTAGGAATTATCAGATTCGGTGAGCAGCTGGGAGACCAACCTTGGGAATGATAGGAACCAAGAAGCAGAAAGTGGGAAACACAGCAGAGACCCAGGAAACAGGATGTTTCCACCTGTTACCACCACTGCTGCCTCTGCAATGAAGATGACTTCTGGGGATTCCCTACCTGTTTTAGGCAGAATTCTATGAATATCCCAAGATTCCTATCCCCTGGTTATTCAATAGATCACTAATCTACATATTGGTGTGAAAAGATTTTGCAGGTATGAAGTCCAAAGTCAGTTGACCTTAAACTATGGAGATAATAAAAATGGGCCTGATCTAATTATATGAGCCCTTTAAAGCAGAAGAGGAAGGCAGAAGGGGAAGTCAGAGAGATTCGAAGCATCAGAAGGATTCTATGTGCAATTTCAGGTTTTCAAGATGTAGGGGCCATATGCCAGGACCACAGAATGACTGCCAGGAGCTGAGAGTGACCCCCAGCCAACAGAGCCCAAAAGGAAACAAGAAAGTCTTACAACTGCAAGGAATTGAATTTTATTAATAACAAGAATGAGCCCAACTGGCAGGTGTGGCTCAGTGGTTGAGTGTCAACCTATGAACGAGGTCACGGTTTGATTCCTGGTCAGGGCACATGCCTGGGTTTTGACTTGATCCCCCCAGGGAGTGTTCAGGAGGCAGCTGATCAATAATTCTCATCATGGATGTTTCTATCTCTCTCCCTTCCTCTCTGAAATCAATAAAAGAATGAGCCTGGAGGATGCATGTCAGATGAGACCACAGCTGGCCAACATCTTGTATCTTGTAGATTCTGTATTAGTCAATAGAAGAGAAAGAGAACCAATAGAAGATATAGATATAAATTAAAGATATAGATATAGATTCATTATAGAATTGGTTTACATGATTATAAGGCTGAGAAGTTCCATGATTTGCCATCAGCAAGCTGCATAACCAGGAAAGCCAGTGGTGTAATTCAGTCTGTATGAAGGCCTGAGAATTGGGAGGCCCATAGTGTAAGTCCTAGTCCAAGTCCTGAGAACCAGAAGTGCTGATGTCCAAAGGTGGGAGAAGATGGATGTCCCAGCTCAAGCAGACAGCAAATTTTCCCTTCCTCCACTTTTTTATTCTACGAAGACCCTCAGTTGGATGATGCCTACTTCTATTGGTGAGGGCCATCTTCTCTACTCAATCTACTGACTCAAATGCTAGTCTCTTCCAGAAACACCCTCATGGACACACCCAGACATAATGTTTTACCATCTATCTGGGTATCCCTAAGACCAGTCAAGTTGACACATAACATTAACCATCACTGACCTTGAGCAAATAACCTAGCCACAACATCCCAGGATGCTGACCTCATACAGACCTATAAGCAAATCAATGAGTGTTGTTTTAAGATGCTGTTTGTAAGCATTTGCTACCTAGCAATCAGTAACTAATACAGAGTGTAGCAGAAGAAAGCTTATAGTTGTGAGTATGCCAGAGCTAATTCTTGTGTTATTATTTATTAATTATTGTATTATTTTCCATAGGAACAAGTGTAAGCCTACTTTTGCCCACTTGTGTCCTGTGCCCTGTGTCACTTGGGAGTTATACTTTCTTGGAGACAGTGTCCTATTGAGTGAGCTTAGGCCCCTGACTGTACCCCTGGGCAGGTATTGTATGGATTGGTCTTTCTCTTTGTGGTTGGGAGGTGGGCTCTGAGAGTTACCTCCTGCCATGGCTACACACTATAGAAGTGGTTCTCAACCTTGGCTGCACATTAGAATCACCTGGGAATCTTTTTTAAATACTGATTTCTGGGCCTCATCCTCTGGAAATTCTGTTTCTTTGTTACTAATGTTGTGGCACCACCCCATAACAAAGAAACAAAATTTCTGGGGGATGAGGCCCAGAAATCAGGATTTTAAAAAGATTCCCAGGTGATTCTAATGTGCAGCTAAGCTTGAGAACCACTGCACTATAGGAAAGAGCTGATTTCCCCAAATGAAGTCAGGTGTGATAACAAGGGCATGGATCTAGGTAGCCCTGGTAAATGTTGACCAAAGTTTTCTTCATAAATGTTCTGCTGCACCTCCTGCTGGACCTGCCTGTGGCTGCCTTATGGGCAGGTGCTAACCACCCCTGAGTTCCTAACACAACCCTTCCTGTTTGCAGACCTCTTGCACACAATGTGTGTAGCGTGTTGTGTCTAAAGTACCAGCATTTGAGGATAGGCTTAGGTATGTTTAAGAGGTAGAGTGGTGTGATGAAAGGGCTCTAAGTTTGGGAGTCTAGACAAGTGGATTTTAATCCTGGGTTTTCCTCAGTGTCACTTTGGGCAATCACTGACACTCCATGGATTTAAGTTGCCTCTCTGAAAACAGGAGGACTGTGATTAATGACATCTGCAGTCTCTTCTAGCTGAAAGAGCTTCTGCTTATCTGTCTTGAATTCACTCATTCATTGAATAATTAATTATTAAAAGTTATATATGTGTCAGGTTGTAAGGATATAGCAATGAGCAAGGCTGGCATGACCCCTGACGTACCGGCTCAGCATTACACAGAGGTTAGGAAAACCTCTCTGAAGAGGTGATATCTGAGTAGGACTTGGGGACCTAAAACTGAGTCTACTATGAGAGTATAAACAATGGGTCGACAGGCAGGATGTTGAGCCAATACAGTTGGGTACAGTTTAGACACAAGCCATGGTATCTGCCTGCCTATGTTTGTATGGCCCTTGAGCTGAGAAATGTTTTAACATTTTAAGTGGTGTGTTAGTTTTCTAGGGCTGCCATAATAAAGTACTACAAATAGACTGGCTTGAACACCAGATTTATTGTCTCACCATATGGAGGCCAAGTCCAAAATCAAGGTGTCAGCAGGGTTGTTTTCTCCCGAGAGCTGTGAGGGAGATCTGTTCTATGCCTTACTCCCAGCTTATGGTAGCCTCAGGCTTGTTCCTCTTGTTCCTGTTTCTCACATTGTCTTTCCTCTATCTGCTTCTCTGTGTCCAAATTTCCCCCCCTTTATAAAGACACCAGTCACATTGGATTAGGGCCCACCCCAATGAACTCATCTTAACTTGATTACCTCTATGAAGACTCTATTTCCAAACAAAGCCACATTCAGAGGTCCTGGAGATAGGGCATCAACATATCTTCTCTAACCCACAATAAATGACTGCATTTTAAATACTTATATATATAAGTGTGGGCACAGTACCCTCAAATTTGTCTCTTGACCCACAAAGCCTAAAATATTTGCTATCTGGCTCTTTAGTAAAAAATCTGTCAACCCTGATCTAGATCAGTGGCTTTCAAATGTTAGGATGCATCTGTCATTTTGATGGCTTTGTTTTCAGAGTTTTGAGAATTTGCAAGTGTTGGTGATGCTAGTAGTATAGACAGTGGCTCCCACATTCGAGTCCTTGGATGTGCCGCATCATGTAGGGAACTTGTTGACAGTACAAATTCCTGGTGCTCCAGACTTAGTCAGAATTTCCAGGGCTGAGGCTAGAGATGATTCTAGACCAGGTGTGGGAACTCCTGGTCTAGTTTAATTATCTTGGTCAGGAAGAGTTGCTGACTGGATTATTCCTTTCTGATTGGAAGGGTTGCTTGGGCCTCGTCTGTCTGTGGGAGATCAGGGCATTTGGGGATCCTGGTCTTCACATGAAGACTTGTGCTGAAGGAAAACATCATCGAGGAATGTATGGTCTGGAATTTTCCAAGGCCAGGGATCTTTGTTTAGGCTGATAAATATTATTGTCATTAAGTGGCTTGTCAGCAGCTCATGGTAAAAAGAAGACATATTGACTGTAAACTTAATGGGAGCCAACAATGTGGGACATCTGCTGGGAGACCTCAGGCCTGCGGGGCCACGTGGACAGCCACGTGCCATCCAGACCACAGAAGGCAGCAGTCCATGTGCCCTGGGCCCGAGCACTGCGACTCCTGGCCAGTGAAGCAAACTTTCAGAGAGACATGGACACCTGGAATATTTCCAGGGGAAGGAGACGAGGGCTCTGGAAACTAAGGAAGAAGGGTTGAAGGATGGCTTGGAAAATGGTGGCCTGCAGACCAATCCAACCACAAACATTATGCTCAGCAATCTTAGTGCTTAAATTTTGGGGGGAATTTGATGGTCTTTGAGTAAAGCGTTTATCTGGCCAGTCCTGTGACCTCTCCAGTTCCTGTCTCTTTATGCCAGCCCCATTCCCAGAGCTGGGTTATCTCCTTGCTCTCTGGGCTTTACAATTTGAAAACTCTCAGGAGGACTAAAGACATATGGTCAGGTTACAGAAGGCTAAGGAGAGAATATGAGCTATTTAAAGTATCCAAAGACATGCACTCATGTGCCCATTGTCTATTGAGTGCCTACAATGTGCCAGATGCTGGGGGAACAATCATAAGATCATACAACAGCTCAGTGTGGCCGCTGTTAACATTTTCTTGTAAAGGAGACACACAAAAAACAATTGCACCTTGCGATGAGCATTTTGAAGGAAACAGCAAGGGCATAAGTAGAGAACAAGAAGGAACATCTTAGTTTGATGGTGTGGGCAGGTCAATTGCTGGCCCCTGGGAAAGTGGGGGAAGAGCTGCCATGTGAGGTGGAAGTGTGCTAATCCTGGTTTTCTGAGGAGTCCTGAGGGGCTATTTGAAGGACAGATTTTATTTCCTCATAAAAGCTTTCCAATTAGAGCATGAAGGGACCTTGCAAGATAATGAAGTTTAAGACAATGGAAATGATAGGGCCAACTGCAGACCTCAGTAGGTAGAGCATGAAGCAGGTGAGTGAGAGGGTTTTCTCATCTCCAAAGAGATCCCCTGCAATTCTGAGATCCACTGAGGTGATATGGTAACAACAGGGTCAAGGCAGAAAAATCCTATTACACAAGGTGTCTAATGGGGTTATCTACACATTTCATAGGCAAACAGAAAAAGGAGACGTGCCTCGTTCCACAGAGAACAGAGAACTTGGACTGTACAAATGGGATCTTGACGTGGGAAAACCCTGGGGGACTAACGATGTTTCAGAAAATTGATCTGAAACAGTTAGTCAATGGCTCCTGTGATTATGTTCTTCCGTAAGAATGGGATTGGAAGTGATCTGCTGCTCCAGCCTGTTATCCTTAAAAACTATGGTATCTGCTGAGCCCCATCCAGATTGTGGAAAACCCAGGCAGCCATTCTGAGCCCTGTTTTGTTTGCCTGTTTGTTTGTTTTATGGGTGTTAAGGAGCTAGAATCAGACTTCTGCAGCCATCCAGTGAGGGAGGATGTGGTGGTCCCATTAATACAAAAATACCTCTGGGATTCAGGCACTCAGCACAGGTGCCACGGGTCAGTTGCTTAGCAAAACAAACACTTCCCTTCCGACAACTTCAGCTCCTCCCTAGTCTACCACCTCCTCTCAGGCTCTCTCCTCTCCATTAGTAATAATTCCAGCAACTAATGATGAGAGTTGCCTACATGCCACCCTCCCATACGTTATCTTCTTTAATGTACAAAGCAGTCCTTTCTCCATTTTACTGATGAAATCGAGGCCCAGAGAGGTCAGGCTGGCAGCTCAGGCCACACAGCAGCTTACGCACAGACCAGCTTTGAATTTAGTGTTGCCTGGCTCCAGAGTCCAGCTTTTCCCATCAAACTGTCTCTCATTATCTTTGAGAGTAATCACTGAAATTAGTAGGTTCGAATTTCTTAACATAAAAGTGTTAAATTCCTCTGGGGCTGGCCCTGACAATAAACCTAGATTGCTAGAAGGGGAATCTCTCAGGTTACATACAAATTTCTCTCTAGAAGAATCCTGCTTTATGTGTATCTGCCTTTGTTAAGTAAAACTTTGATAGCTGGCTTAATTTTATATTACTTCTTTGCACTTCTCCTTTGCATTATACAGTCATTTAAATATATATGTATTGATTTCAGAGAGGAAGGGAGAGGAAGAGAGAGAAGGAAACATCAATGATGAGAGAGAATCATGATAGGCTGCCTCATGCATGCCCCTACACTGGAGATCGAGCCTGCATCCTGGGCATGTGCCCTGACCGGGAATTGAACCACAACTTCCTGGTTCATAGGTTGACACTCAACTACTGAGTCACATGCCAGCGAGGCTGGTTGCATTTTTAATTTGTTTGGTTTCATCTCCAGACTCACCTGCAGAAGGCTCTGGAACCCTGAGCAGCACCAGGGCCTGGGAGACCCCTCTCTCCCTCCCAGCTCCTTCCCAATGGCTGCTGACCCAGCAAAATGCCTAGCGGGGAGCAATGCTGTTCTGACAGGTGTATTTCTTTGTTTGGGACTCCTCCACATTCCAATGTTTCATTCCAGCCCACACTATTGTGAAAAGTTCAGCTGATTTCTCATCATTCTATCAAACTCTTTCTCTACCAGGCCTACTCTTCTGCCCGCCTGTCCTCAGCTAGGCAGTTTGTCCCAAGTATGAAAATAACCACTACTTTGTACTCTTCTTTGAAGGGGATGTCACTCTCTGGGATTAGTTATTGAGAGAGAGAGAGAGAGAGAGAGAGAGAGAGAGAGAGAGAGAGAGAGAGAGAGAGAGAGAGACTCATAGTCTTTGATGGCTTTAAAGGAATATATAATAATTTTTGTTATTTCTTTTTATTATGATGAAAGTGATAATCTCTATGCCTTTCTACGGGAGCAGATTTTCCATAGTTCCCCCTAGTTTTGTCTTGCATTAGCTCTGCAGGCACGTGTAAGGCCTCAGAGGAACCTAACTAGCCACAATTCTGGATTTAGACTTATTTAGATTTAGAATGCCTGTCGCCTGAGTCATAAGCAGTATTTGGCCTTATAAAGTATTGCTGTTGTGTTAACCCTCCTTCCCACCACCCAAAGCAGTTAGCTTTACCACATAAGCTTATTCCATAGGCCCTTTTACTTATTCCAATTTAATTCAAGTCTTTCTGGGTTTTCTTTCAATTCGTCTCCACTGGCACCGTCCCGATCTAACTACCACAGCGAGAGAACAGCAGTCGCTTATTCCTGACATTCCAGCTGGTTTCCCCACTGCCCTCCGGGTGCCCTCTGATCCAGTCCCCACACTGCATCCAGGCGGATGGTTGTGAAAATGTTTCTGATCAGGTCATCCTCCTGCTTACTTGTAACTTCTTCTAGTGGCTTCCCGTTGCTCTTAAGGCACAGACAGAGCTCCCGGCATGGGCCCCATTTCCCAGTGCTCCACTGGCTTTCTTTTCATCCCTACCCTCTTGGCTTTCTCCCACCACACAGCCACAGCCACTGCGCATGGTGATCCATCCCCTGCTTACCTAGTCCATGTCTGTCCCCTTCCCTGTTCAGAACTCAAGTATCACTTCTCAGAACATCCTTCCCTGACCTCCCTGGCTTTTCCTATCTCTTTTCTTCTATGTGTTGTCACTTGACCCAGTGATGAATTTTGCATTTGTTTGTAAGATTATTTAATTGTTGGCAATATCCTTCATTAGACTAGAAGCTCCAATGAGGACAAGGAAAGTATTTGTTTTTCTGATGACCATTTCATCCCCAATGCCAAGAACAGTGACTGGCACTTAATAAAACTGTGTGGAACAAATAAATAACAGAATAATGAATTTGGAGAAAACAAATACATTTACTTTCTTTAATATGGGATTTATTCTTTAGATGGCTCTATTTTCTTCCTCCCTCCCTCCCTTCCTTTCTTCCTTCCTTTCTCACCTCCTCCCCACCCTTTACCACCACCACCATTATCATCATTTCTTTCTTTCTTTTGTTTTCTAAAATCTTTAGACGAAACCCTTGGACTTCAGAAGTTTGTTTTAAATGAGATTTAACATAAGGCTACATATTAAGGAGGAAATATGCCTACTTTTAAACTCTGAGTTTACCATGATAAGTGTGTTATTTGGTTCACAATAGCAAAGGAATATGGCTCACAGAGCAATAAAGGAATTCTCTAATTCTTTCTTTGCTGGCTGCGTTGACATGTCTATTTCTCTTGACCCAGATAACTAGATTGGATGGGAATTGAACATTTGCCAATTAATTAGCTACTTAAATCACTTGTGAAAATGGCTGTAAAAATCAACTCAAGCTGGCCTAACTGAATTTTCAGATGCCATGTAAACATAAATGGTGTTTTCTTTTTCTGTGGTGGTGTCCAAGGAATTGCGGTCAAGACTTAAGATCATTTAAGACCTCCCCCATAGAGCTCTTCTTCAAAGACTGGGTCTAGTTACCTAAGCTATTCTTAAATTATCTCCAGGTTTCCGATTCCATTCCTCATCAGGCTTTTGATCCAGTGTGCAATTACGGGCCTTGAAAATGGTGGAATTGTAAAGGAAACATCTTTCCTTTAAAAGTCAAGAAGATTGAGTTTCACACTCACATGGGAGTGATTTCAATGTTTTGGTTCCTAATAATTCTTTGGCACAACATTTCAAATGCTACTGGCACCCCAAGATGACTCAGAGTCCAGAGATTCTGAGTCTCTGTTGGTGGCTTTGCCCCAGCCCTTTAAACCTCAAAGAAAATCAGCACAACGGCCATTCCATCTCTCACGGGAGGTTGAGACCCTCTGCCTCTCCGTCTATTTCATATGGTAAAAGATATTGCTTGAGTGAAAGCAAGAAGACATAATTAAACTGTCGGCTGAAAGGAAGTAGTCAGTTACTCCCTGCCATCTCTCTCTCTTTTTTAAAGAACCAGTAAATAAGTTCAAGAAAGACCATATTGCATCTTAAATACTTAATTTTCTTGACATTTTAATATGATTAACAGGAATTGAGCCAATCTGGAATTGTTTTAAATGTCAAGAAATGCCTGTTTATTGTGTGTGTGTGTGTTTGTGTGTGCGCACGTGCATGCATGCACATGAATGTATGTGACATAGATTATAAAAGAGCATAATTATGCTATGGTTGAACATATTGTAGGTCTCAAAAAAATAAAATCATTGTTCTGATTACTAATTCCTAAGCGTTTTTTCTCTTTTCACTATCTTTCTCTTCTGCATGTATATAAACATGGGGTAATTGTGGGGAAAAAGATATACCCTAAGCCTTAAACAAGAGTCTTTAAAAAAAAAGTCTTAATGTTATTTTACTGAATCGCATTTTTAAAGAATATATTCTTATTGATGTCAGAGAGGAAGGGAGAGGGAAAGAGAGATAGAAACATCAATGATGAGAGAGAATCATTGATTGGCTGCCTCCTGCACGCCCCCCACTGGCGATCGATTCCACAACCTGGGTGTATGCCCTGACCAGGAATCGAACCGGCGATCCCCTGGTTCCTGGGTTGACTCTCAATGGCTGAGCTACACCCGGCTGGGCCTGAATCACATTTTTAAGGAACATTTTTAGTTAAGTTTTTCTTTCTCAATAGTCATTTCATATGAAATCTTTAGCACTGTCTGGCTAGAATGACAATATGATTTCTTTATATTTACTAGTTCATCAATTTTTTGAGCAGCTGCTGTGCACATGTATAATATTGGGTGCTATGAATTATATGTTAACTTGGAAAAAATTATAACTTTACTTGAAAAATACTATTGGCCTCCTCTGTGCATCGCTTGTATCCTGATTACTGCTGACAAATGAGAAAAAAATGTACAACATATCACAAACAAAAGTTTAACTATTTTTAATATATAAGCAGCCAATTGAGAAATGAGCCAGGGTGTCAACAGACAGCTAATATTAATAGATGAAAAATTAAATATCAGTGGATTACTGATGTGAGAATTATTTTATCTTTAGTAATGCTCAAAGAGATACATATTTAAACAATGAGATGTGATTTTTGCCTGTTGAACTGGTGAGTAATATTATCTGTTGGTGAGGTGGGTTACGGGAAGCTGGCATTGCTGTACACTGCTGCTGGAACTATAACTTTTGGGGAAGGCAATTTGGCAAGATGTCTAAAAGCATTAACTTGTGTATATTCTTGACTAAACGATTCAATTTTTAAGAATTTATTCGAAGAAGATCATCTTACACATGTGCAATAATTTATGTATGATTGTGCTAGTCCAAGTATTGATTCTAATGGTGAAATAGTACAAACAGCTATATAACCAATGAGGTGATGGGTTCAATGAAAGACATTTGCATTGAAAACTATACATCAAAATTGGGATCATGCTCTATATATCATTTTTGATCGTATTGTATTTAACAATGGAAAACATGACTCCATTGCTGGCCAACATTAATTTTTCCTACTTGTTGGTAATGGCATCTTATAACTCCTTTGGGAAACCACCACTCCCCCATTGACCTTCTCCCACCTCCAGGGAAGGGAGCGGTTGAGTAAATAACCGTGTGGTATCCTCCTGCCACAGTGATGTTGTGGGGAGGCACATGCCATGCAAGCATCACATCTCGCAGGGGTTACCGTGTACCTTCGGCTGGGAACTACAAGGACAAAGACTATCTTGCTTCCTAAAGTTTGCAAATTTGGAAGCAAGTGGCTTCAGGCACTGTTGGCAGCCATTTTTGCACCGTAAAGAGAGACCTGAGGATGGAGCTAATGCTGCTAAAAGGAGAGCTGGGAAGTGGTGAGAGAGAAACCAGGTGCTCCTCATATCCTTGGGCCCTGGTGAAGCCTTGTCTGAAGCAACTATTTTGCATGACCTCAGACTCTTCAGGTGTATGAGCCAATAATTGCTCTTCCCTTTCCACTTTTCCGAGGTGGTTTGGATAGTGATATCTGTTTCATGCAGTTGAAAGCATCCTGACAGACACCTATCTCTCTGTCTCAAACATATAACTTATATGCTCAGGACACACTGATTCCAATTCTAAATAGCAAATGGCCAAGGATGAAAATATGCGTATTGCTGAAGCAGAGGCTATGGTCAAATATCATGATCATTGAAAGAATTTTTGGACTATAAAAATAAATCTGAAATTATATGCAAACTAGAGGCCAGGTGCACAAAATTTGTGCACAGGTGCGGTCCCTAGGAGTGGCTGGCAATTGAAGCGCTGCAGCACGTCCACTGCCACCCACTGCTAGTGCCACGTATGCCCACCATGTTCCGCGCCTCCCCCTGGTGGTCAGCACATATCATAGCGAGTGGTCAAACTCCCAGTCTCCATATCAAATGACTGCTCAAGGGGACAATTTGCATAGTAGGCTTTTATTATATAGGATGTTTCAATTATTTTCATAGTTAATATTTAACAGGCAAAATTTTAAATGTTATTATATTCTAGGAACATACTAGTTTCTCAGAGCTGGCAATTGCTAGACAGCTCTTTTAGCCACTATTCTGCACATTCTAATACTAAAGAGAGGAACACTTTCAACTGGCACATTTAAGAACGTTACCAACAACTTGTACATAGCAGGATATAATTCAAGCAATAATTTCAACACTGTTTTATTTACTTTATTCTTTAATAAATATATTTTTAATCTTCACCCAAGGATATGTTTTTATTAATTTGAAAGAGAGAGGAAGGGGGAGAATGAGAGAGAGAGAAAGAAAGAGAGAGAAATATGTGAGAGAGAAACATTAATTGATTGCCTCCCATATGCTCCCTGACCAGGGATCAAATCCAATACCCTTTAGTGTATAGGACAAAGCTCCAACCAACTGAGCTATCCAGCCAGGACAACACTGTGCTTTCTAGAAGTTTTTATTGAAGACTAGAGGCCTGGTACACGAAATTCATGCACGGCGGGGGGTGGGGGGGCCTTTAGTCCAGTCTGCAACCTCTCCAATCCGGGACCCCTTGGGGGAAATCCTTCTCACAATCCCAGACCACTGGCTCCTAATTGCTCACCTACCTTTCTGCCTGGTTGCCCCTAACTGCCCCCCCACTTCCAGCCAGGTAGCCCCCAATTGCCCCTCCCTGCTGGCCTGATTGCTCCTAACTGGCCCCTCCACTGGCCTGGTCACCTCTTACTGCCCGCCCTTGATGGCAATTGCTAGAGCTGTCTAGCAATTGCCAGTTCAACCACTTGCCCCTAACTGCCCACCCTGCCAGGCTGGTCACTCCCAACTGCCTGCCCCCCTGCTGGTCACTCCCAACGGCCCCCCTGCTGGCATGGTCGCACCTCATGGCCCCCTCCCCCCCCGCCCCCCGCTGGCCTGGTCGCCCCACACAGCCTGTTGTTCAGTCATTTGGTTGTCCCTCACTAACCCCCCTGCTGGCCTGGTCGCCCCTCACAGCCTGCCCCCACCCCCCGATCCGCTGGCCTGGTTGCTCCACACAGCCTGCTTGTTCAGTCTTTTGGTCATCCCTCACTAAATCCCCTGCCAGCTTGGTTGTAGGCAGCTATCTTGTGAGAGTGTGAGGGTTAATTTGCATATTACCTCTTTATTATATAGGATTCATAACATTAACAAATCACAAAAATTCTTTATCTTTGCGGTAAAGGACTGGTAGCTATAGGAATAATTTCAACAAGCTTTTTATTTAAAATGATAGCTTCTACGAGCTCAAAGACTATAAAGAATTGCTTTATTAGAGGAATCTTAGGAAGTTTATAATTATAAAATAGGATTAGTCATGTGGGTTCATTTTTCTCTAACACCTTGTTCCAGGGGTCCTCAAACTACGGCCCACAGCCACATGCAAATACAAATATTGTATTTGTTCCCATTTTGTTTTTTTACTTCAAAATAAGATATGTGCAGTGTGCATAGGAATTTGTTCATAGTTTTTTTTTAAACTATAGTCCGGCCCTCCAACGGTCTGAGGGACAGTGAACTGGCCCCCTGTTTAAAAAGTTTGAGGACCCCTGCCTTGTTTTATGCTTTATACTTCCTACATTTCTTTCTTTCTTCTTTTCCCTTTCTTTCTTTCTTTCTTTCTTTCTTTCTTTCTTTCTTTCTTTCTTTCTTTCTTTCGTTTGTTAATCCTCACCTGAGGATATTTTTTCCATTGATTTTTAGAGAAAGTGGAAGGGAGAGGGAGAGGCAGAGAGAGAAACATAGATTAGTTGCCTACTGCATGCACCCCCACCAGGGCCAAGGATTGAGCACATAACCAAGGTACATGCCCTAACCAGAATCAAACCTGGGACCGTCAGTCCTCAAGCTGATGCTCTATCCACTGAACCAAACTGGCTAGGGCCTCTTTATATTTTTTGTGTCTGGAAAATATGTTTTATTGTACATGCTATGGTTCGTGATTTGGGAACTTTTTCTCCTTATGAAATTTTAAGGTGGCAGAGTTTACACAATAGTTTTAATTTGTCTTTTTTTTTTAAAAAAAAAAGTAAAGAATTGATGCAGAAAAAGCATTTGAGAAAATCCAACACACTTTCTTGATAAAAACTCTCAGCAAAGTGGGAATAAAGGGATTATAATTCAACATAATAAAAACCTTATATGACAAACCTACAGCCAACATCATACTCAATGGGCAAAGACTAAACTCATTTCCCCTAAGAACGGGAACAAGACAGGGATGCCCACTTTCATCACTCCTGTTCGATATAGTACTGGAAATGCTAGCCATTGCAATCAGATAAGAAGAAGAAACAAAAGGCATCTAAATTGGAAAAGAAGAAGTAAAACTGCCCTTATTTGAAGATGAATGATACTGTACATAGAAAACCCCAAAGACTCCATCAAAAAACTACTAGACCTAATAAATGAATTTGGCAATGTAGCAGGATACAAAATTAACACCCAGAGACCTATGGCCTTTTTATACACCAATTATGAACTCACAGAAAGAGAAACTAAAAAAAACAATCCCATTTACCATTGCACCAAAAAAACTAAGATACCTAGGAATAAACTTAACTAAGGAGGTAAAAGACCTGTACTCAGAAAACTACAGGACATTGAAAAAAGAGATAGAAGACATAAACAAATGAAAGAACATACCATGTTCATAGATGGGTAGAATCAACGTCATTAAAATGTCCATACTACCCAAAGCAATCTACAGATTCAATGCAATCCCCATTAAAATACGAACGGTATACTTCAAAGATCTAGAACAAACTCTCCAAAAATTCATCTGGAATATAAAAAGACCTTGAATAGCCACAGCAATCCTGAGAAAGAAGAACAAAGTTGGAGGGATCATAATACCAGATATCAAGCTATATTACCAAGCCATGATTCTCAAAACTGCCTGGTACTGGCACAAGAACAGACATATAGACCAATGGAACAGAACAGAGAATCCAGAAATAGACCCAAGTCATTATGCTCAATTAATATTTGACAAAGGAGGCTAGAGCATACAATGGAGTCAAGACAGTCTCTTCAATAAATGGTGCTGGGAAATTTGGTCAGATACATGCAAGAAAATGAAACTAGATCACCAACTTACACCATACACAAAAACAAACTCAAAATGACTAAAGAACTTAAATGTAAGGCAGGAAACCATAAAAATCCTACAAGACTCCATAGGCAGCAAAATAGCAGAAATATGTTGTAGCAATATCCTTACCGACAAAGCCCCTAGGGTAGTGATGGCGAACCTATGACACGCGTGTCAGAAGTGACACGCGAACTCATTTTTTTGGTTGATTTTTCTTTGTTAAATGGCATTTAAATATATAAAATAAGTATCAAAAATATAAGTCTTTGTTTTACTATGGTTGCAAAGATAAAAAATTTCTATATGTGACATGGCACCAGAGTTAAGTTAGGGTCTTTCAAAATACTGACACGCCGAGCTCAAAAGGTTCGCCATCACTGTCCTAGGGTAATGGGAACTAAGGAGAAAATAAACAAATGGGACAACATCAAAATAAAAAGCTTCTGCACAGCAAAGGAAACCATCAATAAAACAACAAGGAAGCCCACTGCATGGGAGAACATATTTGCCAATGCTATTTCAGATAAGGGTTTAATTTCCAAAATTTACAGAGAACTCATACAACTTAACAAAAGGAAGATAAACGATCCAATCAAAAAATGGGCAAAGGACCTAAATAGACACTTTTTCAAAAGAGGACATTCAGAAAGCCGAGAGACATATGAAAACATGCTCAAAGTCTCTAATCATCTGAGAAATGCAAATCAAAACAACAATGAGGTACCACCTCACACCTGTCAGAATGGCTATCATCAACAAATCAACAAATGACAAGTGCTGGTGAGGATTTGGAGAAAAAGGAACCCTCCTTCTCTGCTGGTGGGAATGCAGACTGGTGCAGCTACTGTGGAAGACAGTATGGCGTTTCCTCAAAAAGTTAAAAATGAAACTGCCATTTGGCCCAGTGATCCCACTTCTAGGAATATATCCGAAGAAGCCAGAAACACCAATCAGAAAGGATATATGCACCCCTATGTTCATAGCAGCACGGTTTACAATAGCTAAGATTTGGAAACAGCCTAAGTGCCCATCAGCAGATGAGTGGATTAAAAAATATGGTACATCTTCTACACAACAGAATACTATGCAACCATGAAAAAGAAGGAACTTTTACCATTTGCAACAGCATGGATGGAACTGGAGGGCATTATGCTAAGTGAAATAAGCCAGTTGGAGAAAGATAAATATAACATGATCTCACTCATATGTAGGATATAATGATCAACATAATTTGATGAACAAGAATAGATTCAGAGACAAATGGCAGGGGAGGTGGCGGGGGAGGGGGTTAGAGAGCAACCAAAGGACTTGTAAGCATGCATATTAGCATAACCAATGGACACAGACACTGGGGCGGTGGGGGCTTGCCCCGGGGTGGGAATGGCTGGCGGGGGGGGGATTAATTGGGGAAAAGGGAGACATATGTAAAACTTTAGACAATAAATAAATAAATAAATAAATAAATAAAGTTAACAAAAAAAAGTGAAGAATTACAAAACAGAAATTTTCCTTGAAAAAATTATGGCCAACTAGAATTAAGTTGCTGAATATCATTCTGCCCAATTTTATTATTTAAAGTGTTATAAGCATGCTTTGGTTTAGAAAAGATATCATGATCTTCCTAAGTTATTTTGCTAATTCATTCTCTATTAATATTTGGTTAGTTTATTCTATATTAATATTGTGTTGTTTAGTGTTTGCAAACTATTTATTTAACTTTTAAAAGATTCAGTAATCACTTTAATACATAAAATTAATAACTTGTAATTATTCTTAATTATTATAGCATTTTACTCATATATTATATATTTATATTCATATATCTTTTATACTTATTATATATACTTACATTTATACTTGCAATATTTATACTTGCAACAAATTCTCCAAGTGTTAGAATTTTAGTATATGAAGCACATATAGGAATTGTCCCTCCAGGTTACATTTTAAATGCTTATGTATATTTTTAGGTGAATATTTAGATATCAGCTCAAAATCTGTTTATGTCTTGTTCAAGTAACTGACATTACTGTAGAATTGATGGTAATCTGTTGCGCCATACAATCACTGAGCAGACATGAGTTCAAGGTTGCCACATGGTGGAAAAGTTGGTATTCAGCTCTTTCACTTGCCAAGGCCAAGGCCAGAGATGAAACCAAGGAGCAGATTTTGGATAAACACAGAGGCCAAGGCCCAATGCTGGTGCAGTACATATGTATCATTTTTTTTAGCAGCTACACCTTATGACTGGACCAGCATTTCCTTACCCAGTCTTCCAGAGAAAAATGTCTGAAAACACGTGCCTCACACTGATAACAGCTTATCTCTGGGCAGTGAAATTACAGATAATTTTTTTTTCTCATTGCTTATCAGTATTTTCCACTTCTTTCTACAATAAACATGTATTACTTGAGTGATGAAGAAAAAAAGTCTAAAATGTCTATAATTTAGAATGAATAACAACAAAAAATAGACAGATTTACAAAGACAACATCACACTAAAAACAAAACAACAAAACAAAATCTAGAGGTGCACCCGGCAACCCCTGTTGGTGAGACGTTGCCAGGGCTTGGAAGCTTCGGGATGTTTTTCCTCTGATGGATCCTCAACTCCTCTTGCTGTAAGTTAAGCCCTTGCATCAAAGGAGCAGAGCAGCTGCGAATCCTCATCTAACCCCACCTCCAGTGGGCATGACACTTCCTCCCCCCACTTCTCATTTTTAGGCTAAAAACGCTTTCCTTTTGGTGTCTCTTTGCCACACCCTTACTCTGAACAATTATGGAATTAAGCCTGACAGGACAAATTCCGCCCTCAGGACATGCCCCAGTTGTTTTATTGCGTTGAACCTCGTTGGCAGAATAACGAAAGAGGGTGGGGGTGGGCGAAATGGGTGAAGGGGGTCCAGAGGTACAGGCTTCCAGGTATAAAATAAGTGAGCCATGAGGATGCAGTAATGTATAGATGAGGACTATAATCACGCTGTAGTGTATATTTGAAAGGTGCCAAGAGAGTAAACCTTACAAGTTCTCCTCACAAGAAAAAAAGAAAGTGACTCCGTATGGAGCAGGATGGTAACGAGACTTCCTGTGGCGATCATTTTGCAGTGTATACAGATACCGAATCGTTACGTTGTACAAGTGAAACTGATATGATGTTGTATGTCAGTTATATCTCAACAAAATCCAAAAGCTTGTTGGAGCCAGGCCTTGAAGCACCAATTTGTAGACGACTTCTAGCAAATAAATAGAGTCAGAATGGTTATTCTAGAAGCTCAAAGATAGAAGAAGAATAAAAAAAACACACAACCCAAAAACAAGCAAACCATCACACACACACACACACACACACACACACACACACACACACACACGCACACTTTCCATATTCCTGCTGGAAAATGCAGGAAAAGCCATTTCCAAGTTGTGTTGGGCCGCTGGCTGGGAGGAAGCACAGCCTCTTCTTGGGGTGGGAACAGCTGGAGAACGAGGGTCTGGACGTGGACTACCTTCCCGTTCAGGCGGTTAGTCTGATCCAGGCGATGTGGGTGCGAAGTATGGCCGTCTGCATAATTGTAAAACAAAGCAAAATGGAGAAAAGACGTTCTCAGTGAAGACTGAGCAGCTCCCTGTTGTCCAGTCTTGCTCCCCGTGAGTGTGAACTTGGTGCCGAGTGTGCAGGTGACACACTCACTGCCTGAGTCATCCCACCAGGCAGCTGCCTGGGAGGGAGTCCCTGTGGTGACCTCCTGTGACACACATAGCCTCTGAGGAACGTACAAATGATCTTTTTGGGGGTTTACTCTTTTCTAAGCCTCTAAACTTACAGATTCAGATGAAAGTTGGGCAGGAGGTAGGGGTTGACCAGAGACATGGTGTTATGGTCCTGACTGAACCAATCACTGGACAAAGTAATGAGCACCTAGAAGAACAGCTAGTTGGATCCTTTTTTAACCCTGTAACTGCGAAAGCACAGAATTATGACTGTAAATGATATTGTGCCATTTCTGATGGTGTTATGAATGGCGACACAGTGAAATCAAAACGATAACTTTATTTGATTCAGTAAATTATTCTAATTGGGAGAATCGAAAGCACAAATAATATGCCAAAGAATCCTGTGAATGTGTTTGGCCTACGCACTCCGTGACCTTAGACCAAGATCCTTTTCTTCTTCAGAAGTAGAATTAGAATTAGAGACCTGTGGGCACAATTTAAAAGAACCCCAAAATCTTTTTTCCAGTTCTTTGTTTCCCTTGAGTTACAGGGGAAATACGCTGACCAGCCAGACTATTATGACCACCCCATCAGTACTTTGTTGGGCCACCTTTTGCCTTCAATACTGCGGCAATTCTTGGCATTGACTCAAGAAGAATTGCTGCAGTATTGAAGGCAAAAGGTGGCCCAAAGAAGTACTGATGGGGTGGTCATAATAATCTGGCCACTCAGTGTATAGAGTGTATTAATGTAAAGCTGCAGTTTAATAGATGTGAGTCAGCTGTTCAATCTTGGGAAATGTCCTGTCCCAAGCAGTCTCCTCTTCCCTCCGTTTTGGACTTGGTGCAGAAGCATCTACAGGGGTGGGAAGGAAGATGGAGCTCATCCACATCATCGAAATTCGATGACCCTCTTGCTCAGAACATCCCGGCCAAGAGAAGGCAGCAGGTTGTCATTGCCCAATGGTTTTGACCCCAGGACAGGCTATGCCCAACGATGGAGCCGTGCCACCAAGGGCTATAACCCAAACACACTTAGGGATTGTGCCCAGGAACTGAGCTCCTGGTGCCCCTGGAGCTGGCTTTGAGATGTTCTGTTGTGACGGCTGTTGTCTAGGACCCTTCGCTTACTAACACAGCTGACGTCACCAGGGTTGAGGAGAGTGAGGCGGTTGCTAAGGGAGAGGTCGTCTAAGGGGGAGCTCCTGGCCCGGTTCCTGCTGACTCCGCTGAGGGAAGGCTGATTTGCGTCCACAGACCATTGTCCTCTGAAACCTAATAGGACACACATTTTCTCCAGTAAGTGAGACAATTGCAGAATCCATGTTTCACCAATGCTCCAAAGGGGATCTCTCACACACACAAAAGTAAACTTATAACTAATAGCCCTCGGGGGAGGGGGGATTGTATTTTCAATGACCAGGCTCACATGGCCTTCCACTGAATCTGGAACGCTGTTGTCGGAACTGGGCTAGGAGCCAGGTCTCAAAATAGCGTAAATGGGAAATATTTCGGCAAGCCGTGTGATATACACTAGGTGTGTTTGGTTATTGTAACACATTTCCCCTCAGTGCTTTCAAAGTATGTGTGATGGATTATGGGGTTTGAGATGGCTGTAATAGGTGTCACTTCCCTTGTATGACATACCGGGGCTAGAGGTCACAGGAATCAGAATTCACTTAGCAAAACCAGGGTGCATATGCCTTATTTGGGGAATAGGTAAAAGCTTAATCCCAAAATAGCAACAGCTTCAGGTGGAGTAGGACACATAAACCCATTAGCTTCATCTGTAAAATAGATTGCCAAAGATATTTGGGGCTCTAACATTGTATGGAAATAAATTTTCAGCCAGTTAATTTCAGATCTGAAAGGCCCGGCAAGTAATTGTCAGTACTTTGGGGATCAATCTCAGCACAGACATGAGGATTAAATGAGCTGATGTATAGAAATTCCCTGCCCTGATGCCTGGCACTCGGGACATGCTCAGGAAGTCTTAGAGGCTGTGATGGTTGTTTTCATTGGTGTGTTTTGAGACCTGTTTAAAACCAACACTACAGAGCCTGGCTCTGCCTGCTGCCCCCTGTCCCTCTCAGCCTCACAAAAAGTATACACTTCTTCCAATAATGTTGCCCCTGTGCAGATATCTTCAAATTTTGCCTCTAAAACGAAGACGATTGCTAATAGAATTAAAGGAATTAAGACGGTGTACATGAGATACTTTGTAAACAAAAGGGAGCTATTCAAATATAACCAAAAAAATGTGGGTTTGGCTCTTGCTGGTGTAGATGCCCTTGTATGGAAATCTCTTCAATATCTGTCTGTTTTAAAATGTAGGTTATTTTATTAGTTAGATATGGTGAGGCCAACCGATCAGGAGATGATGGCCATTGAAAAGAGAGTTTGTCACTCACAGTTCCCAAGAGGAGGGGGCATCCCACGCCTTGTGGGGCCACACAGGGAAGCTCCAGGTTGTGCAAGAGACAGAAGGAATAAGGGAAAGCATGGGCAAGACCCTGTATCGTGGTTTTTCTGGGAAGAAATGGGCAAGGCTGGGCGAGCAGGCTAGGCAGGTTTGGGATCAGCCCGTGTGAATGATTTCAGCAGGCTCTGGGATGGAGGTCTGTACCTAGACCTGGAGTGATTGGAGCGGATAGTGGCTCAACTTGGCAGACCCTGATGGAGCAGGTAGTTGGTAGGTACGGGCTCTGGCATGGCTGGTTCATTATATTTGAATAGCCCTCTTCTGTTTACAAATTATCTCATGTCCATCTTCTCAATTTGTTTATTCCTGTCAGCAATTGTCTTCATTTTAGAGACAGAGTTTGAAGATATTTGGAGATACTGAATGAAAGGCATGCTCTCAGCGGAGTTACTTGCTATCCGTGGGAATTAGCCAGCCCTGGGAGGGGCCATCTCTCCCTGGACTGATTTGGAGCTCCTTGTGAATAAAAGGGATGAAACTGATGAAACGTCCCTTATGTGGCCATAGGGAGGCTTATGGGTAGGTCCAAGTCAACACCATGACATAGAGTTGGAGAGAAGACCACCCTTTTCTTCGCCTCTCCTGGCCTCTTCATATGACTCGGTCCCTTTCAGGTTCAAGAGGAATGAGAGGATTTGGGGCACCTTGAAGTGGCCTCTGGGGCACAGTTGGGCCTTGGTGCTCCCAGGATGGGCAATAGAAGTAATGGATCATTTCCCCGTGGCTTAAGGGTGTGGAGCAGGGGGAGCCAGAGCATAACGAGAACAGACAGGCAGATGTGAGGACTCCCTCTGGGCATTCCCAAGGATAACTGGCAGGTCCACTCTATAGTCCTGAACCAGTAGGCATTTGGGGCAAATGATGGAAGATGGCATTACTTTATTTCAGAGCCTCATTTAATAGTTCACCAATATCCACCAAGTCCTTTTTCTCAGTTACACAAGAAAAGTCATCTTATTTATTTTATAGCCACTTCTTGCTTTTGCCCTAAATGTGTGTTAACAGATTGACCACCCCCCTCTTTCAACAACCTGGCACTGTGGTCTGGATCTGCTGGGAAGCAGGTGCCTAGAAGGTGGTGGAAGTACAGGGAAAGGAGGAAGCATGGAAGGCGGCAGAGCCATCCGGCCGTGTTGCAGGTCTGGCACCGTGGAAGGAGGGAGGGAAAGGGGAAGGCGGTGGTGGGAAGAATATCAGACTGCAGCACAGTTCTAAGAAATGTTCAGCTGGGCTGAAGGGAGCCCTGGAGTCCCATGTCTTGCCGGAATAGGCCTGCCTTTATTTCCCATGATGCTCAGTCATTGTCTGGAAGCCACACGGCGGAAGTACAGTGGATCCCAAGAGGCAGCAGCTGGGCCGTCAGTCAATTATGCTCCCAGCAGCCGGAGATCTGAGTGGGACATTTTCATTGCTGCCACCTCTGGGATCAAAACAATTTTGACCGCTTCCCAAATCCAAGTTAGCTTGGGCAGTGGAGGACTTGCCCCCTTTGGGAACAGGATTTGAAGGCAACCCTGAATGAGGCAGCTGAAAGGAGGTAACTCCGGATTAGTCGAGTTCCAGCAGGGTCAGCGTGGGTGACGGAGCAGGGTTCGCAGGGGGGGCTTGCTCATCAGACTGGCTGCCTGCCTGCCCTGGGCAGCGTTGTCTTTGACAGCAACGTCATTCATTTTCACTTGCATGAATGTTAGCACTGGGGGCAGGTTTCCTATGCGTTCGTTGCAAGTTCAAGCGCATGTATTATAAAGCTACACTTTTGGAAAGAGGGCCATCTACCTCTGTCTGCCTCATGGAGACCAATTAAAACTCTTCCACAAGATCAAAGGCCTGGGCACATCGATGCAAGAGCTGGCAGCCTCCAGCCACTTCTTTCTTAATCCCTCCTCACTGGTGGAACTTCTCCCCCCAACCCCCATCCCTCCTCTGCGGGTCCCACCCAGGGCTGCCCCCAGGTGCTGACCTTTCTGTACCTACTGTGCTGCGTCCCATCACACACCACCCTGCCGGCTAGTTCTCCTAAGAAAAATGTTGGACCGAGTAGCTTCACCAGGGGGTTAAAGACTGACAATGCCTCCTGAGGGAATGGCAATAGGTAACATTTATCCAAGTTACTTTGTGTTAGGTGCTATGCCAAGTGACTTCATTTCATCTTCATAACAGTGATGAAAGGGTAATATCATCCCTGCTTTTTCAGGAGGAAACCAAAGCTCGAGGGATTAAATAACTCTGCTAGAGTCACATCGGTAACAAGGGGCCCAGCCAGGTTCTGAGCCTGAGCATTTTCCCTGCAGACTCCTTGCTCTTTAACCACCACACAAGACTGTTTCAGCCCCAGAACTCTCTGACACTGACCTCTTGGTATCAAGAAAACTTCTGGGAAAAGAGAGAAGTCTGGTCAGTGCGCCTTACATTATGGCACAGGAATCAGTGTTTTTCAAAATAGTTCAAACATTTCCCAACCAATTTCATTGACCTTGAGCAGCATTTCAAAAACTTAAAATACAAAAAAAAAAAAAAAAGAATACAATAGGCAAGAAAATACCAGAGGTCATTGCATATACTAGTACAAAAGGTAGGTACTGGTCAGGGAAACTTGTTTCAGTTTTATAATTGCATATGTTTGTGTGTTGTATGGCACATATGCATATGCATCTGTATTGTCTGTGATTACTGAGCTTTGTAAACCTACACAGACAATGTACTGTTAACTCTGGGGTCAAGGTCAAATGAGTCTGTTTCACAGTTGGGTGCTGTATTAATCTGCTTCCTCATTTATCTGGCCCTAGAGGAGCAGAGAGCTTAGTAGATAGCTATGCTGGCCTGAGCTCACCCCAGCCCTCACTTGAGCTCCTGACCGGACTCTCCAGGAAGCAGAGGCCTGCAGGCGACAATATGCTCCCAGGAGACCTCCTCCCTACCCACTGGGTTTAGCGCACCCTGAAGGCATTGTGGCCACTTGGTCCAGACCCATCAGGCCTTACCCCTGGGGAGCGCCAAGGTTACAGGGCACAAACAGTGTGAAACACTACTTTTATGAAAGTGAGTGATTTAAATATTAGTGACATTCACATGTTGACAACACATGAGCCCTTTTTCAATGAATAGGAACAACTGAGTTAAATCCTAGTTAGCAAGAAGAATTTAGTTAATTTAGAGCATGGGACAACTTTTCCACTAAGACCCATCTGTGAGCCCTATCATGACTTGCAAAGAGAATCTGAGGACATGTGAGGGTGAAATTCATGCTCTTTGTTTGCAGCATCGGAATTCCTAGTTATTCTTTTTTTTTTTTTTTATTGATTTCAGGGAGGAAGGGAGAAGGAGAGAGAGATAGAAACATCAATGATGAGAGAGAATCATTGTTTGGCTTCCTCCTGCACACTACACACAGGAGATCGAGCCTGCAATCGGGCATGTGCCCTGCTCTGACTAGGAATCAAACTGTGACCTCCTAGTGCATAGATTGGACTCAACTACTGAACCACACTGGCTGGGCCCTAGTTATTCTTACCTGTTCATAAGATAGTTAAGACCAGGGCTGCAATGGTCAGTCGTTGGCCAACAATCATGGGGTCTAACATTGGTTACTTACTAAGTGAAGACATTCTTGTAAGCTCTTTGATATAGGTTGTTTTATATATATAATCCTCATAGCAATCCTGTAAGTTAGGTTTCATTATTATTCCCATTTTGCAGATGGGGGATTTGAGGCTGAGAGGTTGAATAACTTGCCATGGCCGTACATCTAATAAGCGCCTACAGAAGTTCTGTTGATTGCTGTGATAGACTGACTGCAGAAATGGCTCTGGTTCTCCCTCCACTGTACCCACCTCTTTTTCAATGTGACTTCCCCTCCTCCTATAAAGGGGCGGAGTCGATTTCCCCTTGACTTAGGGCTGGCCTCGCGCCTCTGGCCAAGAGCTATGGTGGAAGTGAGTGTGCGCGGTGCCTAGGCCTCAAGAACACCTGTGTGCTTTTGCTTCCTCTTTTGAGCCCCTGATTCCACAAGGGGAACAAGCCTAGGCTAGTCTGCTGTGGGTGAGCGGCCACATGGAGCTGAGATAGGACATCCTCACTGAGGCCATTCTAGACCAGCTGGCCACTCGCCAACCCATCAACCTACCTATTGCAGACCCATGAGCAAGCCCAGCTGGGACCGGCTGACCCTGGCTTAGCTCAGCAGGGCTGCCCAGCCAACCCATCGATTAATGAAAAGTAGTAGATTGTTGTCATTAGCCGCTGAGTATTAGGGTGATTCGTTATGCAGCATTATTGTGGCAACAGGTAACAGTTGTCTATCCACAGTCATTCCTTCTCTTTTCTTTGGAAGTGAAATGTGCTTCCCACAGCAGAGGTTTAAAAGGCATGTGTTTACTTTTCAAACTTGTTTGCAGGTCGGGTGATCCTGTTCTGTGGGAGAGGTGAAGGCTGGAGAATAGTTCCGAGAAACATGTTCCTTTCTGCAAAGAAAGAATGTAGAAACGAGACAGAGGCCTTCTCCTTTCCTTCCTATCTGCTTTGAACACCATCATTAAAAAACAGAGACTTGAGCAATAGCAGCCACGTTGTGACCACGAGGCGACAAGCCCACGACCAGCAATCTAACTGTTGGAAAGAACAGGAAGCTGAAAAGAGCCTGGGTTTCGGATCACGTCATTCAGTTGTAGAAATATCCCTGGAACTGCCTCACCTTCTGACTTATTCACTCTCCAAGCTTTTGTGTGTTGTTTATTCTAAGTGACTCAGTGCAGAAACCAGAGTCCAACTCTGGGCAGTCTAGTTTGTAAGCATTATGCTGCACTCATGGAACACTGAGTGCTGTTCAGATAACAGAACCCTGGACTTGAGAGGCCCAAGTGAGGGTAGCCTGTGGTCATTGACAAGGCTTACTGTTGCCAAATGCTGGAGTAGAGTGTAGCTCTTGCTGTGGTCTGGGCTGGAGCGGTCCCTATGAGGATCCTTAGTTTCCTGGCTAACAGCACCAGGGGCCAGAGCATGAGCTTTCCTGGGGGAAGTCAGAAGGATCCCAAAACTTTTCCAAAGACTCAGAAGCAGCAAGATAGAGGGAGGAAATATAAACTCCACCCAATACCCATGTCTTGCTCTCATTTCTGAGTCCAATCTGCAATAACAAAAACTGTTCTAAATTTGTTATGAAACTAAAAATTCCTTCATATGGTCTTACATAAATTTTCATATTTTGTAGTGTTTGTTTTATCACAAAATTATTTTATTATTGAAGTATCTTTGATCATATAGATCTAACTAAGAAAAACAGACTTTGTCTACACAGAAGAACCCATATCAGACTTCACACTGGATCCCATGTTTATTGGTTATATCATCTCTTTAAGCCAAGTCCAGGGTCATTTCTGCCCTTGGCATTCTGTCTGGCTTTCTCACTATTCCTTATTGCCCCGAGTGGTCATGTGCTTTGGCTCCTTCCTGTTTCCCTGGTGTCTACTTCCTGTTGAGTCTCTCCTGGTAGCAATGGGTCTCTCAGCCTCTACCTTTTCATGTGTCATAGCTCCTGGTCTGCCTCACACACTCCTGTCTAATCCCCACTGTTTGCATGGCCAACCCTGTCTTTGGTCACCCACAATCCAAGTATTTCCATCAGTGTACTCATTTATTCCTTTGCCTGTTACATAGCCAGAGAAAATCTTGTACAAATCAATCATAGTTTTTCTGTTAAAAAAATACAGTCCCCTTCCTTTCCATACCTAACTCCACAACACACAAAAACTTGTAGCATGAAAGTTGGAGGTGGAGCAAGTGAGAGGACATCCAGATGGATGCACGTGTTTGGAAAATGCTAAGCATCCTGCGTTTATCACTTAACAGGGCCAAGGACTTAGAGAGAGATGTCGTGCATCTGCCTGGCAAACACTTATTTTTTTTTAGTTGCAAGACCTCCAGATCCTGGAGGGAAATCTGTATCTTATGGTTGGAAGACCTTTCAGGAGCACATGTGGGCATTTTGAAGCAATGGCTCCTCTTTTTCTGTTACCTACAAAATGCTAACTGGACTCTTGCAGAGATAGAAGAAATAGAAATGGCTGATCCAGAGTCATCAGCCTGGAGTTTTACCCAAAAAAAAAAGGGGGGGGGCGTGGGGGAGAGAAACACAAAACTGCTGACCACTGGCTCCTCCGAGGCTGCACACAATGACATATTTACCCAATTCCGGCATTGTAATTGCCCTGCCAACCACGGGGCATTTCCCCTGCAGTAGGGACTCTCCCATCCAGGGCCATCTGGAGGGCCTGCAGAGGATGTCCATGTGGCAAGTAAGGGAGAAACACACCAGATCCTGTCCAATCTGCTACATACCAATTTTTGTTTCAAAATGGAAAAAGTGAGCCCTAGCTGGTTTGGCTCACTGGATAGCGTATTGGCTTGAAGACTGAAGGGTCCCAGGTTTGATTCCTGTCAAGGGCACATGCCCAGGTTGCAGGCTTGATCCCCAGTAGGGGGCATGCAGAAGGCAGCCGATCAATGATTCTCTCTCATCATTGATGTTTCTATCTCTCTCTTCCTCTCCCTTCCTCTCTGAAATCAATTTTAAAACAAATGGAAAAAGCTACGCAGGTGTGGGTTCTTACCAGAGGAAGGCCAGCTTGTTGTCTCCCATGAAAACTTGAAGGGTGGGGCCTGACTTTGGTGAATTCCATCTAACCTCAGCTTTGCAGATTGAGAAACCTCATGATTAGCCCACCCAGTGATCTAGCTTTCAGGGATGGGCTTGCTGTAGAAAGACCTACAATTGAAGGAAGCCAATTCTGATGAGAATATACAGTGGGGCTTTGACTTACGAGTTTAATTTGTTCCGTGACGGAGCTCGTAACTCAAATTACTCGTATGTCAAATCAAAAAGTGAATGAGTGAGACACGTGGTGCTGGGCTGATGTTGTGGCGTTCACTGTGACGTTCGCTGTGCCAACTAGCGGTGGGGTATCTGAAGCTGGCTCATAATTCGAATTTTAGCTCGCAACTCAAAGCAAAAAATCAGCCGAGAGATGGCTCATATCTCAAAAAACTTGTTAGTCGGGACACTCGTAAGTCAAGGCCGCACTGTATCTAAGTCGGCATCAATTCACATGATTGAACCATTGAACGGCTTGAGGTAAAGACCATCTGCCATTCCTCACTCCATTTTAGGGGTGATCTTGCCATGGAACCCAAAAACTCCCTTTGATGGTGCTCTTTTTCTCTGTTTCTTGGGCTGGTTGACACTTTCCTTGCATATATTAGTACATTAAAGCATATGTTAGTACACTATCTACTCTAGCAGGCCTCAGAGCCGCTCTGGTCCTTAAGGGGGCCATGCTTGTTTCTGTTCTGATCTATTTCGTATTGATTTCAAAGTTTGAAGCATTAGAGACACTTTAATTTTATTTCCAAGTTCTTAGGGGACACTGTCTTCCCATCAAATGCTGTCAGCAACTTGTCCTGCCATCCTTCTGTGTGGAGGTCAGCATGTGGGCCCCACCGTCTCCCAGGTATCCCCCCTAACCAGCTCTAGTGTTTTGATTCTGTGTGTTTCTTTTTCATTCTTGTTGGGTTTTTTGTTTGTTTGTTTGTTTTTTTCAAAAGCTCTGTAGCTTTATGGAAAGACCAGTGTCCCTAATATTCCAACTGCTGGTAGAGATTCTCTATACTCACATGAAGCTAGAAAAATTCGAGGAACTCTGGTATTTCATCTTTATCCTCACTGCTGCTCAATAGTTTACTTTATTCAGCTCAGTGCTTCTCCATAGCATTCTCCTCTGAACAATGTCCACACTCTCCGTTTTCCTCCAGCCCTCAAACTAACTTCTCTGCCTTTGTTGCTCAATGGAATATTAAAGGCATCTGAATATGAGTTTTCAAGTTCATCTTAAAATTTCCATCTTCTTCTTCTCTTTATTCTCAGAGGAAGAAATATTCTTTCCCCTTTCAAATGCTAGTCCAATACTATATGTCTTGATCCTTTATTTTCCTAGTACCTCCAAGATTTTGTTTTGTTACTCTTATTCCTGCTCTGTTGAGTTTTCTTTCCTTCCTTCCTTCCTTCCTTCCTTCCTTCCTTCCTTCCTTCCTTCCTTCCTTCCTTCCTTCCTCTCTCTCTCTCTCTCTCTCTCTCTCTCTCTCTCTCTCTCTCTCTTTCTCTTTACTTTATCTTTATTGTTGAAAATATTACAGATGTCCCCTCCCCTTTTTTTCCTCCAATGACACCAATTACTCCTTTGTTATGGGCTCCTGCTCCTTGTTTTACAAACAAATACAGGCCTTCCCTATCTTAAAAAAATTCTTTTTCTCTTACCCCTCTACTCTCTTGAGTTAGCGTCTAATTTCCCTGCCCTATCATTTACCCTCAGCTTGTTAAAGTGGAGTCTAATTGCCTGCCTCCATTTCCTCACTGGTGTCTTCTCCCTAATCCCTCTCAATCTGGCTTTCATCCCCACTAGGGCTGTGAGCACAGGGCATTGTGGACATGGCTCATTCACAGGGTCTCCGGGATTCAGAGCCCACTCAACGGCACGGAACACACTCCATCCCTGTTGCTGTATCGAACCTGCTCTCCTGAAATGAGGAAGGGGAAGAAAACAGAGAACAATACTTGATGTTGAGTTTAGAAGCTAATCTGTTGGAGTCACCAATTTAATTTTAAAAACAGGGTTTTAATGAAAAAAGCAAGACAAGGGGTCTACTACATAGTAGCGAGTTAGAGGATACAGCTGAGTTCATACAGTTGGTCACCATCAGCACGAAGCTGGTATGTACACTATAACCAGGAGAGTAAAATTCCATTTACTACCACAAGTACATCGTAGCAAAAATTGCTTGTATAAGAAATATAAAGTGTCCAAATGTAAGCTTTACACAGCTAGGTAAAGGAAGATTTGCGACAATCATAGCTTAGTAGTCAAGGTTTACATTCCACGGGAGATACGATAAAACGGTTGTGGTTAGAAGCAGAAAAATCACAGGAGAGCTTCTTCGCCTTTTTCAATAAACAATTCAATTTTATGATGACAAGATGCAGAGTATGTATAGATTTAATTTAAACAGGAACTCCTGCCCACCTGGATAATACTTCTTATTCTTTGTCTTACAGTAACTGTTATGTATAATTTCCTGCCTTCTTTATTTTTACAACCAAAAGATGAGTTTAATCCAGAACCTTGATATCTTTAAAACACTTTTGTCGACAGTCTCTTTCTGTCAAAATTGTTCTTTCTTTATTAGTTCCTACTTATCTTATAAAAAAGCTCAGGACTTCCAACTCCTAAAAAGATTTAAAAAAATCTTATTTCAACACTGCTCCCTCTTGAGTTAGCATCTTATGCTTCTCTTTTCTTATTCTTAACATCTTAAAGGTAAAGGTGACACTGCCTGTCCCAACCCCAAAATTTCTTATTAACCATTGTGATCCATGATATATTATTTGATAATGACTTTGAATGAGATTTAATCAATGTTTTAGGCACTTATAAACTTTCATTTTAATAGAATGAACTTTAATCAGCACCAATTACATGTCAGATGCTTTATATATTTTTGTTGTCTTGTTTAATCATCATAACTGCACTGAAGTAGGGGCGATTTTTTGCCATTGAATAGTTGAGAACAAAGATGTTGAAGACAAAGATGTTCATTGCAGACCCTGGTCAAAGTCACCCATCTAGATAAGTGTGGAGTTTGGATTCAGCCTATAACAGTCAGGATTCCTAGTTGCAAGCAATAGAAACAAAGGCTGGCTGATTCCAGCAGAGAATGAATTGATCATGTGCTTAGACCGTTCACAGACCCTAGGCTAGATATAGATTTCAGGCTGTATAGCTAACAGTGATCCTCTTCCAGCCAGAGGTAGATGGGTGAGAACACGACAGGCAGCTCTGGACATTGTGGCTTTTACTGCTAACACTGCCAGATGGACACTAGACAGTAGATGCCCTCATCAGCATCAATCTCATCACTGCCCCAGGAACTTAATATTTCTACAACTCCTACTACATCAGGGAGAATTTCTTGTCATCCCCTGATAAGAGGTAGCAATGGTTGACTGCCAGAACATAGGTCATGGACTGCACCCTAGCTACAAGTTTTCTTGGGAAAGCAAGTCTGGAATTTTTTATGTCTATAGTGGGAAATAGGTTTTGTCTCCCTTCAAGAATCATAATTTGTGTATATGTGTGTGTGTTGGGGAACAGGGTGCACTCTTAAATTAAGGAAGTTGGGTTCAGGTATTGGATGTTCAAAAAGAAAAACACATTGAATTACCTGAATTCAAATGTGTCTGACCCCAAGTCTTTCCTACGTACAATGAAGTATTTTGAAAGTCGCTAATGATCCCAATTTTAATTACTTTCTCTCTGACCCTTTTTGTTAACAGCTATAAAGATCTGATGCTTTTGAGTATATCTCTCTCCTTCCTTTCTTCATTTGTTTATTCTTTACTAAAAGGAAATTAATTTGTTGTTTTTGTAAAGCAAAAAAGTAGAAAAGGAATAATAAAGAAAAGGACAAAATTCAATGAAATAGAAGATAGGCAAAAAATAGAGAAAGTGAATAAAAACAAAAGTCTTTAAAGTAGTAATAAAATTAATAAACCCACAGGTAGACTGATAGAGACAAAAAAGAAAAACACAAATTAAGTGGCATCTGTACAGACCCTACAGACATCAAGAGGGTGAAAACGGGGATATTATAAATAATTTTATGATGATACATTTGACAACTTAAAGCACTGGACAGTTTTCTTTAAAAAGACAACTTTCTGAAATTATCAAGAGTAAAAATAGAAAATGTGACTACTCCTGTATTCGATAGAGAATTCTAACCCATAATTAGAAATCTCCCCACAAAGGAAATTCCAGACCCCAACTGGCTTCATTTGTGAATGCCACCAAACATTTAAGTAAGAAATAATATGCATGAAATGTATCTTGCTGCAATTATGCCTGCCTACAGAGCACCAAGGGGATCCTAATGGGTAGGGATAAGCATGGAGGAAGTTGATAGTTTGTGTGGTTCTGCCAGCAATTTGCCAAGCTGGAGAACGGCTTAAGAGCATCATCTAAGATTTCATGCCTGATGCAGAGGACCTGCCCAAATGCAGGCAAGTGGATTAAATGGTTTGTTCCAGTCTCTTCCAGCCCTTGATGTCTAGTCTTTCACAGAACAACATATAATAGATGTCATATGTAAAAGTGAAATAGTTGTTTATCAGTAGCTATTCTATATACATGCACATATACTGTATACATTTCAGATGTGAGTTTACGCTAAATATAGTTCATATAAATATAGATATTTATCTCCTTAGCTGTTTCCTTATCTAGTCTTTGTTGCCATTCATTCAATCACCATTGTTGCTGTTTTCCAAACTCCCAGTTTTCCAGTAGTGCACCATTTATAATCACATACAGCGAGACTGGTGTATCCGCATCAAATCTAAACAGAAAGTAAGCAAACAAGTATGTGAGAACGGCCATTAAGTAATTCCCTTAACAGTTGAGAGCGTCTGGGTCGAATCCTGTGAATATTCCAATTTTCCATGTCAGCTTCTCTTGCTTTTCCTCTAGGACTGACCACATACTCAAATGTTTTTAAAAAATATTCCAATCATTCATATATATATATATATTCCTACTTCATAAAAACTATCCTTTTGGAAAGGATCTTAATAAAAGCCAAATATGTATTCTGAGAATCCTCTTGTGAGAAGATAAACTAAAGACCATGTTTGCAAAGCCTAACTGAATGTTCATATTCATTTTACACCCAGACAAAATTTTAGCCAAAGAATGTGGGTAGCATCCTTTGCCCTGGTCTGAGCCTAAGCTAGATTCCTGTTTCAAATACTTCTAAGGGCACATTCGCAGAAGCCTGTATGCATGGGGGATGGGACACCTTCTTGGGAAGAAGTTATCCTAAGGACACAATGAGGCTGGACAGGTGTGTCCAGTAAGAAGCCTGGTCCTTGATGTGTTAGTCTCTCTCAGCCAGTTCCTCCATGACAGTATGTCTACGTCCAGAGGACAGAGAAGATGGGGAGTCAAAACTCTGGGAGACACTGGGGCAAAGACACACTGTGTGGGAAGGGCAATGCTCCCCACTCAGCACAGCGTAGACTGCCACTTCTGGCACTGGTGAAAGCCATGTGCCCGCCCACAGGGGTGGTGGCAGTGCCCTTGGTGGGAGCCAGGTCTCAGAAGCACATAGGGTGGTGTAGGGCGGTGGCAGAGCAGCCAAGCTCAGCAGACATGAATGGGTGCAATGGTGATGATGCCTTTCCGAGCCCTGGAGATGGTGGCCAGATGCTGGCACACAACTTACCAGGCTTGGCAGGGATGGCAGCGGTGGGGTCAGAGTGGCGGGAGAAGGAGAAGTGTAAACATTTATTTGAAAAATGCCCACCCTGTACAATGTGTTTGGGAAAGTATATTTGGAACAGAGGAAGGAGAGAAGATAATTAAGAACCTTTGACGAAGTTTATCAGATATTGTGCAATTTGCATTTCATTTGTCTTTTAAAAAATACTTGTTGAATGTATTAAGTCTCAAATAAGTCACAACTTGAATCTATTTATGTAATTTTATTAACTGTATCAGAAATAGCTTATTAATTATTTTTAAGGAAAACACTGAACCTGACAAATCAAATGCTTGACTTCCCGTTTCATAAGTAAAAACAGATTTTATTCACCACATCACTATTGAAGACATCTTACATCATTCCAAGTTTTAAAGAAAAAAGTCCTCTGGTTGTCATAGATTATCAGACTGTGGGACTGAGAGTATCCTACCAGGGTGAGGAGGAGTGGCATTACTTATGACGAAAATGCAAGGGAAAATAAAAGTGGGGAGGGATTTTGCAAATGTGGAGAAATGACAGAGAGGAGGGTGACTGGATAGTGCTCTTAGATTCATCAGCCAGCTTAGCTAAGTGGTCTCTACGAGAGGTGCTGCTCCTGTGAGTCACATCGCTAATGAACCCGTGTTCTGGTGCTCCCAATTAATCACCAACTCTGTGTCACTGGGGACCAGCAGCGAAAATCCTTAACCAACAGCATTCTGGTTAATTTGTGAGGAGGCAAACAGGTAACACGAGTGAAACATGGCACAGTGTCAGTAGAGGTATGCACAGAACGCTTAGAAAAGCACACGCTCATTATCCTAATGGAGAGTTAGAGAGAAAGCTTGAGTTGCACAGTATACGTGGTGTTTAGGCAGGCAAATAAAGGTGGGAAGGGTATTCTAGAAGGAATAGCAAGAGCATGAGATTGTATGTGGCGTGTGTGTGTGTGTCCACAAGTGTTAGGGTTTGGAGGGTGGGGGTGGCAGAAGCTGATTCGTGGGGGGCCAGGCAGAGTGCAGGATACCAGGGCAAACTGATGTCACTGATGCTGAAAACAGAGGCTGGACAACTGACAAAGGAGAAAAGCTGTGCATTGGACTGTATGATGCCCATTGTATTTTTCCCTTTTTGCACATTTTTTAATCTGCCCAACAGGATGTATGTATATATAACATATAACTAGTAATGATATAAATTATATATCACCAAATTTACATATAATCACTAAATTGGTTTATCATACATAATTATATATTGCATATAAGTACATATCACAATTATAGACCACCACAAAATTGGGTACTATTAATACATATCATTGTGCATATTACATATATAATTTATAAAACCACTAAATCTGTCAAGTTCACTTTTTGGTAAATTGGAGTGGAATGCAGCAGTAAGCATACTCACAGGCCCGTATTATTTTCTTAATCATCAAGTAGCATTGTGGCTGGCTCAGGCATCCCGGTTTTCTCACAGTTGAAATACTTACATGGGCTATTGCAAGTGTATAATGCCCTTGGCCTTGCATGATTGATGCTCCCTCAGAACTGTTTAGTTTTTGTGTAATTTATTCCCTTTTGGTGAGCAGAGACTGTCTGCTGGCTGGGGAGTCCCAGGCTGGTTCTTGCCCGCTCCCCCACAGCGGCCTGGGGGGCCTGGGCACACTCCCTGCCTTCTTTGTCTCTCTTCAGGAAGGTGTGCCTGGAATGAGTGTTTTCATGTGCCTTTCGGGGGCAGAGCAGTCTGGTGGCAGGTGACGGGACCAGGACCCAGGACTCCTGGCTGCTGGCTGGCTCGCCCCCCACCCCCCATTGTGCCCTTTAACAAGTAAGTGGGGACTCAGTCCTGCCATGTGTTGAATGGGGATAAGCACACCTGCTCTGCTTGTTCTGTGGCTCCTCACGGGGATTCAATGAGATTGTGTTGGAAAGTGAAGCACTTTGCAAATATCAGCTGGTCGTAGCGCTGCATAGCTCTGAAGTTCCAACACAGAGGACCATGTGCACCAGCCACTTTCCCCGTCTTACCCAGTTCCTTCCTGTTCCTTTAGAGCAGCGGTTCTCAACCTGTGGGTCGCGACCCCTTTGGGGGTCGAATGACCCTTTCACAGGGGTCGCCTAAGACCATCGGAAAACACATATATAATTACATATTGCTTTTGTGATTAATCACTATGCTTTAATTATGTTCAATTTGTAACAATGAAAATACATTCTGCATATCAGATATTTACATGATGATTCATAATCATCATGTAAAATTAAAGTAGCAAAATTACAGTTATGAAGTAGCAACAAAAATAATTTTATGGTTGGGGGTCACCACAACATGAGGAACTGTATTAAAGGGTCGCGGCATTAGGAAGGTTGAGAACCACTGCTTTAGACGAATGTTATAGTGTTAACGAGATCCATTAATATGTCCATAGCATACATCATCATCATCTTAATATTTAAGGTAGTGCTATTCATTCTGCAAACTCATCAGTATGCCACAATGTTCAGTGTCATCTCCAAGTGTCAAAAATGTCCTTTCCTCTGTCAGTTGCTGTGTGGTTTACCAAAAGGATAAAGCAAAAGTATGTTTCCTTTTCCTAAAAATATGGCAGAGCTTCAGTACGGTCTTTTTCTGTGGGAACCATGTAAATAGAGAAGCAAATAAATAATAATAAAACACCACTTTCAGAATAGGGATCACCACTTCCCCTTGGACTGTGTGAGGAGGGAAAGGTGAGACCAACTTAGGAAATGAAATTAAAAAATAAATAATGGCAGACCCTGATCCTGTCATCATTTCTCACCAGACCCAATAAGACTTTGAAAGGAGGATGTGGTGGAATTCCCTTTAAGCCATGGGAAAGCAGCATGCGGTTCAAATCCCTGCACATAAAAATGTTGGGGTGGGCGGGTGTGTGGGTCAGGAGACGTCAGACAGCACTGGGCTCACAACCTTGATCCCCAGACCTTTCCCCATTAAGTATGATAATATGTGGCCAACCCTGATGGTGGCAATACCGTGATTGGAAGTGCCTGGAGCTACCTATTTGGGGGGATCATTCTTATGGAAGTGTCAGACCAAGCTTGTCATTGTTTCCCAAAATTTATCCAGCTAGCAGAAGAAATCAGATTGCGTTTGAGTTAAACCATTTGTTTAGAGACCATCAAGTTAACGGATCTTTTTGAAGGAAAAGGACAGACTAAGAGAGGCGAACCCTGGACCACCCCGGCAATGCAGACCAGAGTGGAGAATTGACATGCTAGATCCTGCTGGTTGTTTTACTTTTTCTTTCTTTTTACTCTTTGCACAAATGTTTCTTTAGCTCCTATATCCTGGGAGGCACTTCACGAACTCTGTAGTAATACAAAACTAACAACAAGGCTCCTCTGGAAGCTTCCGAGATAGACAGGTACAGAAGTAAACTATCAGGCCGGTGAGTCGCCACTGGTGGTGACCAACAGCCTGCAGGGAAGGAGGATGGCTGGCCAGCAAGGCTTCTTGGAGGACCAGGAGTTTGAAAAGAGCCTAGAGAGATAGCTAGAATGGTGAAAGCCACAGAGAGGTGGATGGGAATCGATGAAAAGTGTAGAGGTGTGAAAATGGCGTGTCTTTCCAGTTTGGCCAAAGAACGGTGGGCTAATGAAGGATGAGGCTAATGAAGGATGAGGCTGATGAAGGATGAGGCTAATGAAGGAAAAGCAAGTTGAGGCTTTTGTTGTAGATGGATTTGTGCCAGGCTGAGGGGGGTGTGTGTGAATTTCAGCTAATTGCCCCCAAGGGGACCACAGGAGGCTTCTAGACAGAGTTGAAATGACTGCAGGATTGAATGACTAGATAGCGGGGGGCTGGGAATTGGGGGAGCCAGTTGGAGTCTGTTGAAATGGCTGAGCAGAGAGACCATCGGGGAACGAGGTGGGGCATTGATAATAGGAACCGAACTGAGAAATTATTGTGGAGATAAAATCAGCAGGACACGGCACCTTGTTAGGTGAACTAATGGAGAAAGAAGGTGTGGGTTTTGGCATCAGAGATAATGAATTGCAAGAGAATTGTGACACATAGAAGGAGTGAATGATGGGTTTTGAATACCATGGGAAATGCTGCAGGAAGAGGGCTCCCGGGCACATCGCAGGCATTTGTACTGAATAGCTTTTTCCAGGGAGATCCCCGCTGTTCTTGGAGGACAACAGAGAGCCTGGGGGTTCCCCAGATCAGGGACTTTATGGTTAAGATGGTCTAGGCTGGGCTGTTGATGTTTGGGCTGGATATGAACCCAGAAGTGCTGACGGGTAAAAACGTAGGAAGGGGGCTTAGGTGGAAGGGGAAGGTAGGCTCAGTAGGAATCAGGGAGTGAGATAGTGGAACACAGAGAGAGATGGTGATGTGTGACGAGGGCTCAGAGGGGGAGATCTTGGAGTTGGGACTGTTGGAAGGATGGAAAGGACCAGTGTGGAACTGGGCCATGTTGCTGGTGCGCAGACTCGAATTGTGGGCGTGGAGGAACTGTGAGGCTGTTGGTGGTGAGTAAAAACAAAGTCCCAAGAAAGATACCCAAGAAAGTTTGTGGGAGGCATGTATGCATTTTGTATGTGTTTTGGGAATGGGGAGAGGGGGTTACAGAAAAAGGGAAGGAAATTGCTGTATATATATATTGCCTCACATTTTTATTGCTGCCTCCTTCATTCTTAATGCGTTGAGCCAACTTGGAGCTTACTCTTTTTTTATACAATCCATGTGTTTTCTCATGTCTTTGAATTATGCTGGATGTAACGTCTTTTTCTTTTCTTTGTTAATCCTGTTCCTGGGGAAACATCTACTGCAATGACTTCTGCCAACTTATATTTTTCTTAAATTGGTCTTTGCTCTCTCTGCCAAGGTTACTCTAAATACCTCACACCTGGCCCAAAATTTCCAATCCGGAGTTCATAGCTCTGGCTGAAATAGCATAGAAGGGCAAGGCAAGAAGGCAGAGAGCTTCAGGTGGGGGGAGAGGGAGAAGGGGTGCAAACAGATCTGAAACCATTGTGGAGGCCATGATCACAACTAACGCATTTGAAAATTATATCAGATCCAAGGTTGCTTGGGTTTTCTGTGGTTGGGTGGGTGGGTGAGGTTTCTTTTCTTGCTCAGATGGTCTCGAGAGGCAAAGACATGGAGGGAAGGCAGAATGTTATCTGGACAAGGATGTGAATTGAGAGTAAAAAGAATAACCCAGACTTCGTTGAGCTTGGGCTGTCCAGTCACTGCTGTTGGACTAGAACCTTGTCTCGCCTCCATGTATGTGTGCTCTGTCTACACAGACAAAGGAAGGGGCCTTTGAGTTTCAAAATCCCTTTGGAGGGGGTGTCACGCCCACTGTAGGGTCTTCCCTCTACCTTTTCAGTTTTCCCGTTGGCTGCAGAGAGCCCAAGTTGCTCCCCTGGGCTAATAAACCTGCTGATGGTGGGAAGCTTTTTGTTTAAACTTTTTGTTCATTTTGTTCAACTTCTGAGCCCTGTCCCATAGGATTCATCGTGGAGAAGGAATGAGAAGGACACTTGGTCCTGGTCAGCCAGAAAGGTGCACCTGAGGGTTTGCAACTGACAGGAAAGTGGTTCCTCTGGGGGTGGTGAGCGCATGGCTGCTGGAGGGGCTGTGGCCTGCAGCTCTGACCCATCCCTGTGAGTCACCCCGTGAGTCCAGAGGCCAGTGAGGGAGAGAAGTGGTTTCTGACTGCAGAAGCCTTGGCAGGAGGGAAAGTCAAAATCCAGGCCTTGGAAACGCCTGATTGAGGCTCAGACTCTGGCTTTCACAACCCGAGGTTTAACTTTGAATGCAAATAAAGAACATCACTTTCTGGGTAACATTCTCCTGGGATTGTGTGTGTGTGTGGGGGGGGGGGGGGGGCGGGGGCGGGGAGCACGAAAGGAGGAACAAGTAACTTCTAAAACATGCAATAGTGCCCTTACTTAAGCCTCACGGTTTAAATTCTTGAAAACAACTTTCTCCTTGCTGAATTCAGTGTGAGGTGAGGTTTTCTTCTTCTTCTTCACTCTAATGAAATATCTCTTTCTATTTATCCTTCATAAGACCATGTTTCATCACTTATAAATGGGATTTGCTTTGGTCAGATGAACTTGTATAACTTAGCTAACCTTTGAAAGGTGGGGGGAAAGAAACTTTTTTTAAAAAATGAAAACGTACCGTGGGCTGTGCACACACACACACACACACACACACACACACACACACACCGCTCTTCTTTCACCTGGAGACCACCAAGAGCGTACGATGGCGGAGAGCTGGTCTGGTTTTTGTTTGGATTGGGTATTTTTATTTTTAATATTTGTCCTCTGAGTCAGAAGTGGTTATCTCTTAAAAGAAAAATTTGATGGCTTGAAAGCTGGGTGTTTGTACTTTCCCCTTGGAAATGTTAACATTTAAGTAGCCTTCACCGTGCTCCCAGCTAGCACCCCGCTGAGATAAATTGGCGACCTTCCCCCACCCGCCCTGCCCCCAGGCCCTGGTGCACTTACCTCCCCGCTGGCTGGGAGCCCCCTGTGGCCTGAAATGGGCGATTCTGTGGGAGACGCGGGCAGTCTGGGTGGCGTGAATGCCTTGCCAAGACAATGGTGGCTTTTCATGCCGGGTTAGTAATCTGAAGAATGCGGCAGGCTGTCCTTGAGAGGAACCTGCTCCTGTTGATGTGTTTATGTGGTTTCCAGAGGGGGGAGGGGGAGGGGGGTCTGGGCTGGGGAGGAGTGAGGGTGGAGAGTGACATGTGGATTGCCTGGAAATTTACAAGTCAGTTTGAACCTGATTTATGGAGACTTTATGAAAGTTAAAAAAAAGTCACCTCTCCAGTTTCCTCACACATTAAGTTAAAGATTGATGGAAATGAGGTTTTTCTGTTTCCAACCCTGACCCCGATGACCCAAAGACCCTACTCCTATCACAGCCCATGTGTCCAAGTCATTTTAAACGGCATCTTTTTGTTAAATTCTAAGTTCTACCTCGTCTGCCTGGTCCATCTGCTCACTTAGACACCCCGCTTGGAGTGCATGTGACCATGCCGGGTGCTGGCGGCTTGCACAGTCTCTTCCAGCACAGCTTCAAGGGGCCAACATTGGTATCTATTAACTCACTTGTCTACCACCTCCGCAGGTGGGGGCAGGTGGGGGCAGGTGGGGGCAGGTGGGGGCGGTGGGGGCAGGTGGGGGCAGGTGGGGGCAGGTGGGGGCAGGTGGGGGCGGTGGGGACAGGTGGGGGCAGTGGGGGCAGTGGGGGCAGGTGGGCCATGCCTGCTTGTCACAGGGTGGCAGAGTTTCAGCGTGTGAGTGTTCATGCACTTTCACCCCCCCCCCCCCCCGCCCCCTGCTTCCAGCTGAGCCAGGTGGTGAAGAAAACACACTGAGCTTCAGTATCTGCTCAGCCATTCACTTACCCTCTCTGAGCCTCAGGTTTCTTGTCTGTGAACTTAAGGAGGTTTATAGCCACCCCGACAGGACTGCTTTGATTTGTGAGAAAGGGATTCGCCCAGCATAGTGTCGGGAAATGTTAGTGAGAGCAGTATATGGAACAAGTACAACTTGTGATGCATTCAAGACGCAGCTTTATCTTTGCTCTCCTTGGTACCTTTGCAGTTTATTTGTGTGGGGGGGGGGGGGGCGGGGGGGCGGGGTAATGCTCCCATACCCCCGATGACAAGTCAGGCAGGCCTGTGATGGCCTTGTGCGTTCCCAGCTTGGAGTGCCTCTAAGCCATATGGTCTGGAATCAGAAGACAGAAAGCCCGCACTGGTGACAATAAGTGTCCTACACTTGACCTAGCGGCAAATCTCCCCTCCACCAGGACGCCCCCCGGGTCTGTGGTCATGCTGCCTCAGCTGTCTTCCTCCCCTCTCACCAATGACATCTGCTTGTTGTCCCTGCCAGAGTGGTGGGATCTGTGTGTGTGTGTGTGTGTGTGTGTGTGTGGCTGGGGAGAGGGGGACGGAGGAGGAGGGGGTGGGGATGAGATAAGGGGCAGAGCTGTTCCTAACCAGATTCTTGGGTCCTGGTGGATGGCTGGCACTTGCCCTCGGGGAAGCCTCTATGGCCTCCTCGAAGTCCCTGTGGGCATCTTGCCCTCAGCTCTCTGGCCCACAGGGCCCCTTCTCTGTGGTGGCTCAGCCTGGGGTGTCTCCCTCATCCCAGGGCAGCTGTCTCTTCACTCCATCTGGGGTTGCCTGCTTCCACTGGTGCCCGCCCCCCACCCCCGGCAGGCTCCACAGCTCCTGGCAAGCGCATCCCCTCCCTCTGCGGGCGCACTGGGCTCAGTGACGGGGATCCAGGAAAGATGGCTCACTAGGTGCTCCCACACCCACTGGGAAGATGAGGGGAAGAGAGTTCAGAGAACAGTTTGCTCTAAAAATTTTCTCACAACATTTCTTTCTTGTCTTCATCCTCTGATCCCTGTCTTATGTTCCAGGTTCTTGGAGCTACTCTTCTGGGTTTGTGTGCCTGTGTGGGGGGGTGTTTGTTTGTGTGCATGTGTGTATTTGTGCACATACGTGCATATGTGTGCATGTGTGGGTGTTTGTGTGCATGTGTGTATTTGTGCATCATGTGTGCATATGTGTGGGTGTGAGGGTATTTGTGTGTCTGTGTGGGTGTGTGTTTGTGTGCATGTGTGGGTGTGTGGGTGTTTGTGTGCCTGTGTAGATGTGTGTTTGCATGCATGTGTGTACATGTGCATGTGTGTGATGGTGGAAGGACCTGTTTCACGTTTGCCTTGTTATCCTGATAGTCATCGTTTTGACACCTCAGTCTAAACTGAGGCAGGAAATGTCCCCCCTCCCACATACACACATTGGCCATGATTTGCCACCAAGGGAACTTTAATCGGCGGCGCAGAAGGGGACCTTAGCAGTGATTAAAAACCAGGGCCTCGGTGCAAACAAAGCACGTGGTTGAGGCAGCTGAAAATAAATTGACAATTGGTATTTCAAAATAACATCCAAGTCATGATGGTGAGAAAAAGCAGTGCTTTGGCGAGTTGTAATTTATCGTCCAGCTTTGTTTTTATTTTGAATTGTGTGAGAGTTGGGGTCCAGGACAGCTTAGAGCAGCGGTTCTCAACCTGTGGGTCGTGACCCCTTTGGGGGTCGAACGACCCTTTCACAGGGGTCGCCTAAGACCATCGGAAAACACATATAATTACATATTGTTTTTGTGATTAACCACTGTGCTTTAATTATGTTCCATTTGTAACAATGAAAGAACATCTTGCATATCAGATATTTACATGACGATTCATAATTAGCAAAATTGCAGTTATGAAGTAGCAACGAAAATAATTTTATGGTTGGGGTCACCACAACATGAGGAGCTGTATTAAAGCGCCGCGGCATGAGGAAGGTTGAGAACCGCTGGCTTAGAGATCTAATATGCTCATCAGGTCAGCTTTCACATGGCGCTCGCAGCTGCCTGTGGGATGCTGCCTGGGTATGGCTCACGGTGCCCTGACCCGGATTCGCCCTCTGTCCCTTAGTCTAGAGCCCACTGGAGGGCCCCTCACCCTGAGAGGCCTCTGAGTGGTGGGCCCTACACCCTCATTTCCCGGAGGCCTGCCCAGCCCATGTGCAGCGTGGCCGGCAGTGAGAGGCCAAGGCTCGGAGCCCAGTCAGTCCCGATCTGGCTGTCCAGGGCTGTGTGACCTTGGACGCACGACCTCACCTCCTCGAGCCTGTTTCCTCACCCCAAACAGGAAGCGGGTCAGGAGGATCGCCACGTGGAGTCTGAGCATCCCCTGAGGTCAGGCGTGTCGGGCAGTTAGCTCAGGGCCCGGTGCCCAGTAAACACTGAGAAGTCACGTTGTTCTTCCACGACTCGGGAGAAGGCGGCTCCCGGCGCCCACCTCGGGGTGTTCTGATGCTGGAATCTGTATTTTCACAACTTTCCCAGATGAGTTGTCTGGTGAACCGGGTGGGAAATACTGAGTACACCTCCTCCTTCTACTCTGTGGAGTCATTATCCTCTGCAGGCAGGTACCCCGTCTGACACAGGCAGCTGAGGCCGTGTGGGCCAGTGGTTAGAGCTAGGACTCTGGAGTAAGAACGCCTGGGGTCGACCCCCCGCTTTGCCATGATCTATAGTGTGTCCCCAGGGAGGCTGTTCACCCCCAGTGCCTCTGTTTCTTCATCTGTAAAATGGGGACAGCAATGGTGCTGCCTGTGGGGTTGCTGGGAGGATTCAGTGAGTTGATACATGTGGAGAGTTTAAAACCGCAGCAGGCACACAGTAAGCACTCAAGACAGGCCAGCTACTATGAGGGTTAATGATTTGGAGCGCTTCTCACATACCCTGCGGAAGTCTTACAAACCATCAACAAAAATTTGAATTGTTTTAAAAATCACCTTCATTCTTTAATCAGTTCTTAAGTAACATACAGACCACAAGTTTAAATATGAGCAATCCAAACATTGCAGAATTTTACTCATTAAATAGTAAGTAACTAAATGTTAAAGAGTAATCATTGTAAAGCAATTTTAAAAAATCTCAAACCTAACAGAAAGGTCTGCCACCCATGGCTGTCTGGCCTAACTTCTCTGTTGCCTCATTTAAATCCTTTCATAGCTTCTGCTTAAAAGCCTTGTTTTGTTTTCTTTTTGCATTTATAGCACCTGTAGGTTCATTTTTTCAACATTTTAGTATCACTTTTTAAGGTTAATTTTCACTCGATCTAATTTAAAAAATATATATATTTAAAAACATTTTTTAAAAAATGTGAAGGTGCTCATCATTTTTTTCTTAATATGTACTTTTTGGTTATTCTTTCCCACAAAAGCGTCATCATGGAGGTTGGCAAAGAGGCTTTCACTTTAAAGCAAAACTAAGCAGGGCCTACCCAATTGAAATACGTTGCTTTTAAAAAGGTCTTTATGCTACACAAGCTTTTAACAGGCTTCACAACTAAGTTCAACTCAATGTACAGTGAAGTCTGGTGTCTGGAAACCATAGTCCGAGTTTCAAGTGCCATTATAAGCAGCAGTGGTGAGCATATTGATGCAAAACATCTTTGCCCACACCCTTGATTATTGCTCTAAATAAATGATTAGACAGGGAATTGCTGGATCAAAAGATATTGTTGCAACACACATGAATATTAAAGTTTTGTTGCCTATCAGGTTGCATTCCCAAATGGCTGAGCCAGTTCATACTCCCACCAGCAGCAATATGTGAGAATGCTCATTCCCTGCAGGCTCACATGGGCACTCGTTAATATCAGTTGCCAGTTTAATAAGTTAAAATGGTATCATATTGCTTAAACGTGCCACTTTATTCATTCTACCCGTGAGGTTGAACATGTAAAATCTCTTTGTTGACCACCTATATTTCCAACCTTATAACTCATATATGCACATTCTTTGACCATATTTAGGGTTACCTCTTTTTCTTATTAGTTTGTAAAGCTTTTTATGTATTAAAGAATCAAGTTCTCTCAAATATATCACAGATATTTTTCTAGTTTGTCCTTTATCTTTTAACATGTTTTTGATGCATAGAAATTTAAAAAACATTTTTGCAACTTAAAATTTTCCTTTATAATGTTATTCCTCTCCTTAATAATAGATCTTACTAACCTAAGTTTCCATAAATATTGTTTTTAAAACATCTAACTCTTCAGTATATTAGGCATTCATTTACTGTGTTTTTTCGAACATTTATCTCAGCACCATGTATAAGTCACATCCAAGAACTGTTCCTGGTTCATAGTTGGAACTAAAAAAATATGTTTGGAATCAATGAGTAAGCTAATTTTCTTACTTAGGAATTAACTGTTAGAGTTTAATCCAGCATTTCCTGTTATTTGTAGAATGAAGAATAGACAAAAATACTCATGTGTGTTGCAAAAAATCACAAACCTTGAAGAAAGTGGACCCTGGGTGTCATGGAGTCATTTCTTTATGTGGCCAGAGCCACCGTTCCCCAATGCATCACCGCCTCTAACAAATGCTAGGAAGAATGGGACTATTTTGACAGAATGGCAGACCCCGTTGGCTCTCTATGGCTACTTCCCCCTTTTTCTTTAGAGGGAGACACTGATTTTATTTAGGAGTGGGCCAGCAACATGCTCAGGAAGGTGGGCCCAGGGCAAAAATCATGAATCATCTAACCATAGAAGAGTAATACCCATTGTGTGTGCGTGTGTGTGTGTGTGTGTGTGTGTGTGTGTGTGTAATTGGTTTAGAGGTGGGCATATAACTCAGTTATGACTAATGGGACCTGCCGGGAAGTCCACTGGGGAAATGTTTACATATTCGTAGGAAAGGAATAACGGGCAAGGGGAGCTTCTTCCCAACCTCCCCTACCCCCCCCCCCACACATACATACACATACACATACACATACACATACACATACACATACACACACATACACATACACATACACATACACATACACATACACACTTGCACGCACACACCCTTCCTCCTTTTGGATATTGTCATGTGAGGATGTGATATTTGGGATGATGGCAGCCATCTTGCCAATATGAGAGGAAGGTCTGAGTCTTAACAATGTTGACTTTCTAAAAATTAGCCCATCCTCCAGACTTCTTGTTACTTCTTGTTAGATGATGAACCCCTATTTTTTTAAAAAATAGCATTTTTTAAAAGTATGTATTTTTATTGATTTCAGAGAGGATGGGAGAGGAAGAGATGGAAACATCAATGATGCGAGAGAACCATTGATAGGCTGCCTCCTGCACACCCCACACTGAGGATCGAGCCCACAATCTGGGCATGTGCCCTGGACTCAGAATTGAACCATGATCTCCTGATTCACAGGTCAGCACTGGATCACTGAGCCATGGTGGCTGGGCAAAAAATTGGGATTTTTTTATGGCATCAAATACTTGTTCTCTTAGATGAGCCCCTCAACCTTTCTGGGCTTTAGTTTCTGTAAAAAAGCGTGGATGAGCTGGATGGTCAGAGTCCTATCCAGACGTAAAACTATGGTTCCAGCCGATGACTAGTTGCCCAATGGGGCAGCTTCCTTTTCTTTATTCTAAGAGAAAGTACTTTAAATCCTGAACTACAGAGAATGATAGCATCTGTAGAGTACATTTCACATACATTATCTCTTGTAATCTTCATAACCATCCCGAGAAATAGGCATATCCATTTTGCAGATAAAACCAAGGCTCAGAGAGGTCAAGGACATAGCCAAGGTGTCTCTGGTAAGCTGGCTGAGCTGAGATTTAAACCAACCCAGCTTCTCAGCTCTGATTCCATCCCTCCTTCCCCAGTGCCTCGTAGCAGCAGGCATCATTATCTTAGTTGGTTTATAGAAGCAGACAAGCTTCCAATGTGATTAATTTCTCTTGCTGTCCAGATGATCACTGATCGTTCTGAGAACAACTCCACAAGCAGCCAGAGAGTCCAGAAGGAATTTTACCACCCACCAACGGGTTCTTTTTTAAGTGAACTTACAGGGTCAGGCTCTGATGTTTATATGAAAAGAGATAAAACACACCTGTTCTCTGGGACTATACTTTAAGGAAAGGAGAATATATGACTTATTTTGGATAGGATATTTATAACTTACTAATCTATAAACTAAATGATGAATTACTGAACATCAGAAGTCTGCAGGCCCTGGCAGCATACAGTTTACACCCTGATCATGCATCCCAGCGCCAAGAGGAGAGGAGAGATGGCTGTGACAGGTGGGGATGGGCTCCTTGCTCATCACACCCCATTGCTGATGAGTAACTGCTGCAGAGCTTGGGGACACATACCTGCCATCTCCATCTCCAAGGCCTACAGTTGCTATAGCAGGAGGGGGGTTGACATCCTCTGGGCCTCCGCCTGCCTTTATGGTTATGTCCTGTGCATCTAGCACAGAATCTGGCCCGTAACAGGCACCCAATAAATATTTTCTGCATCCTGTTGTTGATTAATGAAGTTGAAGCCTGAAGAGGTGAAGTGACTTGTTCAGAGTAAAATAACTAATAAATGACAGAGCCCAGACTTCTGGTCTCCTTGGTTTCATCTGTTAGATTTAATTCCAATAAAACTAGAAATATGGACTTTGTTGGAGGTCAGAAATATCACTACACATGGGAAAATCACTGTTTTAATTGTGTCTCAAAATGTCTGGGATCCAACATAAATACATCATTCATATAAAAAGCAGCCAAATATGTCTTTCTGGATGAGTAGTGATATAGGTAGAATGGCTGGAATGGCGCTGGGAGTCTTTAGTTGTGGAAATCAGCCTTTGTTCCAGGGCCACTCTGAGGTCTATGGAGGTCTCTGGTCAGCCTGAACAGTCCCTTCTCTATGGCCAGCATGACTTTGGCCACCCTTATATACCCATTGGGCCACAGGCATAAGTTCCCTACAGCACCTCAATTTCTAGACACATGTTGATGGCTTAAATATGACCCAGTGATCCACCTTAAAGGAGAGACAAAGGTACATGATAGAAACAAAGATTCTGAAAAGACTTGTATCTAGGAGGGAGAAGGGTTCAGACACTTTGACTTGGTAATGTAGGAGAGGAGAAAAGAGAAAGGACTGTTAGCTCCGGAGGGGAGAGACTGAGTAATGTTCATTGTATTTAACACATAGCAGGCAAGTATTTGTTGAAAAAATGAAAATTGCAGTTTTATCACATATGTTATGTACATATTAAATGGATGCATGTGTGTGTGTGTGTGTGTGTGTGTGTGTGTGTGTGTGCCTGCCTGTCAGTCTGCCTGTCATTGGTTGGATGGAGCAAACACTGTGTTCTCTGCTCTCTACTGGCTGAGTCACTGGTCATCTTTCTTGTTTTATCATAACTTAGAGTCTCCTAAACACGCTGCTTGACATGATCAATCCAAGTGGTCCCACAATATGGCTCTGACTGGCAGAGAGGATGGGATCCATATACATAAAAGACATTTCCTGATGTCTACTGGGGAAGAAGTTTCCTCTCTTCTATGGAAGCCACCTGGCAGGATTCCCTCTTTCTGATGGGCAGAGCCATTGCATTGCACACATTCAGGGAGCACTGTGAGACTGTGATTTATAATAAGATATATATTTGGTCTTCTGGCACTGAGTTTCTACAAGTCTTGGAATTTTCTTACTGGTGAGAGCAATAAAGGTGTCTTTTGCTATGTTAATGAGGTGAATTTTAGAAAGCTTCTAGGGTTGGGGGCTGGTTGCTGGGAGAACCAACCAAGTGCTTTGAGGATTGGAACTTTCTGTTCCACCACCTGACCCCTGGGGAGAGGGATTGGAGGTTGAATCACCCCTCAATGGCCAATGATCTAATCCATCATGTCTACGTAATGAAGCCTTCATAGAAGCCTGAAAGGACAAGGCTGGTGAGCATAGAGATTTGGACAGAGCTTGAAAGCTCTGTCACATGCAGCTCTTCGTCTGGATGTTCCTGAAGCAGACCCTCTTATAGCAAACAAATCTAGAAGGGCAGATGTTGCTCTGAGTTCCATGAGTTCTAGCCAATTAATCAAAACCAAGGAAGGAGCAGGTCCTTGGAACCTCCCATCGATAGCCAGTCAGTCAGAAGCCCAGGTGATAACATGGACTTGTGACTGGGGTCTGATGGGGGACAGAAATAGTCCTGTGGGACTGAGCCCCTCACCTGGGCCCTTCCTACCATCTGGTACTGTCTCTGGGTAGATCATGTCAGAATTAAGCTGAACTGTAGGAAATCCAGTTTGTGTTTGAGAATTGTGTGGTGGTGTGGAACCATCCGAAATGGGTGCTCAGGACCTTTGAGGTAGCATTGGTATCATGTTTGTTCCATGAATGGTGAACTCTGAGGTTGTGCAACACGAGGACCTCTCACGGACATGAGGAATCGTATATCCCCAGAAGCTGCTGGCAGTCATCTTGTGGCCATAGGGACGCCAGCCTTAGGGTTCATACCACACATGGCAGACACATTGGAGATCTAGGGTGAAACCAGCTCTCTGGTGACCCTGCTAAGCACCCACACAAGCCCTGGCCTTCCTACCTCAGTATCATGTGGCCCCAATGCCCTCCATTGTTTAAATCTGCTTGAATCAGGTTTCCTATGACTTGCAACCAAATAGGTCTGAAGAGATCCACCCAGAGCAATGGCTGCCTTAGATTTGCAGCATCAGTTTCACCAGTGTAGACACCCAGGTCAGACCACTTCTGAGAGAGACTATTTTGTTCCGAGTGTCCAATTTCACACCCTATTTATAGTCTCAAGATAATTACTCAGTGTCTGTTTCAGCTTAGAATAGACATGAAAGTGTCTATACACATTTAACAATTCTAATCAACAAACTTCAGCAGAACTTCCTTTACACCAGGCACTTTGCTAAATGCAAGGTCATAAAATACAGGTTTAAAAATCAAAATGTATTTAAAACCACGAACAAGACAAGAACCCAGCCTTTAGGATCTTATAGTTTCCTGGACAATAGGGGGTCGTAGAGGAGGTAGGAGCAAGAAGGAGGCCACAGATGCCTCCTGTCATATGAGGCACAATTGTTAAATGTAAAAAGTGATTTACTTCCAAGTTGGGGCATCGGTAAAGAGGTCAAGAATAAATTTGCCTATGAGCTGGACTTGAAGAATTCACAGAATTTCCATAGCCAGCAATGAGGGTAAGGGCATCCCAGGCAACAAAGGGTAAGCAAAGGCCAGGAGGCAGGAAATTAGGGATGAATACTCTAGTGTTTCAAGTGCTGGTGTGTGGTAGTGAGGTAGTGACGGATCAGGCTGGGAGGTAGGAAGGGCCCAGAGTTTGGGGGCCTGAAACACTTTTAAAAGGAGCAGGACTTTATTTAATAATAGGATAGTCTTCATACAAATATATATATTCTTTTGTGTCAGGAATTGGTCTAAGAAGATATGTACACACACACACACACACACACACACACACACTAATTTAATCTTTTATGACAACCTGATGAAGTGAGTACCATAATTATCATTCTCATTTTGCAGATGTGGAAACTGAACACAGAGAGGTGAGGTAACTTGTCCAAGCACACAATGGATCACACTGGACTGGTGAGGTGGAGTCAAGCCCCGGCAGGCTGCTCCCAGGCCTGAGTCCTCCAGGGCCCCCAGAATAGTAGCCATGTGGCTCCTGATGACTCAGGCATGACTGTGGAGGACAGAGGGCAGCCGGGCTCAGGTGGGAAACAAGGGTCTAACTAGGTCAGAGGCGGAGAGAAGGAAGGAGAGGAGATGGAGCTGAGGGAAAGACACAGATGAGGGAGACTCCCTGCAGGACTGGAAACTGGGCCACTGACCCGTGCAGTTCACCCTGCAGTGTTTACAGATTGAGCTTGGAGTGCCCTTTGATGGAGGATGCCCTCTGTTTCCCCCCATCAGACCCAGACTCCACCTTCATTTCCCTCTCCAGCCTGACCTTTGAAGGTGAACACATTTATATCCCCTGTTGCATAGAACCTGATGTCAGGGAGAACCTAGTGAGACTGAGATGAGGGTGTCTAGCGTGAGGGTGGCGTGGATGATGGTGCTTTGTTGATGTGACAAAGCATAGGAGAGGCCAGGACAAGAGGACTACCTGCTGGCCTGGGGTATGTGGACTGAGAGCTCTTTGGGCCACACTGTGGATGGCCAGCAGGCATATGGAAATAGAGCCTGGAGTTCAGGAGCTAGAAATGGTTCTAGCATAGGAGTAGAGAAACTAGTTAAAGTCACGGAGGAGGTGTCGGTGACACATGAGGGCCGGGCCCACATGCCTGAAATGGACAGAGAGCTCATTTTCATCAATTTTAATCATTCAGTTGGATCCCATCCTACGCAGCAGGTTTTAACCGGACAGATTGAATCCCAAGAAACCAGTGGTTCTGGCCCCTGGCTGTGCATGAAAACCACCTGGGGAGCTTTAAAAATGCAGATGTCAGGCATCCCCCTCCCCTCCTATGAATTAAATAGAGTTATCTGGGCATGGATATCATTTTAAAGTCCCCCTGTCCTCACAGGTGGTCTGAGGGATCAGCAACACCTAGATAGTTGATGAGAAGATCCTAAAAGTGAAGGAAATGCCAGAGGCATGCCACGTCCCAGCCCTGAAAAGTCTGTGGAATTGTGCCTCTTACCTTACCGGAGCACAAGAGAGAGTCAGACGCCTGGTTATTCAGAGCAAATCAAATGGCTGGACTCATGTCGTGCCTGTGATGGTCGAGAGCAAGGCTTCATGCTTAGACCCTAAATGTTGTTTGGGGCCTTGTTCAACCCTTCCTTCTAAAGCCAGGTTTGGGCCCTAGCTGGTTTGACTCAGTAGATAGAGTGTCAGCCTGTGGACTGAAGAGTCCTGGGTTCAATTCCTGTCAAGGGCACATGCCTGGGTTTCAAGCTCGATCCCCAGTAGGGGGCATGCAGGAGGCAGCTGATCAATGAATTTCTCTCACCATTGATGTTTCTATCTCTCTCTCCCTCTCCCTTCCTCTCTAAATTAATCAAAATATATTTGGGGGGAAAAAGACAAAACAAATAAAGCCAGGTTTGGCCCCTGTGTCAGAAGTGGAACTGAGCCTGCTGGTGGCAGGCAGGTGGCCCAGCTGTGAAAGGAGATGGGATCCAAATGCCAGGAACCCCATGGAACATTCATGCTTTTTAATGAGCACATGGTGAACTTAGCTCATCTTTGACTATAGACGAAGTCATCATCAAAGTAAAGCAAAACATAGACAGATAATTAGATTAAAGTGTTCCGAGTGACTTTAATGAGCAGCTAGGTGGCTGCCACAGCCCCAAGCTACCCGATTGAACGGCATCTCATTCACTGTGAATGATTGAAACTAAAACAAGGAGGTCACCTAATTCTAAAGATTTAAGATAGGATATGTTTTTCTGACTATAAAAGTCATAGATGCTCATTGTTGAAAATTGAAAAAGGATAAAAGAACATCAAAATCACTCAAAATCTTACTACTGCTGATAACTGTCTTATTGTGTTTCTTTCTGTTCATTTTAAAGTGCATGCATATGTGACACTCATGGTTGACATCATGCTATTTTATAACTTTATGTAATTTTATTTTACATATTTTATTTTATATAATTTTATTTTTCATCAGACATGATATCATAAGCATTTCTCCATGTCATTCAAGTGCCTTAGGAGCATAGTTTTAAATAGCTTCAGAATTTTTAATTTGTATGGCTGAAATATAATTTACTCAATCGTTCTCCCAATCTTGGAGCACTTATAGCTTTCTCTTTTTTATGTTATAAATGATCCTGGTATCCTTTGTGTACAAATGTCAGGTTAATTTCATAGGCCAAGTTTCTAAAAGTAGAAACACCAGGTCAAGAGTATGAACATTTAAAATATGTATTCACAGTTCTGCTTAGATGTGTTACAGTTGGAATTAGTGGAAGGAGTTGGGAGGAGCTCTGGAAGTTGGAGAACCTGGTAGTTGACCTAGAGTCAGGCAGGCAGGACCCAGTGGATCCTCAAGCTCGGTCTCCCTGCTCCCCACGGCCAGTCTCTGCGACTGAAGTGAAGCCATGGATCAATTAGCAGATAAGGGACAGAACACACACACACACACACACACACACACACACACACACACACACACACACACCAGGGAAGGCATTGTGGATAGAGCATCAGTCTGCGGACAAAAGGGTCCTGAGTTCGATTCCAGTCAGGGGCACATGCCTGGGTTGCAGCCTCGGTCCAACGTGCAGGAGGCAGCCAATGATTGATTGATTGGGATCTTCGTTATATGAATTAGTCAAAAACATGCCTCTCTATAACCTCATACCCAAATTCCTCACTAGGTTCTGAAATCGCCATATAGTTAAGTAAAAGCATTTGTTTCCTTGAATAATGCAAAAGGCTCATTTCTACCTCATGTGCCTCTTCAGTGTGCCAGAGATTTGAATCTTGTTCCAAAAGAATGTTTAAAAAAACACACAAAAGCTCCATATAAAAGTCTTAAAATTTCCCTTTATCAAACATGATTTAAAGGTCTTTGATTTGTAAAGTACTACAACCCCCTTTGGCTTGTGTGGGAGTGGGGGACACGGTCTTTCACTAGCTGCTGGGTGATTAGTACTTGGAGGAGAAAAACACTTTTCGCATGTAGACAGAGGAATAAACCTATCAAAGACTAGCCATCAGCGTGCACAGCCTGGCCTGTTTATGGGGAAGTCAAGGAAGATAATCAAAATTATGGGGTTTTTAATGATCGTTAAATAACTCTTGATGTGCCAAGGCAGGAAGTCCTGGGTTTTATGTTTCTAAAGAAAAATTGTTTGAGGCTAAGCAGTTCTTGGCTCCTCATAACTTGAGATCATCACCTTAATCGGGAGAAGGAATCTGTAAAAAGAACCTCACCATTAGTGATGACTTCGTTATGTAAGCAAAAGAAGGCATTAAGGATCAAATGAAAACAAGACTAAAATCTCCTTTGAGACACTGTCTCCTCCGCCCCTTCCCGTTCTGTGTGTTGACATGGCCAGATGGTTCCATTTCATCGTTCTTATCACGAATGTCCTTTCTGCAGTGGGTTTGATAAGCCCCCGAAAAAGACTCCAGCTTGTTGAGTCTGAGGACTGAACACATTCCCAGTGCTTCATTAGTTCTCAGATTCAGGAGGAGCTTGTAAAGCAGCGGACCTTGTGGCGAACATCCTAGACCAGTGATGGCGAACCTTTTGAGCTCGGCGTGCCAGCATTTTGAAAAACCCTAACTTGACTCTGGTGCTGTGTCACATATAGAATTTTTTTGGTCTTTGCAACCATAGTAAAACAAAGACTTATATTTTTGATATTTATTTTATGTATTTAAATGCCACTTAACAAAGAAAAATCAACCAAAAAAATGAGTTCGTGTGTCACCTCTGACACGCGTGTCATAGGTTCGCCATCGCTGTTAGAAATAGGCTCTGTCTAAACACATGCCTGTCCTGTCCCAAGGGTCTATCTTCCAGCTTGGCAGGGTGGAGGAGGGGAGGGGAACAGAGGAGGGAAGAGCATGGAGGACTGGCCTGATTAGCCTGGCCCGCCTGGGCTGCCCTTCCAGGTCTAGAGTGGGCTGAGGGCAACACTGTGGACATTTGCTATTAATCGAGATACGTATTTTTCTCACATCCAAAAGTTCAAAAAAAGGAGACTCCTCAGTAAGTTCCCACACTCCAGGTGGCTCTCTGCCATCCTGTTTGTGAACTAATCTCCCTCGTGGCCACAGGGTGGCTGCAGGGCCTCCAAAATCATGGTCTTCGCATGACAGCTTCCCAGACAGAAGGGAAAGAAGAAAGCAAAAGGCTTTCCTTCGGTGTCTGGCTACTTTCTACCAGGAAAAAAATCCTTCCTAGAAACTCCAGCCAACTTCCTCTTTTATCTCATTAGGTCACCTGACCCAGATGTGGGTCACCTGACTGCCACAGGCTTCCTAGGTAAAGGGAACTAGGCCTGTTGTGAGTGGTCTAGACGGGCTGCATTCATCTCCTGGGGTGGAGCACATTGCTTTCTGGACAAAAGGGAGGCTCTGCTAACAAGAAAGGCGAAGGACTGGCTGCCAGAGAGGCAGCTTCCAGGGACTGGAATTAACAAGTCACTTTACAAGGTAACCTTCAGTAGGTGACATGACTTCATGTTATACGATTAAAAAGGGAGCCCTGGTCAGGTTTGCTCAGTGGATAGAGCGTTGGCCTGCAGACCAAAGGGTCCTGGGTTTGATTCTGGTCAAGGGCGCCTACTGGGGTTGCAGGCTCCTCCCTAGCCCAGGGCCCTGGTTGGGGGCTTGCAGGAGGCAACCAATCAATGTGTTTCTCTCACATCGATATTTCTCTCTGTCTTTCCCTCTCTCTAAAAATCAGTGGAAAAATATCCTCGGGTGAGGATTTAAAAAAAATAAAATAAAAGAAGAAGAAGAAAGAAATGGAAAGATCAAATGGACCAAGTTCAAGCAGGAAGCAAGTTTACTAAGTACCTGTCATGTGCCTGGCACAGCACTTGGCTGGTGTCGGATTCAAAGCCCTAGGGATGTGTGCTGTGGGCCTTACCTGCGAGGAATTACAAGCTGCCTGGGTAACCGGAGAGAACAATAGGAACCAGAACATTCCTATGGGCTACAGTGGGAGGCAGGGAAAATACTGACGTGGGAAATCAGGATGGGGAGACATCCTTGCAATTTGGAATCAGGAGAGGGCTTCAAGGGAGAGGAGGATTTGGGGCCAGGTGGGATATTTAGACAAAAAGAGAAGACATTCCAGGTGGGAGGACATTGCAGATCTGGGGGAAGGACGTGTCAAAGGCTAAAACAAGAGTGCATGTGTTTGGGGGAGGGAGGGCCAGTCCGTTGAGGACACCTGAGTTTGGAGCAGCTTTGGAAAGCCACTGATAGTGTTACAGAATTTACCAGGTGACTGAAAAACACACAGGAGTACCCGGAGATACAGGAAAAATCCATTTATTTTCAGATGTTTCACACGTACTAGTGCAGTGACTCAGGGGGTCAGTTCTCCAAATCCTGAGTAAGCTTTCTCTTTATATCCTTTGGTTTCTTTGTCCCCCAAATAAGGATCAGACTTCCGGACCTTTCTCGAGCTTTGCAAAAAGCTATGTGTGTTGGGATGGGGGCCATGAGATCACACCTAACAGCTTGGCCTGGCGCCAGCACTGATAACCCCTCCAGGGGTTGTGTATTGTTCATGGTTTATGGCCTCTGTAAAATGGGAGTATTTAGGTAAACAGGTCTTGAAAGACCAGATAATTAAGGAAGGGGCAGTGATCCAGGGGTGGGCAAACTTTTTGACTCGAGGGCCACAATGGGTTCATAAACTGGACAGGAGGGCCGGAACAAAAGCATGGATGGAGTGTTTGTGTCAACTAATATAAATTCAAAGTAAACATCATTACATAAAAGGGTACGGTCTTTTTTTTTTTTTTTTTTAGTTTTATTCATTTCAAATGGGCCGGATCCGGCCCGCAGGCCGTAGTTTGCCCACGGCTGGATTAGACTATAAGCTAACAGGAATGTGCATTAGGGATACAGAGTCTGGCTGCTAGCACCACCCTCCCCCACAAATGTCTTATTTTCCTCATCATTAGAATTCGTGGAACGTTAACATTCGAAAGGGTACCTTTGAGAGCAGGATGGTGTCTGGCAAGTGAGTTTTGCTTCATGAATTTCCCTGGAAGGACGTTGTTATCGTTGGCAGGGCAGTCTTGCGTCTAATGCTTACAGATAAAAGCCCTCAGTTTGTTGGTTTGAAACATTGCTGATGGGGGTGCAGCTGGGCTGCTGCCTTCAGGGGACAAATGACCATTTGTTGTGCACGTAGATTGCACAAAATCAGACATTTCCTTGTAGCTCAGTTCTTATTTACACAGCATTGCATTCAAAAAAAGAGCAACCCAGCCCTGGCCTTCCTTGAAAAATCACATCCACCTTTATTATAGGTTTTCTTATAGGGTGCCTAGTGTCCTCTTTAGACATCTTGCCCTTAGCCCAAAGGTTCCCCCTCCCAGCAGCTGCTGGATCCCCCTCCCTCGGTATCCCCAGAACAACAGGCTTCCTTCCCTTTGACTCCGCCTATGACTTGTTCTCACATCACACCTTCCCCAAGATCCTGTGCCCTCTCTGTGTGCAAAGATCCTCAGTTATAAACTGGACGCAGGGGTTGTTTTGTAGATTTTTAATTTTATTTCTGCATAAAATTCTCCCTGTGGCTGATGACTTCGGGAGTCCTTAAGGAATGAGGTCAGCTGATCCACTGAAGTACATGCCGGGTTCTTATCCAGTGAGGAAATCAGATGTTGTCCAACCAGATCTCCCCCCATACCCATCCCTCTTCACTTCTCTCATTTTCTAACTTCCTTTTCTAGGGCTAGCTCACTTGTTCCAACTACACGGACCGGCTTGCTTTTCCTTGGACACATTAAGCATGATCTTGCCTCTGCACGATGCCTTTGCACTTGCCATTCCCTCTGCCTAGAACACGTTTTACTTATACATCTGCTCTATTCTCTTCCTTTTCCCATTTAGGTACTCTGCTCCAAAGTCACACATAGCAGGGCGGCCTTCCTTCGTTATTCAATTATTAAAATAGCATTCTTCTCCACTAAGTGTCACTCCCCTGACTTTTCCCCATGGCACTTATCACCTATGCCAAAAGTTCTCACACTCTAGCACAGTGATGGCGAACCTTTTGAGCTCGGCGTGCCAGCATTTTGAAAAACCCTAACTTAACTCTGCTGTCGTGTCACATATAGACATTTTTTGATATTTGCAACCATAGTAAAACAAAGACTTATATTTTTAATATTTATTTTATATATTTAAATGCCATTTAACAAAGAAAAATCAACCAAAAAAATGAGTTTGCGTATCACCTCTGACATGCGTGTCATAGGTTCGCCATCACTGCTCTAGCAGGTGTGAGAGTCACCTGGAGTGAGGTGGGCAGCCATGTTAAAATCCAGATTCCTGGCCTCACTCTCAGTTTCTGATTCAGGAAGTCTGGGAGGGGCCTGAGAATTTGCATGTTTCAGAAGTTCTCAGGTGGTAATGCTGATACTGATTCCAGGACTACATTTTCAGAATCACTGTCATATATCTAATCTGCCTGATTGTTTATCTATCTATCTATCTATCTATCTATCTATCTATCTATCTATCTATCATTTCAAGTTTGTTGGCTTTTAGTTGTTTATTACATTTAAATCATTTTAATACTGATCTTTCTCCAATTATATTCTCTTTCCTCTACACATTTTGTTTATTTGCAATTCCCTCCTCCCTTTAATCAGTCATATGAACTTTTCAAAAACCTGGCTTTCATTTTTCATATTCATTATTCTCTTTCTCTTTGTGGCTCTCATTGTTCACACCCCTTATTTTCTCTTTTTCGTCCTTGTTTTTGGGTGCTCTATTACTCTTTACCTTCCTGAGTTGAATACTTAGCTCGTTTTCCATCTCTCTTGCTTTTTGTGACATGTATTTATTTAAAGCTCCCACTAGCCCTCTAAGCACTACTTTAGCTGCATCCATTCATTTTTGACATGTAATGCTCTTCTTGCCATAAAGCTCTGTGGTTTTTTCTTTTTTCTTCTTTTCTCTGTGTTTTTAAATAATTTCTTATTTGCTCTTGTACCCAAATGTTGTTTAGTTGGATTTTTTATTTTTTTTGGTTTCCAGACATGTGAAATTTTTTTTAAAGCTATCATTTTGTAGATTTTTAATTTCATTGCACTGTGGTCAGAGAACTGTCTGCATGATGGTAATGCCTTGAGATGTCTTGACTCTTTTTTAGCAACCCAAAGCATGTCCAAATTTTGTAATGTTTCATATGAGCTTGAATGAATGTGAATTTTATTTATTTGGAATGAAGGTACCTATACTATATGTTCACACATTTAATATATGGGGGGGGGGGCAAAAGTTGGTTTACAGTTGTTCATACAGAACAAGACATGCTGGTTATGATTCTTACAATAACTTTATTAGCTGTGTTTCACATACTCACAACTGTAAACCTACTTTGCCCAGCCTGTATATTAGAACACTTATATTAACATATTAGTACTTCTTAATCATGTCATTCAAACCTGTACATGTGATTGTTGTCTGCTTGACCCATACTTTCCTTCTCTGTTTGCTCTCATTTTTCCTCCTGAGATTCCTCTTAGAGAGATGGTGACATGTCTATCCCTTAACCCTTCTCTCATTCTTCTCATCTCTAGCCTTTCCTGATGCCTACTGGGATAATTCTTTATCTGAGCATCCAGCTTGTACATTCAGACTTCGTATTCACTGTTTCCTGGCCCACAGTAAGGATCGGGGTAGGCATCAGGCCAGGGAATGTGAGGATGAGAAAATAACTCAAATATAAGCTCTTTCTCATGATTGGCGCTTCCACTATGCCCCGGGCTCTCTCCAGCATAAGGTCATCAACATCCCCCCAACATGACCCCAGCCAACTGGGTTCCCACCAAGTCCCTTCCCAAGGATTTCTCACAATGTCTGTGTTTTTTGGCTGAGAACACTTGAGATCCATCAACTTCCCCATCCCTCCTGTAACATCCACAGCCCTGGGGTCCATGAATAGTCATTTCATGTTCATCCTGGCTTGTCTGTGGGTCTCATTTCACTGTTTTCATAGCCACTGCTTGTCTTAATTTTAATCTTTTCAAAATCACGCAAGAAAGAAAATACCAAGAAGTGTGGGATCATTTTATTAGCAACAAATGTCTGTCAATATTAATTTCTCCCGTGTGTGATATATGAGTGAGATAAGTGCCAAACTATTATATTTGACTTAAACAACAGGAACAGCAAAGAAGGAACTGAAATTTTTGGCTAGTAGAGTAGCTACGTTTTCTCAGCGAAGTTGACCTGCTGAAGTTCAGAGGTCTGGAGTGAAAAACTTCAACAGAGGTTGAGACAAGTACTGAATCTGGGAGGACAAATTTCTCAGGATAAATTCCCTCGATTTTGGCTGAGTTGTTTCTTCATAGAGTTGCTTCATAGAGTTCACAATAAAAAAAATATAGGATATCCAACTAAATTTGAAAAATAGCTTTGAATGCCAAATTTTGGTAATTTATTTATTTTTAAATAGCTGAATACAGGACACTTAAGGAATCCTGGTGAAGTCAGTATATGACACAGGACAAATCACTAAATATGGGACCGATCCTGTGTACATAGGTCACCTGGCAACCGTTTTTCCATCCACTGGCATTATTAGACTCAGGCATAATGGTTGCTCACAGTCATGAGAAAGGCCTCCCTTCCAAAAGTGTGACCCATGACACCACTGGGGAGAACATTTGCAATTGGGAACATTTTGGAAATGCCAGGACAAGTATTTGCATAAAAATAGGCCTTCTGAACAGCAGAAACCCTCAACCCTGGGGTCTACCAGCATTACCTGCGGATTGGGTTGCCAGATAAAATACAGGGTGTCCAGTTACATTTAAATCTCAGATAAATGGGAGTAATTTCTTAATATAAGGATATTTCAAATGCTGCATAGGATATACTTATAGTAAAAAAAAAATTGTTTATCCGAAATTCAAATTTGACTGGGTGCTCTGTAACTTTATTTGCTAAACCTGGCAACCTTACCTGGTGAGTTTTTAAGACCTACCCCTGCCTGAGCCACAGTCTAGGGCCCAGCCTTGGGCAAACTAAGGCCCGCAGGCCGGATCCGGCCCATTTGAAATGAATAAAACTATTGAAATAAAAGACCGTACCCTTTTATATAATGATGTTTACTTTGAATTTATATTAGTTCACACAAACACTCCATCCATGCTTTTGTTCCGGCCCTCCGGTCCAGTTTAAGAACCCATTGTGGCCCTCGAGTCAAAAAGTTTGCCCACCCCTGGCTAGGCAGTTAAATCAGAACCTGACAGGCCCATCTCTTTGTCCAGTTAGGAATCTCCCCGGTGACCCTAACGTGCCCGCAGGGTTGAGCATCCGCCTCTGGAGTTTCCAGTGACCTTCTCCAGCTTCAATGTTCATGTGAACCACCTTGGACTTCAGGGAAACCTGTGGAAATGGGTCAGTCGGGGTCTGTGGGCTGACGTAGGGCAAACTTCAGGTGCATCCTGCTCGTGGGTGGAGTTCCCAAGGCCTTTGCTTTCTCTATCACCCAGCACCCCACCCTGGTCCCTTCAAGCCCATTGTATGCGCGTGCGCATGTGCCCACACCTACACACGCTCTTTCTTTTTTCAATTCTTAGGGAAAGTCCAGATGTTCTGGTCCCTGGTAAGATCAGCGGGGAAGTCTGGCTTGTTCCTCTGGAGTTGCTTAGTCCAGATGCCAGCCTTTCAGGGTGTACCCGCGACAGGGGCTGGTCACTAGTGAACGCTGTCAGGTGTGGCGCTTTGGAAAAATCACCTGAAAGTTGCCATATACCACAGAACTGCCCTCCAAATACCAAGGAGAAACGGGACGGATGGGTCCCTGCGCTTGGCCCTCCAAAGAGGTGGGGGCCGATGAGTGGGGAAAGCAGAGATGCTTAGAGAAGGTTTGATTTCCATCTCAGTTCCGCCACCGCCACCTAGCAATGGCATGGCTTAGCCGGGACGCTTCACTGGCCGGCCTCAGTCTTCTCCTCTGGAAATTGGGCTGGTTGCACTGCAGAGGGCTGCCCAGGATCAGTGAGAGATGCTGACGCACCCCGCACAGTGCCTGGCGCAGGGCAACTGCCCATCCATCGGTGTCGCCTAGTTCTGCCTTCAGGGAGAGAGTCTGTTTCCAGGACAATGCCCGGCCCCCAGCATCCAGGCTCTGCGGGAGGAAGGCGGCCACAGCAGCAAAGGCAGAGCTGCCAAGCTCCGCAGCAGCGGCCCAGCCCGTTGATGGAGAATGGCATTTACAGCCGGGCGCTTTCCAGGGTCGCATAGTTCAACAGCACAAAACAAATCACACCAAAATACCAGCGCACACCCCTCCCTGGACAAAGTATTTACTATGAGTTTTACGAGAAGTTGACTGAACTGTTGAAAGAATGTTGACATGAGGAGCCACTTCTGAAAGCTCTCTCAGGCTTAGAAACATTTGGGCGCGTTATTAGCACCCTCTCCTTCAGCGGGGCTCTGGGCCGCCCGCCGGCGTGCCTGCACGAGGCCCCGCTCCCGTGGGGTGAGCCGGAGGATCGCTGTCACCTCCCGGGAACACGTGTCCATTCCAAATGAGTCATCGCCGGGCCATCAGGAAATGCCTCTCACCTGGTACCCGGCGGATGGCACGCAGGGAGCGCAGTATTCGACACCGAATGCCAAGCGTGCAGACATGTGCTTCAGAGGCAGGGGATGGTGCCCTGGCGTTATCTTGTGATTGAAAAAATGAATTCAACTCCTGGTTCTTCAAGTGTAAAGTGAGCAGGGAATGTATTCCGCCTGACTAGTGTGGCCAGACATGGATTGCATTGTTTTTGTGAATAATGATATAATCCAGCTTAAATCTATTTTAGTGTGTGTTGTGCACATATATGTGTATAGGTTAGATTATAAATAGAGAGTACATATATGCATAATATGTGTTAAATACATTGTGCTAAAAAATATGCTCTGTGTGTGTGTGTGTGTTCTGTATAACTCCTAAAAATAAGGTGATTAAGGAATATTCAATGACAAGGGGAGGTAGTAAAGTAAGAAGTTGAAAACGATTATAAAACAGTATGAGAGTCTGATCCTACCTTTGTAAAATTACACACACACACACACACACACACACAGAAAACATACCAAGCAAAAATTAGTATACATAACAATAATTAGTTAGCTATATCTGGGTGGTTGGATTACTGGTGATTCTGCTTTCTTCAGGCTTTTCTGTATTTTTTACATTTTCTTCAATAAATGTCTTATTTTTTATAACTAGGAAGCCCCCCCCCCCCTCCTCGCCAATATATATGATTTGGGGAAATGGGATGGAAACCCTGGTGTTTTCTCTGGCTGTGAATCATCAGCTGCCTTCCCTTCTTGGTGTGATGGTGGAGACCTCACAGTTTCCTCGACTGGCCTGGCAGGGCGAGGGGTGCCACCTCCAGCAGGTGGGCAGAGCTCAGAGTCACCTCGAGCAGCGCTGCCTCGTCCAGTGAAGAAACCGGGGCCTGCCTGGCACTCGGCTTTGCACTTGAAGGTGAAAAGGGTAAAGTGACACCTGAGGCCCAGACGGAGCCCTGAAGGCCCCGTGCTGGCCGGGTGTTCCGCGGCCGCCACGGTGAAAGCCTCACTAGTTTTTGACAGAGCCCCGCGTGTCCACTGGGCCTGCAAATTATGTTGCTGGTCTTGCGTGAACCTCTTACCTCTCCAACGGGAGGTCAGAGGTTATACAAAGAAGCAAAAAGAGTAAAACCACAGTTTCGTTTTCCACTGCTTCACAGGCCTGGTCTGGAGAGCACACCCAGGTTGAGGGTCCTTGGGATGTCATATTTCTCCCATGGCATTTCACACTTCCTGTTTATTTAAAACGCAGAGCAGCCTGGCCAGTGTGGCTCAGTGGTTGAGTGTTGACCTATGAGCCAGGAGGTCACAGTTCAATTCCTGGTCGGGGGGCATGCGGGAGGCAGCCGATCAATGATTCTCTCTCATCATTGATGTTTCTATCCCTCTCTCCCTCTCCTTTCCTCTCTGAAATCAATACAAATATATTTATAAAAAGAAAGAAAGAAAACACAACGCAAAGCAAGGCAAACAAGCTCAATACCAGGTTGGTGGTGGCTTCCACTCAGCGGATCGATGTTTTTTATCCTCTGGAGGTGGTTGTGCGGGGAGGGGAGGGGGGTGTCCCTTTCCCGGCCACGCATCCCCGACTGGGGCCCTGGGGGCACACGTGTGCCCTGTTCTCAAAGATGTCCAGTGACCCTGTGTCGTCAGAGGGGAAGGGCTGCCCCTTCCCACTTTTTGGCTGTGCCTTCCAGGCGTGTGGCTTACTCTTTTTTGTTTATCTTGTTAAAGAGTAGTTTTACTCAACACCAAAGAGTGCCGTCAATACAGTTCACCTGGGCGGTTGGCTTGGCACGCTCTTCAAAAGGAAAAGTTTGCGTTCCATCCTGAATTACTTTAAGGAAACTGCACATTGAAAGCAGAAAACAAGCAAGCTCATTCTTGACTCAGTCTTTTGCCAGAAAGAGGCAGAAAATCATTAGCCCAGTCGCCCCCAGGACTGCCGAGACTTTGGTTTGCACGGTGTCTCACACTGTTTCAAGCATTGCTCTTGAATAAACACGGGCCTGCCTGGTGGGCCTGCGGCTGGCGAGGCTGGCCTGGCCTGGGCAGCTGGGGCCTGCGGTCGCCTCCGCTGGCTGCCGGCGCTACCGCTGAGCCCGGCTTGTCATCTCCGTGTGGGCTCAGCTCCGGAGAGCTGGCCGTGGGCTCAGCGTGCCCTGCTCAGCTTGGTCTCCCTGGACCCTGTCCCCGGCGCAGGACCCGGCTTCTCCTGTTACAAAGGATCGCCTGCCGCAGCTGTTGGGGTCCAGTCGCTTCGCACCTGCTCCGCAGAGTTCGGAGTTCGGAGTGCCCCTTGTTTCTGATGAGCTGCTCACCTCGTAAATCCACCCTCTCCCTCTCTCAGCACTCGGCCGCCACTCTCCTGTGTCCCCGCTCAGCCCCTCGAGCACCCGGAGGCCTCTTTGAGCGCCTCTGTTTATGTAAAATTCCCAAATAATGATGGACAGAGGATAACAGTTGGATCCTGATAAAAGCAGCCGTCCTGAGGGACAATGGCCTTCCCGTCACACCCCCGGGTGCAGACTTGTGAGAAACCTGGCTCACCTTCTCACCCTGGGGAATTGTTTGTTTTCCCTTCCTGAAATGGCTGCCTGGGTTCTTTTCCCCTCAAAGAGTTTTCAACAGACTAATGGCTGGAAATGCTGAAAGCCGGGAGCTCCAGGGCGCCTCTGTCACTGCGGGGCTGCGCCCACCAGGAAAGTCTTCAGTGAGGGAGCCAGACCCCAGGCTTCCAGCCCTCGCCAGCCTGGCCGAGGACAGAGCTGCCCTCCTCCCTTGTCTCCAGGCTGCAAAGAGCCTCCCCTCTGAGGTTCAGACGGCGGCATCGGTGCTTCTAGAACAGATTCTCTAGAGCTGAGTTTGCTAAAACCTAACTATGTCAGTGAAAGTAAATGTTGCCATAACATCGTGCAAAAACAATAGAGAGTCTTTCCTCCAGGTATGTTTGGGGTGGTCTGACTGGGGTGTACAAGACAGACACGTTGGGAGTCCCCACAGTGATGCCGACAAAGAGATGGAACAACAAAACTGCCATGCAGAGCCAACTGGGAGAGGCATGCCATTGGTATTAAGACACCATGGACAGCACAGGAGATAAGTGTTGCTGAGAATGTGAAGTCAGGACCCTCATACATTGCCGTTGGGAATATAGGATGGTGACTGTGCTATGGAAAACAGTGTGACAGGCTCTCAAAATGTTGATCATCGAATTAGCATGGAACATAGCCATTCCACTCCTAGTTATCTATCCAAGGTAATGAAAAGATAGGTTCACACAAAGTCTTGTACATGAATGGTCATGGTAGCATTATATGCAGAATAGCTCAGAAATGGATACAACCAAATCCCATTAAGGGATGAATGGATACACAAAACGTGATATACTTATAGCATGGGATATCATTCAACAACAAAAAGGAATGAAGTACTGATGTGTGTCACAATTTGGATGAAGCGTAAAAGCATGCTACTTAAGCCAGTCACCTGAGACCATGCCTTGAGTAGGCATCTCTACAGAGAGACGGCTAGAGTAGAGGACTGGCTGCTTGGCCTGAGGCTGGAGGCCTGGAGAGTGATGCTACTGCGTAGGAGGTTGCTTTTGGGGAGGATAATGGTCGCACAACTCTGAGTACTTTAAAAACCATTGTCTACTTTAAATGGGTGAATTTTATGGTATGCAAATTATCTCAGTTAAGCTGCTTAAAAAAAACAAAAGACACCCTGAACAGAAAAAAATAGTCATTTCAATTGTAAATGCATAATAAAAACAACAAAAAAAAAATCACACAAGACCAGACCCTCCCAGTTGGAAATTCTGATCAAGGTAGATTTGGGGAGCTTGGCCCAGGGTTTTTGTTTAATGGGGGTTAAAGGTTCTGCCAAGTCGACAAGTTCACAGCTGGTCTAGGAGAGTAAGTTATCTGGTGACAGGCTTCCTGAACAGAGAGGCCCGATGTCCCCGAGTGGCTGGACCCCTGGCCTGGAGGTAAGCACCCACCCCGGCTCCAGCACACACTTGAGGGCGGAGCCTCGGGTGCCCGTGCTGAGCTTAGAGAGCTCTGCCTCTGACCCGTCAGCTAAATCTGGCCCAGGCAGCCAGCCACGGTGCGCAGAGGATCGCTGAGAGAACTATGTTCCTTGTATAAAAACCTTTCCATTTTGAAAAATTGCTCCAGGTCCACCTGCATGTGTCACTTTATTTGGGCCATTTGGCTGGAAGATGGATGGAATTTTTCAACATGACCATTTTACAGCTTGAAAGATAAACTGTTTTTTGTTCTTATTCAAATATTCCACTTGTTGCTAAGATTCTGCCAGTGGAGTTGAGAATTATTTACACTGTCTTCTATAACTCACTCTGGGTATTGTCATGGCCTGAGAAATGGAACCTTTCTGTCAGCAACGTCAAACTCTTTGGAGTTGTTAACATCCTATTTTTGTTCAATCTCGTGAAATCCCCCTCATCAGAGAACCTGGGTGTGAGTCTGAATTCTAAGCCTCAGCCCTAGCACTGAATTGTGCATTCTGTTGAGCAGATACCAATGAAAAATTAAAGAGTGCTGGACAGGACATTAGGGAACCCTCGGTTCAACACTTTGATTCTACACATTAGGGCCAAAGCGCCTTTGGAAGCGTGGCAGTCAAGTCCACAAGCTAGTTATTTCGGGCCTTGGTTGGCTCATCTTTAAAATGGGGTGGATACTCTGGTTTCTCTTCAGATCGTATAAATCTTTCGCCTTTTAAAATGGGGTGGATACTATTTTCCCTTCATTGTTGTCATTGCTTCATTCATGAACTGTTGTAAGGATGAAGTCAGATCATCTATGTAGATGTGTTTTGAAAAAACTTTAGGAGAACTAGATAAACAGTGCTTTTAATAAAGGCATGCAAACTCAAATGAATTTTATTCTGAGAAGGTTAGCGTCTCCACTGGAAAGCCTGAGACCCTAGACATTATTAGAGTGGACACGTCTTACGCTTGTCTGATAAACATCGCGTGACCCGAGTGGAGGAGCTAACTCAGTTTTTTCAAGTCCGGAAGGAAAACTGTGCTTCATACACTGTGTTCCCACATATCTTTTAAATATTCATCAGCTGTGTAATGTTTCACTCAGAGGAGTTTGTAAGAATTGGAGCAATGGGGGGAAAGCTTTGACATGGTTTCCTAATGAGGAAGAAGCAGTCTGAAAAGTGCAACTGTGCCATGTCGCCAGAGCAAGAGTCACGGGGAAGCAACCACAGGAGAGGGCTTGAGACAAGGCAGAGGTCTGGCTCCAGAAAATGATAGTGGCAAACTTGAAATAGCTGTAAACCACTGATGCGAAGACGGAAAGATGGGACAATTTAGACCTTCTCGGTTTCAATGCGAATGGAGGGAATGACTCTGAGGATTGTATGATCTCGTAGCAATGACAGCTTTCCAAGCCCATGCAAGCGTGTCATTTGTATCAAATTTACCCATAACTAAGAGGGGCGATGTGTCTTAGGTGAAAAATCAGGCTCAAGGACTATGGAAATACACACAGAAATTCCCACATGGGAAGTGCCATGAAGAAACTTGGATGAAAGTAAGATGGTACTAACATGCACACCTCTTGATGAAACCCTTAACAGGGGTGGGGAACCTTTTTCCTGCCAATGGCCATTTGGATATTGATAACATCATCCGCGGGCCATACAGCATTATCAACTTAAAAATGAGCCTGCTGTATTTGGTCAAACATTTACTTAACTCACTCCTAAAGCCTTGGCAGGGCCAGTCCAAATGATTTTTTGGGCTTTATACTCCCCGCGTGGGATCGTCCCCACCCCTGCTTGAAGAGGGGCCAGATACTTCTGTCATGCTCCGTGAAGCTAGTTCCACTTACAGAATGAATTGCAACTTCGCTCCCTGCTAAGAGAGAAAAATACAATCGTTCTGGCAGATTTTCTGCAAAGCTGAGTGAGGTTTAGAATTAGACTGCTGTCTTTATGCTTAAGCTCACAACTGAAAGCATTCTCAGTGCAAGCGAAGAAAAAGTTTGGAGGCATCTGCCCAATCCGTGCTCCCCTTCTCTCGGGGACCATTCCTAGGGATGGACTCCTGTGGCATATCTTTATTGGGCAACCTCTCCTTCATTGTCAAAACTGATTGGACCAGTGAGGGGACACCCAACCCAGGCTGAGTCAATCAAATTTTCTTCTTCCAGAACCTGGAATTAGGGTTCTGAGATGCTGGCCAGATTCAACTGAACGTTTGAGCTAGGCTATGATGTGAAGTGGAATCTCAGACAGAAGCAGAGAAGACTGGTGAGCAGAAAGGGGAAAATAGAATGGTGCAGGTACACAGAGAAAAGCAGAAACAGAGACCCCATGGCCCCAGAGAGAGGAAGAAACTGAATTGGTTCTGAAAGTTTCACAGTTTCTGGTCTACCAGTAAGTCATTATAAGGCCCAGCTATACTTCCTGCCCTAAGGTGCACACATTTTCTGAAGCTAGTTTCCACTATTTTTAATTTGACAACTTTATACAATATCTCAGGGAATTTTGTAGATGAGAAAAGATCAGATGGTTATCCTTTTTTTTTTTTTTAAATAAAGTATCCTTCTTGATCCCCCAAATTTTTTTGAGCACTTTGTTTTAGAAAACTTTAAACTATAACACATTTTTTAAATGTCATATGAATATCATTTGCATTATTACATACAAATGCCACTTTAGCCGGGGATGGCACGATCCTTAAACCGCAGTGTAGTAGAGGCTCACTGAGTATTTGTCAAATGAATGAAGGACTCTTCCTTTGACAGCTACTCACTAAGCCTGAACGCCAAATTAATCCTACATTTCTAAAATTAATGGTGAATGTTCTTGGAAGATTATTGTGTCTTTCATCAACACGTAAATGAAACATTTTTATAGATTTCCTAGACCACATGGCCTGCATATGCCATGCAGTTGTATTATTTCCACAGAAGAGATTTATTGTCTCCTATTAGCAATCAGGAGGGGAAGAACGGCATTGGACCTTTGAAGATGTAGTTTATAGAGAGAACTAGTGGTTGAAGTTCTTACATGGGGAACTTTTAGTTTAGGACTTATTCATTTGCCTTGTAGATACCTAAATGTAAGGGCAAAGTGATTTACTTCATTTTAGAGTTAGTCCTGGAATCAAATCCTGCTCAGTGTCTGGGAAGATGAATCTAAAGCAGTGGTTCTCAACCTGTGGGTCGCGACCCCTTTGGCGGTCGAACGACCCTTTCACAGGGGTCGCCTAAGACCATCCTGCATATCAGATATTTACATGATGACTCATCACAGTAGCAACATGACAGTTATGAAGTAGCCACGAAAATAATTTTATGGTTGGGTCACAGCATGAGGAACTGTATTTAAAGGGCCAGAAGGTTGAGAACCACTGATCTAAAGCCTTTTTAAACGGCATGACATCATTTCCAGAACTACCTTGAAATTGTCTGTGAAGAGCATCCCAACTGCCCAGCAGGAAGAGGAGCGTTAGCCTTTATTGGATGCCTTCACATTGAGTGGCTGCCTAAGGTTGATTTACAGGGGTCCTTATGGATGCAAGTGGGGCCCATCAACCCCGTCTGTCATTTGATAGGGAAATGGTGGCCTCTGGTTATTCCCACATTAGCTACACAGCCTTTTGGCCTAGAAACTTTCTGAAAGTTAATTTGGTAAGAGATTCTTCTGAAATATTCCACTGCAACTGCCCATTTTGAGTCCCTCATTAGCAATGAAATAATTCCCAGCCTATGATTTTAAAAGGATGGGTGCTGTGTGTTTTCTGAAGCTGTAGGACACGTGAAGGCGTTCTTGTGACTGATTATGTAAGAAATTGTTGAGTGATTTTTATAGCGATATTAGTTCTGTTAAGCATAATTTAATTTATGGAGTAAAAGAATGAGACTAATGAGTTACTTTAAAGACACAAAGGGAAACCACAAAGACAGTTTCTTTTGCTTTGTCTCTAACATGCAGAGTCAAATTCTCATTTGGTTCTACATCTTTGTAGGACAATAGGTAGGTTTGTATTTATCATGAGCCTGGCAGCAGAGATGTTTATGGGAAAGCAAAGATGTTTATTTCCTCATGTCTGTATCAGAAAATAATAGCTACAAGTAACAACTCCCATCCCCCAAACAATAGCTTACACAAACTTTCAAAAAGTCTAGAAGAGAGTGGTTAATGGCTTTGGCAAAAATGGCTTGAAGACACAAGATCTGAGAGGAACAAAGGCGTAAAATGGTGCAGAGGCCTGTCCTCATTTAAGCCCCACCCACAAGATCTCTGTGCCACCCTGGGGGCTGGTACTCTGGGAAATGTGGATTATTAGCCGGATGCAGGATGCATTGCGCCTCCCAACAAAATGATGGTTTGTGGGAGAGAGCTGCTCCAAAATTACTTCAAAGCAAAGGTGAGGACAGGGTCCTAAACGTCTGGAAATAATACCTCACTATGGATATGTGTCACCCTGAATGTATCTGCACTTGCTCGAATCTATTTCTGTTGTCAGCCAATCTACTTTTTGTAGGAAAAGTCAGCCATGCTAGAAACAAACAAATTCAAGTGGTTCTTTCCAAGTTGGTCTTTTTGGAAGATAGGAAGAGCACAGTTGGTGATGGTTATGTAACTTCACCATTTTTGTGGTCCTCACTCACTTTCTAAGGAGCCACATGGGAACCATTAATACCTGGAGAGACTTCCCCGCCATCCCTGTGTTTAACCACCCCACCCCCAACACACACACACACACACACACACACACACACTGACGTGTTCAAACCTTTCATGCAAACGAACTCCCATCCCCCCATGGTGTTCCGAGTTTGGGCCCTTCTCAAAGGCTCAGGGCATACGAGATGCATGATGGGACTGGAGCAGCAGTTTAAATCCCACATATGCAGGAGAGTGCATTAGTTTTCAGAGTTTTTCCAAGTTTGGCTCAGTGACCACCTGATTCAAAGCACTTGGGGTTTGTTAACACGCAAATTCCTGGACTCCAAGGACAGGTTCTGAATCTCTGAGGGAGAGCCGAGGAGATCTGCCAGGACAGCACAAGCTCCAGGAGGGAAGGGACCATCGATTTCCCGCTATTGCTGTATCCTCACTGCCTGGCACGGTGCCTGACATGACGTTGGCACTCCACATGTTTGTTGGAGATGAGCAAGCACTTACAATGCTTCCTATGTATTGGGTACTGTTCTACGGCCCTTTTATGTATGAACTCATTTAATCCATATAACAGCCCTTTAGGGTGGGCACTGTTGTTACCCTCATGGGACAGATGAGGAAGCTGAAGCACAGAGAGAGGACATGACTTGCCCAGAGTCTCAGTTAGTAGGTGGTGGAGCTGGGGCTTGAATAAAAGCTTTCTGAATAAAATTAATGATCAACAATGAAGCTAAAAATATTAGGTTGGATAGTAGAAAAGAAAGAGTTACTAAAAAAATCTAGAGAATTGTGCCAGTTTCAGAATGCATCTCTCAAGTAGGTCCTGGAAATTCCAAAAGGAATTTATGGGAGGAGCCAGACAAGTTAACAGGCCAATAACAAAACAGTGTGATACATACCATGAGAGAGGTTGGCTTGGCATGAGGCCAAAGGGAGGAGTAGGAGAGGCAGATGGGGTGTGGCCATGGTGAGGGTTGCGCCTGGAGGATGACAAAGGGAGTTGTTTGCCTTAATAGGGACATGTAGGGAGCAGCAGAGAGCGGCCCAGAGAAGAAATGGGTGGCTTGGGCTTCTGGAAGGCACAGGGAACAGAACGAGAGAATGGATGAGCTCGGGACCATGTATTTAGTCCTTCTCATGAGCACTACAGAGGCCACTAGCTATGAGCATCGATCTGTTCTATGCCAGGGGCAGTCCTCTATCCAGATGTGCAGTGACTACCTCATCTCTGCTGCAGTCCTATGTGGTTGTTAGATTCCCATTTTATAAATCCTGAGAAATAACAGAACCTTTGACTTTCTGAATAAAATTAATGATCAACATTTGCAGGAAGAAACTAGTAGTTCATAATTTAGTACCAAACCTTCAAAGTAGTAGGAAGAAAATGCCCAGAAAGGTTATTATAAAGAAACAGAAATGGTAAACCAAATGTGATGAAGTCAGTTTTTTCAACACGGTTCACTGTCATTTCTCTTTAATGTGCACATTGCTCAATGCCATTCCACTGAATGTCAATTTCATGAGCGTTCCATGTTCCAGATACCCTGAGCACTTCTCCAAAGCTGAATATTTCAGATACGAATGGGATAACTTTCCTTAAATGCAGTTTGCTTGTCAGAAGTGAAGCCAAAACGTCCCTTTGTCAAATGGAGAAACAATGTATGACTCTGAATGTGAAGTTTATACGTGGTCATGGGCGTTTATATGTACTTAAGTGTATGTGTTTTTTTTTGAGCGTATAGGGTGCTGGATGTGTGTTGCATGGCAGATACATATGTGAAGATATTCCTAGTCACACTTTCCCAATTCCCACCTATAACTCTAAACTTTTCTCTGTGAATTTAGGAAAAACTGTAGACATAAAATTAAACTTCTTTTTCTGAAAAAGAAAGGTATTTTAATGTTTAGAAAATACTTGAAATTCATTGTATGTTCAACATTAGCAAAAACAAGAAGCCCCAATAAACCGTGAACTTTAAAAGACTGTCAAAATACACATTGTCATATACTTCATAAGTATATATTATAAACAAGTTTTAAGTAAACAGATAATTTATTAAATTACTGAGTTGATGAATGGCTATTACAGAAATTGATTTCTACATTTATCAGAATTAGATTGGATAATTGATAACAGAAAACGCAAATGGCAGTGGCTTAAGATAGAGGTTTATTTTTCTCTTCTGTAAAAGAAGTAGGAGGTCCATGACCCAGGGCTGTAAGGTCATCAGTGTTCCAAGCTCCTTCAATCTTTCATCTTGGCCATCCTCAAGGCTTGCCTTCCATCCTCAGGTTCACCTCATGGTCCAAGATGGCTGCTACAGCTCCAGCCATCACGTCTAGGTTTTAGACAGGAAGAAGGAAAAAGGAGAAAGGGAGGAAAGGACAAAAGGGCATGTACCAGCTGCCTGTCCCTCTTTTAAGGCCTTTCCCTTGAAGTCCTACCTGAAAAATATCACTTACATCTCAGAAGCCACTTCTAAATGCAAGAGAGGCTGAGAAATGTCATCTTTCAGCTGGGCACATTGTTTCCTGGAATCAAGTTAGGGTTAGTTTGGGAAGAAAGAAAGGACTCGTGGTTAGACAGTCTTGGCCACAATACTGTACCTAAATCCTGAATTGGTCCTGCACATTAGGGCCCAAATTTTAAGTAAGGAAGAAAACCTAGTGCACTCTTTTGGCACTTACAAAAGTGAGGTCTCGGGTGACTGGCCTAAAAAAAGGGCCATTGACAACCCAGCAGGCAGCTATCAATCTAAAGTCACAGGAACCTTCCTACGTTGGGTGATTAGTGAGAAGCTGGCCTCAGAGATCTCTCTGGCCTTCAAACTAATGTCTGCCTAAGAATCACTAGACATACCCCAATCCCAAGCAACAGATGAAGAGTAACAGAAGAGAGGGCCGAAGATCGTAGATTACTATTATTCTCCAAACTTCTAGGCATGCCCATGAAAAGATGTAGTTTTCCCCATACAGATTAGCTTAGACAGAATTCCTTGTGATGCGCTGTAACAGGTTGCACTAAATCGCAGCATAAGCTGTTGGATCCTTAGCACTCTCAGTTGAGTGAACTGTGGGTTGGGACGAGGAGAGGGTTTGTCACATCCAGCCTGTGCTGCTCCGGCCTGGGAAGCGCCTCTCAGTGGAAATGCTCAGGGCAGGGATGAGCTCCTGCCTGGCGAGGGCTTCGTCCAGAAGAACATGACGCTGAGCCCTGTCCTGGGGGAGGCGTGCGATTTGTGCTACGTCTTGTCTCCTGCAGTGGTGAGAATCCCACCCCCGTGCTCGCAGTCACGTTCAAAACCGACACGGGGTCTGCTGTAGTTCTGAGCATCCTGCAAACAGAGGGGCTGAAGTTGTGGTAACAGCACTGCCAGGGGCCATCCTCTGCTGTCTGTGGCACGGGGTGATGTTGCAGAGATAGGACACACCGGATGAATCCAAGCAACTCATGGATAGTTCCTGCCCTCCTTCCAGACCTTATGATTGTACCTCTGTCTCTCTCCTTTTTCTTTCCACCTGGAGCCTTTTGTTTTCTGATCTTGCTCCAAAATCACCGAAAGGTTCATAGCAGCCTAAATACACTCTAGGCTAGGCTCACCTTTCCTTTGATGTGCTAGTATTGTGTTCTGTGAGTTGTAAAAGGTTTTTTTTATTTTATTGTCTAAAGTTTTACATATGTCTCCTTTTCCCCCAATTGACCTCCCCTCCCCTGCCCCCAGCCATTCCCACCACCCCAGTGTCTGTGTCCATTGGTTATGCTAATATGCGTGCATACAAGTCCTTTGGTTGCTCTCTAACCACCCCCCCCACCATCATTTGTCTCTGGATCTATTGTTGTTCATCAAATTATGTTGATCATTATATCCCACATGTGAGTGAGATCGTGTTGTGGAAGGTTTTTAAGGCTTACCCAAAGTTAGGCTGAAAGTACCTGTGGGGGGAAAAAGGTAACTCTTTGGAAAGGTAGCTGGGGGAGAGAAGACTGTGGCAACAGGGGCAGTGATGGCGAACCTATGACACGCGTGTCAGAGGTGACACGCGAACTCATTTTTTTGGTTGATTTTTCTTTGTTAAATGGCATTTAAATATATAAAATAAATATCAAAAATATAAATCTCTGTTTTACTATGGTTGCAAAGATCAAAAAATTTCTATATGTGACACAGCACCAGAGTTGAGTTAAGGTTTTTCAAAACGCTGACACGCTGAGCTCAAAAGGTTCGCCATCACTGGGCTAGGGGAAGACAGAGTCTCCATTGTGCTGGGGCCCCTGGGGCTGATGGGAGAGTCAGGAGTAGAGTGGGACTGAGAAAGCCTGGGCAGCACCCAGTCAGATGTTCCTTCTGGCAGGATTTTTCTCATGCCTCTGCCCCCCATTTGGGCTCCAGACCTGCATCCCAGGGACTAGAAGCTGCTACTTGTGTCACCTGCCTCCAAAAACAAACTTCAGGCATTGCCATGGCTACTGAAGGGTTTGTGATGATGTCAGGACTTGGATTTGGAGCTGAGTGGTTAGGATTATTGTGGAGACAATGGGGGGAGTGCATGCTTTTCTACCACTTCTCCAGAAAATGGAGAACAGCGCCATGTAAGAGAAATATAACATGAGCCACATATGTCATTTTAATTTTTCTAGTACCCACCTTAACAAGACAGTTGAAATTAATTTTAATGCATCTTAACCATATATATTCAAAAGAGTATCATTTCAAAATGCAATTACTATAAAAATATTAGTGAGATACTTTGCAATTTTTTGTGTGCAAAACCTTCAAAATCTGGTGTGTATTTTGCATGTGCAGCACCTGCTTTTCAAGGGCTCAGTAGCCTCATGTGCTAGTGGCTGCTGTGTGGATCAGCACAGTTCTGGGAAGACCCATTGCTTTCATATCAGAGTTACTTTTACCTGTCCTCCCCAGACTTACTGTCTCTCTCCCCAATCTTTTGGAAATCTCTCCCTTCTTTCTCTGTGCACCCCTTAACTTCTTTCTCAATATTTCCACTCTTTCTCTCCTTTTCTTTCTTATACCAATGACCCGTATAAGTCGCTTCTATAATCATTAGAAATGAGAAGACAGTCAGGACCAGGAAAAAGGGGACAAAAAGAGCTTAACTTTGTGGTATAAGAGAAGGGAAATAGGACAAAAAAACAAACAAACAAACAAAAAACGGTATGCAGTGGTAGCCTAAATTATAACATCTCAAGATCGAAGAAATAATATTTCTAAGTGAATTTAGTATGAAAAGAGTTCATTAAATTAATTTCACTCATAGTAGAAAAGAAATTCTAACTCTCCTCTATGATTAATTACTCCATGCCCAAATGTGTCAAACTGTCCAGTAGGAACCAGGCTGGCTTTCTTTCAGTTGCATAGAATCTATTTAATCATTCGATCTCCTTCTTTATGAACTAGCATCCAAGCTCATACACAATGTGTGGGAGCATTCTCAGATGACATATTTACTCTTCTCTGCCACCTGAATCCCCCAACGTTTCTTAGAAAACAAGAATGAGAAAATAGTTTATCCCCCCCCCCCCGCCCCCTTCTTCCTCTTCAGTGTGCAAGGTGAGTTGAGCAGAGCCTCTGGGTGGTTGGCTCAAAGCTGTGAGGTGTGGGATTTGCTGGGGTTGAAAGCTGTTCTTCAAAGTCTTGAATGTGCACAGAGCCCAGCTTCCCTCTGGCCCTGTTGCACTCACGGCCACCTATGGAATTCATCAAAGACCCCGTTTGGATGATTCTGGGTCTCCCAAGTCTTCCCTCTCATTGGAATGCATCACAGATACAAACATCCTTTCTAAAGTTTGGATTTGGGGCCCGATTGACATGCTGCCTCAAATTCTCAATCCACTGAATTAAAATAAGTGAAACCGTTGTTCCACCTCCTACTAGAAATGGTTGGTTGGTTGGTTGAATATTTTGACTGCTCATTGCCACATTTAGATATACTTTTGATTAGATTGTCTTTCCCACCACATGCTAGCTTGACATTAAAACACGGCTCTCTTTGGCTCTAGCCTCACTGTCTGTGCTGAACCAAAGCTCTTGTTGTTTTCTGTCTAGCATATCCACCACCCACTTCATTTGACCTTATAAACAAGTTTAAATAGATTTCTCGGATAATGACCATTTTAGCTGGCAACTTCCCGTTGAGATATTACAGCGGGCACAGTGCAAATTAGAGGGCAGGGCAGCAAGCACTAGGAATCATGAGACCCCGGATAAATATAGGAGACTGGGCTCAGCGTCGGAGGACAAGGCTGGGTCTGCTCGAGTTTACCCACTGACTCAGGGAGTGACTCGGGGCCGGCAGAGTAAGACAATCATTGGTTTCATCCGCGGGTGACTCAGGCATGTTGATCTCGATTCGGGGGGCCGAAGAAGGAGTTTACTGTCACCAAGACACCTCATTTCCATCCTGATGTTTCACTGTCCCCTGGGCTTTCCTCTGAGTTCATGCTGAGGAAAACAAAAAAGCCTTTTATACACTGGGGTGGGCGGGGGGTGGGATAGGGGTGGGGGGACACTGGGTGATTATCAGGTTGACTGGCCTTATCAGCAATGAGAAGAATCTTTCTAAAGCTCAGCGGATGGGTAAATAGAAAGAGCTGGTCAGCCTGGTATGAAAAGGTAGCCTTTACAAGGTGGTTTTGCTTGACCTGGTGATATTTGATATAATGTGCTTCTCTGTGATCATTCTCCGTAGTCATTCAGGTCTACAAGTGAGTTAGACTTTCAGTACAGCCTGCGGGTCTGCTCAGCACCCAGCACAGCATTTTGCATCGACTAGGTGCTCAATAGGTGCTGAGAGGGTGAGTGAGTGGATGAAGGGCTGAAGAATGAGGTGTGATTAAATTGTCAAGGGCTTATTCACTTTCTCTGACAGTAGCTTTACTTGTTGACTTGACTCCCCAGGTGTCAGGGTGGTCCAATCTGAGCCACGCGTCTTCTTCCTTTTCCTGAAGTTTAGAATAAGGGCTGACTTCACAAGCATTTTCAGTTACGTGGTGGCCATCTGATGGGTCTTTTACGCTCAGTTACTTGCAGATCAGACTTATGTAGCCTAGAAGGGAAATATTTTGGATAACCTTTCATTAGTCCTTATTAAATAAACTTAATATATCCCCCTCCTCATTCCACAGAAATATATTTCCATATTTTCTGATTGGAAACAGGGAATAAGAAAGTATACTATATAAAACTGTATAGCAATTTGATGAACAGGACCTGTGATGCCGATTGTATTGAGTTTGGGTCCTGGTGTGACTTTCCCAAAACCATATTCTGCTAGGATCCTGAGATAAGCATTGAAAAGTAGTGAATGACCTTGAGCTAAAGGATACAACATCTCAGCCCAGGAGTGTAGGGCACACTGCCTGGGTCTCCTCAGATCCCCTCAAGTCCATGTTACCATTTCAGGATGGCCCTCCCCTGGCTTCTGTGTGGTTTTGTTCCCTGGTTCACACTCGTGACTCTACAGAAGGCTGCCCCTTTGCCTGCAGCTTGGAAACCAGAAGAGCCTGGGGGTCTCTATCTCCCTGCAAAGGAGAGTGAAAGCCCAGATCTATTGCCTTAACTTAGAAAAAATGTGGGTGTGCAATTCACACACTAGAGTTCTCCTGAAAGACAGGAAATCATAGCCCTACCTGGCTGTCCCCCATTCCATATCCACCACCCACCTTCCTCAGTCCCTCATAATACAAATCCTCATTTCAGAGTCTGCATCTGGGAAAACTGCCCTAACACGAGGAAACATGTCAACCTTCCAGTTTGGGCAAAAGGTCTGTAAACAGAAGCCAAGAGGGAAGGGGTTATGCTGCAGCTGAGCCAGGATTATCTCCTCCTTTCCTAGGCATAGGAAGACTGCCCTCTCATCTTTTCTCTCTCCAGTTCTAAGCAGGAGACGTTTGAAGATGGCAGACTCTGGCAACCGTTCCCTGAATAGAAATGAACAAGCCTTTCCCCCCATCTCCAACATCCCCAATATAGTCTGTTTCATAAAGTGCAATTTGGAAATGATGATGACCAAAAGCATAATCATAGTCACAGCCTTACATCACTGCTCTGTACCCACACAACCTGTTGCTCACCCCACCAATGTCTGCCAGGAGGCAGCTTGCCAGAAAGGAAATCAGCTGTGGGGGTTGCACAATTCCAGGAGCCAATGCATCAAGAAGGCATTTGTGACTTTGGGGTGTGGGGGTGAAAGTGGAACAAAAGTAGTGTCTGTTTGCTGCGTCATGGGAGTAGCATTGGGAGACCAAACAATTCTAGTTGGTGGAGCCCAGACTTTTAAGACCAACTGGCTGCCCAGTGGGAAGGCTATCCCGTGGATGAACCCAGCACCATGCCTCTCTGTGTCCTGTTTGATTTTTTCAGGAGTGCCAATATGTGGTAGGTTACACTCATGTGATGATTACTCTATTATGCATCCATTGACACTAATGATGTACAGACTTTCCAAAGCTCAACTGTTTTATAATGTTCCAAAATTAATTCCAAGAGCATTTCTGGGAAGAGGAAGGGAACTGCTTTGACATATGGACCAAATCTGATGATTCGTCTGAAATAGGTCAGCTGAATTCTTACCTCCTTTGCCCCCTTCTAGTCTCTTAAGAAGTAAGAAGCAATCAATCACATTGTCCAATTATTCCAAAGCAAGGACTAACCAGTGGCACCTTCCACTTAAGAGGGGCTTTCTTTAATGGCCTCAGTTTGTCACACAGATTATGACATGGTGAAATCACTAGAAACTGAGTCTGTAGCTCATGAATTTTGACTTATTGAGTAGCCCTAATAATCATTATTCTTATTGTTAATTAATGATTGAATTTTAGGATGCATTGTACATAAATTCATATTGAAAGAAATGTCATTCTAAAAGATGTTTCCGCCGCCTTGATGAAATGAAGATATGCTATACTTAGCACTGCTTTCACCCACCATTCCGGGACAAAGCAGATTTTTAAAAAGGTTATTTTGACACAGTTTGGTCTTAGTGATTCTGATTCCTCAAGGATAGGGCTTTGTAATTATACCTGAAGGGGGCTTACCAATTCTGAGTTATATGAATAAATAAATAAATATCATATCATTGATCCATCCATTCATCATCTTATTTAGTACCTCTCTCCTTAACTTTGCTTTCTAAAATGTTATTTACACTGTCAGCTGGTTTTACAAGACTCTTTTTAAACCAAAGGCAAAATTCAGTGCAGTCACTGTCTTATTGAAAATACCAAATGTATAGTCTATGTCTATGAGATTTTACAACTTTATAGCTTAGATAATCCAGGCTTTTATAACAGTGGTTCTCAACTTTCTGGCCCTTTAAAACATTTCCTCATGTTTTTACCCCCAACCATAAAATTATTTTCGTTGCTACTTCGTAACTGTAATTTTGCTACTGTTATGAATCGTAATGTAAATATCTGATATGCAGGATGGTCTTAGGTGACCCCTGTGAAAGGGTCGTTCGACCGCCAAAGGGGTCGTGACCCACAGGTTGAGAACCGCTGCTTTTATAGGATCCATATGACATCTATCCGTCAGCAGAGAGGCTGCTTTCCCCATGCATCTCTTCTTCTCCGCAAGGAAACCTTCTCAGAATCCCCCAAGCAAGTCTTTGTGTGTTACTGACCACAATTGGGTCCATGCTCTTTTCTAAACCAATCATTGACAAGGGAGGTAAATTTACAATAGTTAGTTGGGATTAATGGAGATTTGCTCCCTGAGTCATGTAAAGGAAGGGTGCAGGCCTAAGCAAAAGCTAAGGAAGGGAGCAATGGATGACGGCCAAGACACCAACAATGTCTGCTCCAACTGCCCAGCTTCTTCTGCCGCACAGTGGGGAGAGGTGTGTCTGAGGAATGTGAGGTGACTTTTTGTAAGGGCGGCTTTAACGGAAGACATGAGGCTCTTAAGCTATGATTAGTAGATGAACATGCTTACCCTCCCAAAATGTCTCACTAATGAGCCTTCTGAAAAGTCTTGCCTTATTCCTTTGGGCTAAATTATTTTATCCAGAATGAAAGTACTTAATAAAATGCATGTATAATTTTGGAGTGGTATAGCACAGTAAATAGGATATTTGTTTAATGTTTATTTAGCAACTCTTTTTTTTTAAGCACCTAATAGCAAGGCACAATGTGAGGTGCCAGGGAAGATGCAAGAATATATCACAATAGTCCTCCGTACTGATAATCTATTCATTTGAGTGAGCTATGCACACAGAAAACAAGGTATAAAGTGGTGCCAGAGAGATGTGGCTGGTTATTGGCATTTAGAGGTAGGAACTGTAACTTTGAATGGTGTAAAGGATGGAGGGAGAATAGTGGAGAGGACTCTGAAATGGAAACAGAAAAATGGACAATTGAGACATAGATTTTCATGGCGATGAGAAGCACGGGGAGCATACAGGGAAAACAAGGAGCTCTCCTATCCTAGGAGGAAAGAAGTTGGTAACCCATGGTTGGCATTTGGTGCCAGGCTAAGGAGTTTAGTATTTATAACAAATATAGAGAAGATCCTGCCTGGCCAGCATTGCTCAGTGGTTAAGCATCCACCTATGAACCAGAAGGACATGGTTCGATTCCTGCTCAGGGCACATGCCTGGGTTGTGGGTTTGATCTTCAGCGGGGGACATGCAGGAGGTAGCTGATCAGTGATTCTCTCTCATCACTGATGTTTCTCTCTCTCTCTTCCTCTCCTTTCCTCTCTGAAATCCATAAAAATATATTTAAAAAAATACATAGAGAAGATCCATTAAAAGTATTGGAAGGAGAGGACATTTTAAAAATAGAATTAATTTTTTAGAGCAGTTTTAGGTTCCCAGTGAAATTGAGCAGAAAATACAGAGAGTTTCCATATGCCCTAGCCTCTGTAGATGCAAAGCCTCCCCCACTATCAACATTCCACACCACAGGGGTGTAGTTGTTACAGCCTACATTAACACATCATCACCTTAAACCCATAGTTTACATTAGAGTTCACTCTTTGTGTTGTACATTCAATGGGTTTTGACAGATGTATAGTGACATGCATCCACCATCATAGAAGCATACAGAATAGTTTCACTGCCCTAAAAATCCTTCATGCTCTGATTATTCATTCCTCCCCTCTAAGCCATGGAAATCACTGATCATTTTACTATCTCTGCAGTTTTGCTATTTCCAGAATGTCATACAGTTGGAATCATACAATATGCATCCTTTTAAGATTGACTTCTGCCACTTAGTAATGTGCATTTGTTTCCTCCATGTCTTTTCAGGAAGTGCCTCTTGATTAGAGATTATAAGTGAAATTATTTTTTGATTGGTGAATAAACTGGGGAGATGATAATAGATTGGCAATGGTAAAAGGCTGTTATTTATTCCTTAATGATTTGAAAGGGCCTAGCTAATTATAAAGCAACTAGGGGCCCGGTGCACGAAATTCGTGCACTGGGTGTGTGTGGGGGGGGAGTGTCCCTCAGCCCAGCCTGCCCCCTCTCACATACTGGGAGCCCTCAGGCGTTGACCCCCATCACCCTCCAATCGCAGGATCGGCCCCTTGCCCAGGCCTGATGCCTCGGCCAGAGGTGTAGACCCCCATCACCCTCCGATCGCCTGATCGGCCCCTTGCCCAGGCCTGACACCTCTGACAGAGGTGTCAGGCTTGGACAGGGGACCCCCATCTCCCCCTGATCACTGGCTCTGGCCCAGGAATCATGCCTGGGCAGGGGACCCCCATCTCCCTCTGATCGCTTGCTCCACCCCCCGCCCAAGCCTGACGCCTCTGACCCAGGCTTCAGGCCTGGGCAAGGGGACCATCATATCCCCCCATTCCCCGGCTCCACCCCCCACCCAGGCCTGATGCCTGGGCCAGAGGAGTTGACCCTCATCACCCTCCGATCACCAATCACCGGATCGGCCCCTTGACCAGGCCTGAGGCCTCTGGCAGAGGTGTCCAGCCCGGGCAGCGGGGACCCGCAGCTGCAGCGGCCCCGTGATCGTGGGCTCCGCTTTAGGCCCAGGCAAGGGACCCCTAGCTCCCGGGACTGCCAGCTTCGACCGTGTCCAGCTCCCATCGCTGGCTCCACCCCTACTTCCTGCTATCACTGGCCAGGGCGGCAAAGGCGCCTGATTCTCCGATCATGGCTGGGGGGCAGGGCAAAGGCGGCCCCAGGGCCGCCTTTGCCCTGCCCCCCAGCTCTTAGCTCCCCCCTGGGTTTCCGATCACTGTCAGTGGCAGGGGGCTTCTTCCTGCTTTCCCTTTTGCCTCCCTGCATTGTGCCTACATATGCAAATTAACCGCCATCTTGTTGGCAGTTAACTGCCAATCTTAGTTGGCAGTTAACTGTCAATCATAGTTGGCAGTTAACTGCCAATCATAGTTGGCAGTTAATTTGCATATAGCCCTGATTAGCCAATGAAAAGGGTATCGTCGTACGCCAATTACCATTTTTCTCTTTTATTAGATAGGATTATATATTTTGATATTTGCAGTAATCTAGAAGTGAAAAGATGAGACATTATGGGCAAGTAGCATGGTCAGAGGAGTTCAGGTTTACACGAGTCACCTCACTGAAATGTCTTGGACATCCAAGAGGAGATACAAGGGTACCAGGGCCCCTAAGATATTCACAGTGGTTGCAAAGTTGGAGTGAGGCCCAATGGCAACTTTGGCTAAACTCAACATTTGGCCCAGAGTAGAGATTTCTCCCAGGCGCTGGTAGGTTTGTTTTATCCATGGAGACTAGGTTCCCAACCATTGTCTATAGCTCGGGGCATTCTCAGAATTGGCGCCAACCAGTACCCAAACATCCCATTTGTCCTTCACCTCCAACTGACTCAGCTTGTTATTCATGTTGTCTGAGTTGATGTAGGAAACTCTACTAGGACAGATGAGACCTAGTTTCCTTGAGGTCTTTATTGCTCCAGGTACTTTTCCACGATAGCAGCTCTGATGACCTATGCATTTCTGCCAACAATACTAGTTCTCTAGTTTGTACTTCAAAGAATCTTGGTGGCAAGTCCAGAGTTCTGGAGTTCACTTCCCCGGCAATTTTCACCATGTTTGAATAGAAATTGGCATTGGGATTTATGCAAGGCCATGCTATAGATGATGGATTCTAATTGAGAATTGGGAAGCAGGCAGTGTTAGAAAACAGCAAAGATGAATTCATTAGACTTTATCCATATCCATCTGTTAGAGAAGACATCTGTAATTTTTAGTACACTTGATATCAGGGTTTACTTCTGCCTGGTGTGCACCGTGAGAACATATTGGCCAACCTCCGTTCTGTTATTGGTGGTGCCCCCTGTTGTAGCACTAGGTGATACATTGTTGGGCTATCACCATTGCACAAAATGCCGAATCATAAATTTAAGAATAAAACACGTAGAGAAAAATAAGTTGTTCAGGAAACTTGAAACCTCTAAATTAGCACTTTTACACTGGTATACCCTGTGATAGATATGGCGAGTTCTGGTGATTTTGCATCTACAGATAATTAGGTACAAAGAGGAAACGAATGTGAAAACTAAGTGTCATATTCAGAAGTTCCTTTGGTTTGTGAAACATTCTTTTCAAGCAGACTTGTTAGTTCAGTAGAATCAGAAAAGTCTCAGGAAAAAAGTTAGCATCTAGATTGGTGTATTAGTTTTCTGTTGCCTCTGTCACAGATTACCACAGACTTAATGACTTAAAGCAGCACACATGTGTTATTGTACAGTTCTGGAGACCTGAAGTGGATTTGAATGGGCTTCAATTAAGATGCTGGCAGGCTGTGTTCATGCTAGCGGCTCCAGGGGGGAATCGTGCCTTTGCCTTTCTCAGCTTCTGGAGGATGCCTGCACTTTTTGGCTCATGGCCCCTTCCATCTCTCAAGTCAGCAACAGCAGGTTGAGTTGCTCTCACACTGCACCACTGATACTAACTCCCCTGTCCCCTTCTTCCACATTGAAAGGACCCTTGGGATTATATGAGGAACAGTTGACAGACTAATGACGTGTCCCTCCTGCTGCACTGCCCTCTGCAGCTTGGTGGGTTGGATACACAGGAGCTGCTAGCACTGATGCTTATGGCTAAGCTTCCCTTTGACATTGCATGCTGACCCTTAACGATATCCAGGTTTCGTAAGTGGTTCCGAAAAACAGTTTACCAGCTTGGAGCAAAGCTCCGCCAAGGGGAGAGGACTTTGCCACATGTGTAATTTCACTGTCAATTCTTTAGACATGGTTCTAGTTGGAAATACTTTTTTCCCCCCCAGCCCATTTACATTATCTCAGAAAGATAGTTCCATTCTTGCCGTCTCATTGATTGTGCCCTTATTCCCCATTGATGTCAGAGCTGGGCTGCGTTATTCCAGTTTCTTGTCATCGATGCTTCAACAAAGAACTTTAAGTAGGTCCTTTAGAACAAGATGTGTACAGACCTCAAGGAAAAAACACACAACACGTATGGAAATCATTTTAAGATGCAAACAAAATGGTTGAAGACCAGTGAGACACTGGGAGTGGGCTGGAGTTTCTTCTCCCCTCCTGCCTCCCCATACTCCTAAGCACCCTCTGTCTACCGCCTTGGTCATATCGATTAAGATGTAAAAATTATCTTTCCGGTCTCCTTGTTTTAGCTCAAGTGCGAATACACAACTATTTCTTATATTTTCTTCCCAAAACTCCACAGTTATCAGCTGAAATAAACTAAGAGAAAAATTAGAAAAGAGAAAATAAATTTTAAAAGCAGTGTTTTTGAAAATACTTTTAAAATATAAGAAGGAAAAGAAATGCCTTTGCCAGCCTGATTAAAGTAAAAAGATAAAACAAAAAGAATTAGGGATGAAAATGGAGATAAAATATGGATTCCAGTGGAATTAAAGCAATTATAAGACAATTCCCCTATGGCAACAAGTTGAAAACCTAAGGTACATGTATGGACTGGTTCTGCTGACAGTGTGGACAAGTGGAAATATCCTTTGGGTCTGATGGTTTTCTCAGACCAAAGGGAAAGAATGCGGGAGGCAAGCTTGGACCTCCAGGAATGAATGAGGGACATCAGAATTGGTAAATATCTGGCTGAATATACAAGGTTTTCTCCCTAATTTCTTTAAAAGACATTTGACTGTTTAAAGAAAAATTCATAACATTTTAACCTTGTCTTGTTGGTGTATAACATATATAAAATGAAATACATATGACAACATGGGTCTGCTGGATGCGAATTTGACATGCTTATGGGATATTGACTTATACAGTTGCAATATACATATATTAACTCTAAGGAGACTATGAAATATTAATAATAAGTATCTTCATCTATAAGCAACCATTAAAAAAACTATAAAAACGCAAATAGAGATAGCTAAAAAGCCTGTTGATAAATTGAAATCAAAATCTAGGAAAATATAAAGTATTTAAATAATCCAACACTAAATGAAAAATGTGTATAGGAAAGTGATTAAAATTTTCCATAAAAATGGACTTACAGTTGAACCTATAAACGCTCTCTAGATAATTGCAATGGGCAGCTGGTGATGGTAGTCACCGATTTAATTTATTAACCCATCAAAGAATTGATAAAAGAATGGGGCAATTGCCAAAGGAAGAGTATATCCAGAATGTGGTATTCCAGACATAGTGGCTTTGGGATAAAGGAGATACTTTGGAGTTTGGGGCTGAAAGTCCTTTCCATCACCCCCCAATTCATGCTGTGTAGCAACTGAAAGTTTCGCCAGTAGCCCCAGAGCTTTCTGATCAAAATTCCCCATGTATCCTGACTGCGGATGATGTGGTCGCATTTGTTCCCATTGACTAAGTGCTACCTGCACGTTATCATGGTGAATTCTCATGGTGATCCTGTGAGGTAGGCATAATGAATTTCATTGGACAAATGAAGAAACAGAGAGAGCAAGGAGCATGCTGGAGGCCACAGCTTAGCATGTGAGATAACAGGTTCTCATGCTCTCCGAGCCCCACAAGGCTGTATCCCAGGGCCTAGAGTGTGATGCTGAACAGATTGGTTTGAGAACAGGGACCAACCCACTCAGCCTCGAGGCTCTGCAGGCCCAACACCACAGGGGGCCTGTTGGGTCAGCTGCCTTTGGACCTTGAGTTGCGCTTCACTAAATTATAAATAAGCCCCTTTCTCCCTCCTCAAAGTCATTGCCCTTGGAACGTTAGCAGCATTTCCATTCGTCACTGTCTTTTCAGAAGTGAGGGTTGAATAAAAGCATTGTATTTCACATCTTCCTTTGCCCCTTTCGCCTGCTCTGTTAAGACTGCCACAGATATTTAGGGCTGGGCAAATTGCGTCTGGGGGTGTTGACTAGTAGGTGCCTTTGTCATCACCATCCTTTCTCTCCTGTACTCTTTCTTCCCTTCCATGGAATCCAGAGCCTTTAGGCTTTTTAAGCAGGGCTTTCTCTCAGGAGAGGGTAAGCTCAGTGCATTACACTACAGTGTAAATGACTGATAGGCCCCAGGTGCCACCTTTCCCAGGGACAGTCGCCTTGGACCAGGGGACAGAGAGTTCAGTCTGGGAGCCTGTTGCACGAGGACTTGAATCTGAGACTCTGCCTGCGTCCTGGTTATGTAATGTTTGGCAAGTAGCCGAACCGGTCTTGGTGTCAATGTCCTCATCTCTAAAAAGGGAAAGATACCTCAGAGAGTTGTCATGAGGGTTCATGAGACTTGAGAAGGTGCCTAGCACAGTGCCTGGCACATAGTAGGTGCCCCTTAACTGTTCCCTTTTCCTGTGACCCCGGGGAAGAATCCATGCATCTGTTAGGCAGGAATATAAAGTTCTTCCAGACATGTTGTTTTAGAAATCCTTCAATAGCCCGAACCAGTTTGGCTCAGTGGATAGAGCATCGGCCTGCAGACTGAAGGGTCCCACGTTCGATTCCGGTCAAGGGCATGTACCTTGGTTGCAGGCACATCCCCAGTAGGGGGTGTGCAGGAGGCAGCTGATCAATGTTTCTCTCTCATTGATGTTTCTAACTCTCTATCCCTCTCACTTCCTCTCTGTAAGTAATCAATAAAATATATATATATAAAAGAAATCCTTCAATAGCAGGTGGCGCCTGCTTCCTCTGCTCCAGGACAACACAAAGGACACGTTGGACTTGTTCCCAGTGATACACACACACACACACTCCATTGCTCTGTGACATAGACGGGTCATGTAGGAAGGTCGTGACTATATTTAGCCTCCAGGCTTCTTGTCAGCCCTTCCTTTCAACCCAGAAAAACCTCCCTGGGAACCTAGGTGTGACGGTCCATATCTCCCCTCTGGTGCACTAACTGTTGGGATACATTTTGGATGAAACAGCTACGTTCTTGGTCTTTCTTTCTACGGAGGTTGGACGGCAGTTCTTCTGAATGAGGAGCTGGAGGCTGCGTGCACAGCGTGTGGCTGGAATGCAAACCGCCTTGGCTTTGCGTCTCTATTCCCACGCTTACAAAGGCGACTTAGGAAAGAACAATGCAAAGCCCTTAATTACGGAGCTTTCAGGGAGCTTTGTGCACAGGCTCCACTTTCATGATCTGTCTTTGTCATCCTTGTAAAGGACCCCATTAGACTTTCTACCGAGGCAGAGGCACAGGCTGACAGCGGGCAGGGAGTTGTTTCATTGCTGGTACCTTTGCAAGTTTGAAGTGCGTTTCCCTTTCCTAACGGTTCCAGGAAAAGAAGCCCGGATTTGAGGGCTGTTGGGTGAGTGAAGGGCTGAGGTGGAGCTGGCTGCCACACCACAATTCTTCTCATGTTGCAGAGCCTGCCCAGGGACAGTAGGATTCGGACTTCACCTTGACGGGGTGTACAGGCCCAGGCGCTGAGCCACAGGGATCTGGGTTCAAAGCCCAGCTAGGCCACTCACCAGATGGCAGGCCTTGGCAAGCCATGTAATCTCTTCATGTCTCAATTGCCTCACCAGTAAAATGCGCAGAATGGCAGTATCTCCAAGGGTCTTGGTGAAGGTAAACAGAATTTACGTAACGTGCTATCACATTGCCCGGCCGAGAGTCAACTGAGGCTGCTGCCCTTCCCTTCTCTGCGCAACCAGATGGAGCTGGTCCCGCGCAGTCACCTTCCATGAGGTCAGATGCAGTGGGCATGGCGGGCGGCATTGGGAGGAAAGAGAGGTCGCGGGGGGGAAATACCCTTGGGGGGGGGGGGTCCCAGTTTTTGAAACTCAAAGGATAAACTGTAAAAACTCCAGTACATTTATTTCGATACCTATCTTACGGCAGCAAGTGCAACCGGTGTGGCTCAGTGGTTGAACGTCAATCTATGAACCAGGAGGTTATGGTTCGATTCCCATTCGGGGCACTTACTAGTACTTGGGTTGTGGGTTCGATCCCCAGTAGGGGGCGTGCAAGAGGTAACTAATCAATGATTCTCTCTCATCATTGATGTTTCTAGCTCCCTCCCTCTCCTTTCCTCTCTGAAACCAATAAAAATACATATTTTTTTAAAACAGCAAGAACAAAGAGGAAGCCCAGACCCAGCCCTGGGAGCAGAGCCGCTTCCCGGGCCTGGAGACACCGGCTCTTTTGAAATGTCATGTTCAGAGCGCAAGATCTGATGAGTTACTTCAAGTCCAGGCAGTAAACATCTTGTAGAATAAATAACCATGGGTCGTGCCTTTCTGAAACATGTTTTCTGGGCTTTTTTCTTTTTTTCTTTTTCAAACCAACGGAGTCTTTTCTGGCTCCCGAACACAGGCCGCCCTCGTGTATTTCCTAAGCTAATCCATTATAAATTATGACAGGCTCCCGGGAGCCTGGCGGCCAGCGCGGCCCGATCCGCTGCCCGCGTCTCATTTTTCTGTCTTGGTCATCTCCGACAAGCTCCCTGCGTGACTGGTCAGGAGGCGGCTAATTCCAGTCCACGCAGTTTTCAGATGAGCTTCACTTTATTTTTAATTTCCCCACAAATCCACGCCAGGCGCAGATATCGTCAGTTACAGACATAGCTCTCTAATCTCTGCCGCCCTTCCGTAGTTCATACTATCAGATGAATTAAGGTCCAGTTACATATAAAAGTGATTATGATCAGCGAAATGTCTGCCCACAGTGGCCCTCTCCGGACGGCCAAGCTTCGAGGCTCCGCCCCTCCCTGCTGGCCGGGGAGGCCACGCACTGTACAATAAAAATGACCCATCAATAGTTTTCTGAAACTCACGCTGCCTCCACATTTTCCAGCTCCGTGGCCTCTGGCCACTACGGAGCAGAGAAATAAACTGCTTTCTGGTGTTGGATGAAATTATTTGTTTTCTGTCTTCATCCAAGAAGATTTCTTTTCAGAAAAACTGACCTCATCCTTTTGAAATCTTCCCAGTTCACCTCTACAGGCATCTGGCTTTCGCTCAGAGCAGGTGACTCCTTCAGATCCTGACATTTGAGGGGTCGGACTTCTTGTCGTCTTGAGGATCCTTGTTAGGCTCATCCGGGCAGTTCTCAGGGCAGTTCAGGGCATGCGGACTCTGTTTCCCCCTCCGGTGGCCGGGGGCCAGGAGCACGCGGAGTAGGCGTACACAGGGACTGGGAGGTAATTCGGGACCCGGGAGCAAAGGGAGGCAGGCCCTCTGCGTCTGCTCACAGCGTTTCTCCTCCACTTCAGGGAAGAGGAAATAGTCCCAAGGTCGCGTTTAGTTACTGTACTTTATCGTCTCGATAAGTGAAGATGAAGAGAACCAGGAATAGTGTAACAGAAAGGTTATTCATGGCCGAGGGGCTGGGTGGTGCCACCAAGGAAGGGTGTGTCCTTGTTGGCCTCCCTGCCTCTCTCTGAGCGGTGGTCTCAGGACTTCTGTGACAAGTGGGGAGAGAGCTGGGGGGATCAGAAAAGCCTTCTTTATTGGAGATCATTAGAACAATGATCACAAAACCATCACCAGGCTGATCCTGAGGGGAGTGTCTCAGGAGTCCCGGATCAGGCCTCTTCCTGTGGGGTTTTCCAACTTGCTGTGCAGACCCCAAAGTGGAGGCGGCCAAGTTTGTTCAAGCCCTTTGATACGGTCAAAGTGGAACCAAGTTGATAAAAGGTCCAGCAGACTCTCCCTGATCTGCACCCTGAGCAGGGCCGTAGGGGTGGTGGGAAAGGCGGGGGGAATGCTGCCCCCTCCTGGCAGAAGCCCGAGTTACACCTGCTCCGCAGCCCGCCAGGCTGGGGCCCAACTGTGCTCTGGGACAAGCCAACCTTGGTAGTCACCCAACTTGAGAATCTTTTGAGCTCTTCCTGTCGCCATGCCCCACCCCATCCCATTCCACCCTCGCCTCTTTCTTCTCCCTGGCAGCCAGGCTGTTGTCAGATGTTTACCCCGAGTTAGAACCTCAGTGGCTCGCCTGGGGCCTGGGCTAGGGGTCAGGGGAAGAGCACCCTGGAAGACAATTCCTTTGGGGGGCCTCGAGGGTGTGGCAGATGGAGGCCCACTTTATCCCGGTGCCTGACGGACTGCATGGGCTTCTGCGTGTTTTCACTGGTTGACTACGGCCGGTCTCTGGCGTGCAGAGGCATTAATCCTAGATTAGCCCAAGTCGGATGCCCTTTTTTTGGGAACACCGGTGTCACCCAACGCCCATCTCAGTGGTCTCAATTTTGTCAGGACATCCGGGTCTTGTCACATCGTTTTATCACTGTCCCCCCGACCCTGACTCCATCCTTCAGAGCCCCGAGGACATGTAACTGGAAGCTGCTCCCGCTGCTCCCCCCTTCCCCCTTCTGCGTGGACCCCTGTCACCTGCCGCCTTGGCCTCATCAGCCAGGCATGCACTGTCACACTCCCAACCGGAATGCCAGCTTGCTGCTTGCGATTCACACCGACACTCGGTCCCCAGAGGGCCCCTGGCGGAGCCGGGGCGGCCTGCGCTTGGGAGCACATAAAAGCACAGGAGTCCCCTGGCTTTCTGGAAGCACTTCAAGCACCAGCCCCACGGCGAGATCTGGACCGCATACCCGCAAACTCCACAGGCCCCGAGGGCGCACACACCGTGATATTTATGCCCCCGGGGGAAGAGCCAGCATAGCTGCGTGGTTAGGCAGACGTGGGTCTCGGTCCAGGCCAGCGTTCCTGACACCTGTTAATGGGCATTTGAGAGAAGTGAGTCGAGGGGGGCGGGGGGCCTTTGGATCCGCTGCCAACCTGTACCTGAACAGCAGGGAGCCCAGCACGGCTTTGGCCCACCCAGCCAGTGGGAGGCTCCCGGGGGGATGAGCAAAAGAGGCCAGGGGTTGCCAGAAAGGACCGTCCAAGAAGGAAGAGACTAGGAAGGAGGGTGAGAAGAAAGGTAAGAGACCAAGAGGGAAAGAAAAAATAGAGGCTGGTATTTTTAGATCTGCTAGCACAGGGCTTTGTGCGGGGCGCCCTGGTCCCTGTGTCTGCGGCACCGGGTCTGCTGGCCCAGCTCGGAACAGGCAGTCCCTGTCCTTCCCTCTGAGGTGAAGACCCACTCACCCCTCCAGGTCAGCTGCAGGACCACTTCCTCCACCAGCCCCCTCCGGAGGCCCAGCCTCTCTGCCTCCTGGGACTTGCCACACTGGGCTCAGCACCTAAAACTCCCCTGTGAGCTTCTCCTGTGCTCCCCTGCGCCCCCTCCCCCCATGGTTAATTCCCCGAGGCTTCCTCTGCCCCACACTGCCCCGCACAGTCCTAGGCTCAGAGTAGGTTCTCGGTTTCACGCTGATGGGTTGGTGTTCTCCCCCTCGTCTTTGTCTCCTTTTGAGTCCCAGGCCTCCCCCTCTAACTCCCGCTCAGCAAAGCGCCCACTGCGTCCCCACGTGGCTTCCGGCTGCCTCCCGGGGCTCTGTGGGTCTCCTTCCCTGTTCCTGTCTCGAGGTTTGGTTGGCCCACAGCTTGACCTGAGGTGACTTTAGTAAACATGATTTTTGTATTTCATTGTCAGGGCACAAGAAAATGCCCAGAAAGCCCCTGTTTATAAACTGACTTATATTCCAAAAAGTCAGCTTGTAAATTCATTGTTTGAATCTGGGGGTTCATAGAAACAATATTATAAATATTATCCATCCATTCAGTCGGTCACTCAGTCAGTCAACAATTCAACAAAGACATCTTGAGCACAACTATAGGGCTGGCACTATTTTAGGTGCTGGGCGCCTGCAGGACAAAGCATATTAAAACCCTTTGTCCTCAAGGAGTGTGGACCCTGGTGGAGGAGACAGAGAACCCACAAATAAACGAGTGAGCTGTAGATACACCGGCTGATCCCGAGTCCATGGGAAGGAGCGAAATGGAGAGAGGAGTAAGGAGCACTGGGGGGCTGGGGTTATAAGTAGGGTGGCCTGGGAGGGCCTTACTTGAGAGAGACCTGAAGGAGTGAGAGAGTGAGGGGGTAGGAAAGTTCCAGACTCAAGGCAAGAATGAACTTGCTCTGTTTAAGGAACAACATGCAGGTCAGCTGAGCTGGAGCAGGGTGAGCACTGGGGGGAGAGATACTGGCTGGTTTTCCCCGGCCAGGCCACTGGTGTCCATTTATGTTTTTATTTTTTTATTTATTTTTAAATATATTTTATTGATTTTTTACAGAGAGGAAAGGAGAGGGATAGAGAGCCAGAAACATCGATGAGAGAGAAACATCGATCAGCCGCCTCCTGCACATCTCCCACTGGGGATGTGCCCACAACCCAGGCACATGCCCTTGAGCGGAATCGAACCCGGGAACCCTCAGTCCGCAGGCCGACGCTCTATCCACTGAGCCAAACCGGCTTCGGCTGGTGTCCATTTAGCCATCACACGTCTGAGCTGTAATTCTAATTCAAAGCCATGCACAGTTCCTGATGCCCACCGTCCGCCAGGGACCAGGGCTGAGTGCTGGTGCTAATATCTCAGCTACCATAGCCACAGTTCTCTGGGAACACCCCCTGTGTCCGCTGCAGAGTGCCAGGGACCCACGGAGCCCACTCCAGGAAGCACGGGGGCAAGCAGGCACAGTGCCCGGCAGACAAACGCTCCCTCCTGGAGGCAGCAGGGGCCACCAGAGCCATCTCTTGGTTTCCTCTGGTGCTGACGGCTTCCACCATCTGAGGCGAACAAGGGCCTCTTGGTTTGGAGACTCGGGCACTAGCTTTGTGGCTGAGCGTTGCTTTATGTGTTATGTGACCTTTCTGATCCTTGATTTCCTGGTGACGGTAATGACTGTTTTATCTTTTTTGTGTGTGAAGATTAAATGAGGTTAATGGACATAACAGAGCCTTATGGAATCGTCTTTTGATCTGAGTTGTCATGATTTCAGAGCAGTCACTCTGGGTTCGATGTCAGGAATGAAGTGAAGGAAAAGGGCTCAGACGTAGGCACCTCCCACTGACACCTTCGTATCTGGGAGTTGCTGGCTTTATATGGGCTGTCTAATTTCCTCTGCTGGCCGGGCGGGCAGGAGCAAGGTGGGGAGCTGCTCCGCTGAGAGCCAGGTGGGAGAAGGCACTGCTGATGAAAGAGAACGTTGCTGGACTCCCGGGGAGGTTGTGGAGTAGGGTTTCAGGAAAGGTATATAATTCATTTCAAAAGCGACAAGCAAGAGAACAGACCCGAACAATCGTGCCAGAGGTGCAATCACATTTCTCCTTTGTACACTGCTCCTTTCTCTCCACTTCCCTGCATCCTCGGGCCCCATTTCCCAGGGCCCATGAAGCTGCTCAATTAGCCCAGCCATCCAGTCCCTCCCACGCCTGCCTTCCCTCCAAAGCTGTGAGAATGGGGGACTCCTGGAGAAAGGGAACTCTAGGGGCTCCCCCATTACTGTGGGGCTCTGCATCCTGGAGAGCCCTCGTCATTAGACCTTCTTCCTCTAAGTCACTTGCTGTCCGCTCCCCTGTGATTTGTACCCCTACACGCTGGCTCACCCTTTGAGGGACTGAGAGGTATTTTAACTAACAATTCTTTTAACACACAGCTTTTCAGATATCTGAAGACAGGTCCCTAACCCCAACACACTCAGTTCAAGATTTTCTTCTTATCTTTGGTATTCACGTCATGAAGTATCTGCTGTTGTTGTGTAAATGCTGCCCTGTATGCCGTATGTGCTTTCTGAAGATTCATAACCTTTGCCACTTTATGAAAGTTCTTAGCCATGAATTCTTCAAGTCTGCTTCTGCCCCAGCCACTCTTTCTCTTTTTTTTGAAATGATTAGATGCATGTTGGAATCCCTCAGTCCACCTTCCCTGTTTCTGACAATCTTTTCATTTGTTTCTTTATCTCTCTGAACTGTGTTCTGAGTGAATTCTTCAGAACGGTCTTCCAGTTCACAGATCCCGTCTTTAACTATGACCAGTATAGTGTTCACCCAACATTGTTTTATTCGATTTTATTATTTATATATTTTAAATCTTTATGACTTCACCTTTATATTAAATGTCTATTGCATGGAAATGTGTGTCTTAATTTAGAGTACAGCGTTTCCTTTTAATGTTCTCCTTTTGCATTCTCTGGTTGTCATGGCTGTGTTTGCAGAACAATGGGAATTTAATTCTCTGTCTTCGCTGTCCCTTCATGGTTCCCGAACTGACCTCATATGCCTGGTCTCCTGAGCTTTTCTGATCAGGATCCTGTCCTCTGACCTCACCCCCCATGGGGTGCAGGCTCTGAAAGTCAGCCATAGAGACAGAGGGCACTGAGCAAACAGTATTCTACCAAATATATGTGTTTTTACAAAAGCATCCATAGGGGGATACAAGGATGACACCAAAGGGATTTCTTTGAGGCAATTAATGGGCAGGCTTAACATGGGTCCACTGTAGGCCTATGATAAAAAAAAATGTCCCTCAATCCAAGGGAAATCCGGCTGAGTTCATCTTGCATGGTTTTTGGGGACCTAACTGCTAGTCAGTGTCAGAATGTGGTAGAATGAGGTCTGAGACCTAGGCTTATTATTACCTAGCCCCAGGTAGCTGGTTGTGGAGGAAGAAGACATGGAGCCACATCCACCCCTCACTGCTGGAGGTGACCAATATTTACCACTAGATCTGTCAACTGCTAATGGCAAAATGGCTTTAGATCCTTTTGCAATCCCCTCTATTCTTAACAATCCTCTTCATTTTCCCACCTTCTTGCTCCTTTCCTCATCTCCAGTATCATCAAGTGACACCTAATCAAAGAAAGTACCACAGTCTGACATTGACCAGAAGCTAGGTCCCCAAACAACCAGGCAAGATGATCCCATAAGCTCAGAATGTCCCCATGTGGTCCTTTCAGATAATCTGACAAGCAAGTTCATGAAAGGTTTACCCCAAAGAAGCCAAGCCAAACATATCAAACATTCTGACAGCAGAATCAGCAAACACATTTTCCACCAACTGTGGAGTCCAGCGGATAAATGAAATTCCAGGTAGGCTGCTGGACACCCCGGATTCATGCAAGGGCAGGCAAGGACGGTTAGGCAGGAGACTTGGAAAGGCCTGTATTCTTCAAGTGAAATCTAAAGATAGGAGGGAAACTGCAGTCACTTGTTCAGACAGAGGAACAAAGCACTCTCTCTCTCTCTCAGATCTGAATGACTTCTATCTCAGCGCTTATTTATTCTAATCCCTCCTTTGGTCAGAAAATGACTCAGTTCCCACTCAAGTTTGCTCATTCAACCACCATCCCTCACAGTCTTCAAGAGACATTTTCTATATAAAGATTTGCATATGGACTTGAGGCTTCAGAGCTAGGACAGCAGGAATCGGCGCAGACATTGATATCACGTGCCTGTATCTGCATTTCTTTAACATTCTGGTCTGTTCAGCGCACCTGGGTAGCTAACATTGCACCTTAGGTGATACTTTTCTCAGCCGCTCAACTCCCTCTAACTTTTCCCCACCGGTTTGACAGAAAGCCCCTGGGCTTCATCCACTGGCAGAATTTGATCAAAGCAGGGGGGTCTGGCTTTCAGCCTAGCCAAAGGTGCGAGGGACACTAGCAGGCGAACACACCACCCGTCCTTCATGGTGGAGCCAAACACCCTTTATTTTATCACATCTATTGGGCTGCTTCATGTGAAGATCACATTGGGTTAGGAGCCAAATGCCTGGATTCAGGTTCTGTTATTTGACAGCTGGGTGTGTTTTTGTAAGTCACCTGTTCAATGTCCTAGTCAGTCAAGTGGGGCTAGTGAGAGCACTCAGACTCACAGGCTGGTCATGAGATCCAAGGGCAGACTGTGCAGGTTTAGCTTTGTAACTCATGTACACAGACATATTTGTATCAGTCATATACATGCACTCAATTGCTTTTTGTGAACATGCCTTGTATTTCCAAGTAGACCTTAGGATTCTAGGAAGGGGAGGCTACAAACTATGAGTGTGGTACCTAAAAGTGCCTCACACCTACTGGCACTTAATGGGTAAATGAAAGAGTAAGACTTTTTAATAGAGAAGAAGGCAAGGACTTGGATTAATATTATATAGTATATCTAGAGAATTGTTTCAACACCATTTATTCAACCAAAAGTTCTTGAAAAGACCTACCATGTTCAAAGTTTTGTGTGAAGCTAGAACCTAAGATGAGTATGATGTGGCCTTTGCCTTTAGGACATTAAGTGGAATTAAATGCTGAGAGGGCTGAACATCTGTACTGAACACAATGGGGATGCAATGAACCACAGGGAGTTGAGGGTGGACCTGAGAAAGGGAAGGAAGGCTTCATTCAGAGAGTGAAGCATGAACAGGGTCTTGAAAGATGAGTGGGCACTTGACACAAGGGGACCCAGAAGGCCTAGGCGCTCTGTTCAACCGGAAGAGTGTGGGCAGAACCCGAAATAGAGTGCGACTAAAGGCTACGGTGGTTTGTAGGGCCAGAGAGTAGGGAGCAAGAGGGGGATAGTTAGAAAGAGGTGAGGCTAGAAAGAAAGTCTTTCCCACCATTGGTTTCTAAGAAAGGGGTTTTTCCTATGTACACTCCTGACTCCTCTCCCGCTTGGGGAGGTGCAGTGACTTCTCTGGTTGGTAAATTGTGGAAGAAGACTTAGGCATATGTTGCATAGACTTGTCCTCTTCCCTCATGAGAACACGATTGTCTGCCACATGGAAATCTGCTCCTCCCTGTCCCAGTCCACATGCCTGGGGCTCCATGGGGGAGTTTTCCCAATTAGGGGATCAGCTGGTAGGCCCACCAGCTCTCATACTAAGCTGGGGTCTCCAGGTTCGCCTTTATCAGCAATAAAGGTGATTCTCAAGGCATATTTGCACTCTTTGCTTTATTTTGCAATTTGTCCAGAATCCACATGGGGAAGAAGATACTGTGTGTTGGGAACCCAATGAGGGGCAGACCATGGAGGGCCTGGACTGCTCTGCCTAAGAGTTTGGAATTACTTGGACCAAAGGGTCTCCATTACAATGAGTGTAGGGTGAAAGGGCCCGCAGAAGGCAGCAGTAAATGGATCTGGGTATCAGGACCACTGGGAGCCAGCCCCAGCTTGCCACTAACTACCACTTGACTTTGGTCAAATCGCTTACACTTTCCCGGCTTTAGTTTCCTCATCCATAGAATGAGTTGGTTTATTAAAATCTTTACTGGCCCTCTCAAATGATTAAAAAAAGAGGATTTCCTAACCGGAGGAAGTTTGGCTGTGGGATTTCTTTGCTTGGAGGTCTTGAAGAAGCAGCTGGTTTAGCATCCAAGGTAGAGGCACGATCTAATTCGTGTATGCCGGGTACTCTATCCATGTGAGCTCTCTCATTGAACCCCCATGCCAACCTATGAAATAGATACTATTATTATTATTCTTCTTTTACATAGGAGGAAACTGAGACACCAGAGTTAAGTCACTTTCCCAGGAGCCCACAAGTAGTGAGTGCCCGTGCTGAGCTGTGAACTTGGGCAGTCCGGCACCGTGGCTGCAGGCTCCAGCACTTCACTGCACCACCTCCGTGCTAAGGGGCAGCTCTGGGTCCTTTCCCAAAAGCCCATCACGATCCATGGTGCCTCTGGAGGGACCCAGTTTGCAGCTTCTCAGGCACGTGCAAAAGGCAGGTGCTTGGCTAGTGAGAGAAACCAAACTCTTTTGGCTCTCTCTTTGCTCTGTGCCCTCGGTTTTGACATTCAGGGACGAGAAACACTTGTTTGGCAATTAATAATGCACTGCCTTTTGACATCTCTTCTATTGATGTCTTTATTGTTCGGTTTCTACGCGATTATGATTTGTCTCCTTCCTTAATGTTGACTGCCTGGTTACCCCAGATGCTCTTCTGCGTGCTTGAACGGTGTTATTTCATTTGACACTCACAACAAACTTTCAAGGGAGGTTCAACTATTATCCCCAATTTCCAGCTGAGAAATCTGAAGCCCAGAGTTTGGAAAGATACTATTCAACTGCTCATAGGCCATAGACATTGACAGCATCTACTAGGACCTTGATAGATATTTGCAAGGGGATTGATTAGTCAAGGTTCATGTATTTCAAAGATTCTTTTCATCCGGGTTCTTTTATATCGTCTTCTATTTATTCTCTATTTAGTTCTCTCTTTTCTATATTTCTTTTACTGGCTGTGTCTAAGATGCTGATGGAAAACCAAAACAGCACAACTGTGGGATATTCCTAAATGCCTGTTCTAGGAGCCCGGGGGAAGCAATAATCCAGAGTGCGCACAGCACTTAATAGTTATGCATTAATTGACTAACATATTGATGGTCTGTTGGTTTGCTTCGTGATCTGTTAAACATGTTTGTTCATTTCTTTATGAATTTCAGACCTGATAGTTACATTTTTTCTTGCTTTTTCCCCCCCCTCATTCTCCTGACTTTTGTCTTTTCTTGCTACCTGGAAGAGACACAGGAGAAACTAAAATCAGTAGAATGAGGGCTTATGGGGAAGATATGCTTTTCTGAACTGGGTCATGTGTGTGTGTGTGTGTGTGTGTGTGTGTGTGTGTGTGTGTGTGTGTGTGAGTGTGTATACATATTTTTGGAGGAGACGGGAGCTGGGAAAAATAAAACTCTCTCCTCTCTGCCTCTTTAATGCCTTATGATTCATGTGTCAATGCCAAATCTACAATATCTACTTTGCATTTAGGCCCTGACCGGGAGAGTTTAGTCTTTTCTGGGAGAGGATGGGATTTATCCACTGCGGACCAGCCGTCCACATTAGCACTATCCTTTGTGAGCCAGTCCAACCTGACTGTGGCTCGGGCAACAGTGCAGTGACCGCAGCTGGAACTCACACGGTCGGGGCCCAGCCAGACTCGCAGGCTGAGGTTGATTAATCCTGTGTGCCCATGGCCTCTGGTATCCTGACTTGTTTAAACCTCTTGTTACGATCCTTCTCATTGTCAACAAAATCAGTTCGCAATGAGAAGAGTTACGCAAGAATGGACACAATAGGCTCTTTGCCTCGTCGTTGCTGACCCTTCTTGGGTGCACACTCTGCTTGAAGTTGCAGGTAGAGAAATCTCAAATTCAACCTTGGGCCTGTTTCCTTTGGCTTCACTTGTGACACGTCTCCAAATAAATGTTAGCATTTTGCAACTTTGGAAAATACCAGGAATACATGTTTCCCCATCAACCCCAGGAGATTGTCAGTACTGGGGCATGAGCTGTCTCTCCACGACTCTGCACGTGGAGAACCGGTGTGCACGGCCTCCCTCTGGTGCGTGCTCAGGCGGTGCACGTGGCCATCTGCACAGGCTCAGCCTCAGCTCAGCAGCACGTGCTGGCGGAGCCTGGCTGAGCCTCAGACAGGAGACTCCTGCTCTCCGCCTGCGCCGAGCAAGTACGGCTCCATTGAATGAACCTGAGGAGAGGGGGTGCTCGCCCACAAATTCTCATGGTCCGAGTGGGAGCTGCATTATGCATGCAGTTCACAGTAGTGAGACCTGGCCATCCAATCTCTGCCTGTCCTGGGATAGGGAGTAGCTACGGTCCACCCTTGTTAAAAGTCAAAGGTAGGAAAAAACTACGAAGAAGCAAACTACGAGGAGGAAATGTGTGTAGTTGCCAAACATGTGACATCCATTGTTGTTAGGAGGGAAATGCAAGTGAAAACCATTGTATGCCCATCAGATGGGATAGAAACGTCTGACACTACCAAGTGAGGGTACGAACACTGAAGGCTGGGAAATCGCATGCCCTGCTGGTGGGAGTATACATTGGTTCAAGTATTTTAGAGAAAAATGTAGCATTTAAAATAATAATAATAATTATATACATATATTTCAGAGAGGAAGGGAGAGGAAAAGAGAGATAGAAACCTCAATAGTAAGAGAGAATCATTGATCAGTTGCCTCCTGCACGCCCCCTGCTGGGGATCAAGCCTGAAACCCAGGCATGTGCCCTGACAGGGAATCCAACCTTGACCTCATTCATAGGTTGATGCTCAACCACTGAGTCACACCGGCTGGGCAAAGTCTCACATGGTGCAGAGGAGATATGCACATGGAGATTTAGAAGGAGATTATTTGTTTAAAAAATGGAAATAACAGCATCCATCAATAGTGCATAAATAAATTGTGCCACCTTCATGCAATTAAGTCCTGGACAGGGTTTAACAAATGCTGCAAGCATCAACATGGATGAAGGTCATGAACAAAAGCCACTTGTAGACCAATAAATATAGTATGATATTACTGATATAAAGTTAAAAGCAGGCAAAAATACCACATAATCCTGAGGGATCTATATATATGTATATAATAATAGTATAAAGAAATGCATGGGGTCTGGCCCAGTGGCTCAGTTTGGTGTATGCATTATCCCATACACCAAAAGGTTTCAGGTTTGATTCCTGATCAGGGCGCATACCTAGGCTGTGGGTTCCATCCGGATCCGGGGTGCATATAGGGGGCAACCCATCAATGTTTCTTTCTCACGTCTCTCTCTCTCTCTTCCTTCCTCTTTCTCTAAAATCAATAAACATATCCTTGGGTGAGGATAAAAAAGAAATAAAAATGAAAAGTACAATGAGATATTACCTCACACCTATTAGGAAACACACACACAGAGACACACACACACACAATGCTGGCAAGGATGTGGAGAAACTGAAACGTTTGCACACTTATTGGTGGGATTATAAAATGATACAGTCATTATAGAAAACAGTATGAAGATATCTAAAAAATTACATATAGAATTACCATTTGATCCAGCAATACCACTTCTGGGTATATACCCCACATAATTGAAAATAAGATCTGGAAGAGGTATTTGGATACCCACATCCATTGCAATATTATTCCCAATAATCAAGATTACAGAAGCCTCCTAAATATCCATTCATAGATGAATGGATAAAGAAAAAGTGGTGTACACATGCCATGGAATATTATTCAGCCCTAAAAAGCGAAATCCCAGCAGGTGTTACAATAATAGATATAGCTTAAGGACATTGTGCTAAGTTAAATAAGCCAATCACAAAAAGACAAATACATAGAAGTGATCCCACTTATATGAAGTATCTAAACTAATCCAACTCATGGAAACAGAAGTAGAATGATGGTTGCCAGGGACCGGGGGAGGGGAAAAGAGGAGTCGTTCAGAGTGTCAGTAACGCAGGATGGAAAGTCCTAGAGGTCTGTTGTATAACCGTGCGTGGCACACGGTTAACAAGACCGTCCTGTATACTTAGACATTATTAAGAGGGTACATTTATGTTGCGTGTATTTTCCTTAAATCACAATTGAAAAGCAAAAACATGATGCGAGCAAGGACCCGTGTTGGGACGACTTGCCTGTGATCCTGACTAGTCAGTGCTGGGGCGAGGACTGGAGCTCCCAAGTCCAGGTCAGGGCCTTCCTCGGCTGCCGGGAGCCGGTCCATCCTTGCTGTTTCAAGGGACCTGGCATATATGGCATACGGTTCTTAATATGTTTGCTCACCTTCTTGGCGCTGTGTTTTAACCAAAGTCACCTCTCCAAGAAAGGTTGAATCCCCAGGTAGGGATTTTCCCCTGAAGTTAGGGAGGGAATAAAACCCCTCAACCAAGTGCCAGGCGGGTAATTAATCCCTTTAACTACGAACAATCATGCTTAAACTACATAATCTTTTCTCCCTGGAATGGAGATAAGAAACGCCCTAACCTTTGTAATAGAGATTGATAGGATTGAATCAACTGGTATAAATACAGTTGTAACAAGACAGAAACACTCAGAGCTTAGAACAGAATTCAGAAGACAGAACCTACATGGAGCCTGGAGACAGAAGAACTTCGCAGGAGAGAACATGGCAAAAGATCCTGGACTGAACCTGACTATAGAACATGGCAAGAGAACCTGACCAGGACCTGGCCACAGAACCTGGCTGGAGATCCGAAGCAGAACCTCTCTGGAGATCAAGACCAGAACTTGGCTGGAGATCCTGGCTAGGCTGCTGTTTCAACTGAACGCTGTCTCCGTGTCATTCCTATTTCGCCGACTCCGTCCACGCCTTTGGGGATCCCTGGACCCGCTGGGGCTGACCCCGGCATAAATTTGCCGGGAGCCGGTCCATCCTTGCTGTTTCAAGGGACCTGGCATATATGGCATACGGATCTTAATATGTTTGCTCACCTTCTTGGTGCTGTGTTTTAACCAAGGTCACCTCTCTGAGAAAGGTTGTTTCCCCAGGTAGGGATTTTCCCCTGAAGTTAGGGAGGGAATAAAACCTTTTAACTAAGTGCCAGGCGGGTAGTTAATCAATTTAACTACAAACAATCATGCTTAAGCTACATAATCTTTACTCCCTGGAATGGAGATAAGAAACGCCCTAACCTTTGTAATAGAGATTGACAGGATTAAAATGAACTGGTATAAATACAGATGTAACAAGACAGCAAGAGACAGAACTCAGAATCTAGAGACAGAGACAGAACTCAGAATATAGAACCTACACAGAACCTACAGACAGAAGAACTTCGCTGGAGAGAACATGGCAAAAGATCCTGGACTGAGCCTGACTACAGAAATATGGCAAGAGAACCTGACTAGAACCTGGTGACCGAACCTGGCTGGAGATCTCAGACAGAACTTGGCTGGAGATCCGGGCTAGAGATCCTGGCTAGGTTGCTGATCAACTGAACGCTGTCTCCGTGTCATTCCTTCTTCGCCGACTCCGTCCACACCTTTGGGAACACTTGGACCCGCTGGGGCTGGACCCCGGCACTCGGCCCCTTGCCACCTCTCTTTGTCTTGATTCCGTGTGTTTCTGTAACTCCTTTCGCGGTGACTGCCCTGGAGGGACTGAGCTCTGCTGAGCAGTGATCCCTCTCCTTTCGGTGTTGGCTTCTGTCTTGGTGAGGCCGCCCACCAAACGTCCACAGGCTTTCACCCAAGTCCCCGATTTCATTCCAACAACCACACACGGCGTCGTATGGGCTCGGCCTCTGCTGCCTTTCAGATGTGGAGCGTGAGGTCCTTCCAAGGCAGTTGAGACTCGCGGTTTGCTTACTGGATGAAACCACAGCTGAAGTAGAGAGAAAGGTGTGAGGCCCAGAAGGTTAGAGGAGTTATCTGACACTGCAGTACCATCCCTGAGTTACCCAGAACTTCTCCAGCTCAGAGGGCGAGTATCTCTAGAAGTGGAAAGGGATTCAGATCAGGAAATAGTGCCAGCAGGCTCACCTTTGCCCTTGGAAATGACTCCTCCCCACTACCCTCTGTGACACTCAAATCTGGGGGCTCTTCCCCACTACCCTCTGTGACACTCAAATCTGGGGGCTCTTCCCCACTACCCTCTGTGACACTCAAATCTGGGGGCTCCTCCCCACTACCCTCTGTGACACTCAAATCTGGGGGCTCTTCCCCACTACCCTCTGTGACACTCAAATCTGGGGGCTCTTCCCCACTACCCTCTGTGACACTCAAATCTGGGAGCTCTTCCCCACTACCCTCTGTGATACTCAAATCTGGGGGCTCTTCCCCACTACCCTCTGTGATACTCAAATCTGGGGGCTCTTCCCCACTACCCTCTGTGATACTCAAATCTGGGGGCTCTTCTCCAGATTTGAGTGTCACAGAGGGTAGTGGTGAGAGCATAGGCATGTCCCTGACTCTAAGGACACCTTTCTGGAGATTTTTGTAATTTGGGGCTGACGGAGACTTTGCGGTGAGAGGGGGCATGGGTAACGCACCCAGAGGAGGAACCAGGCATGTTGATAGCCACAGGGTCCCGCTCCTAATTCATCCCTCCTGTGGCAGCCCACCCCACGGTGTCCTGGGCCCGGAGGGGTTCCCAGGGGCCTTGGGGCTGCCTTCGCAGGGCCCATCTGCCCATCTGGGTCACAGTTGGGCAGGCAGCCCCCTCTGGGGGTGGGGCGGGGCACTGGTCGGCAGCCTCCTGGTTCAGCTCAGGTTCTCAGCTTAGAAAACGGAGCTGCCAGTTGTTTACACCGACTTCCCTGATGACTTGCTTCCCTTTGCTGAACTGGCCCCAGCGGGGCTCCAAGAGAAACGCCACTGCAGAATGCAGGCCGAGGCTGGCTGCGTAGGGCTCCGGCTGCCCCTCTCCAGGGCCTGCCCGCCATGGCCTGTGGGCGCATGGGGTGGGGTGGGGCCTTCTGGTGCCCTCGGGTCCCTGTGACCTGGGTGCCTGTGGGGAAGGGATCCCGATGGCCAGGGCATTCCTCACCTCGGGCGGGCGGCGCGTTGATCCCCTCCGGGCTCCAGCCTGACCTCTGGGCCTGGGTGTTGGCACGGATTTATGACCCTGAGCTGCTCTTTATCTCTCCGGGAAGTCAACGTTTTGCTTGGGAAGTTTTTCAATTTCCTCCTGGCCTGGACCAAACCGCTCAGATTTCCAAGGGCGAGATGAGATCCCCTCTCCTCCCGGGCCCTCCGTGCACGGGGGTGTGTTCCAGGCTCGCCCCAGGCTGGTGCCCGGCCTGGCGGGGACCTGACAGGCCCAAGGGAGGGGACAGCTGCTCCCTGCAGCCCTGCTCCTCTCACGCCCACCGGGGTGCCATGATGGCTTTCCCTCTATGTCCCCTGTGAGTCCCCAGTCTCCGTGCAAGAGCAGAAGCCCTCTGATACCCCAGGTCTGAGGTCCAGGCTGTAGAACCTGGACCGTGGATGGAAAGGGGAGAGCGGATCTAGTCCTCTTGCTTGTAATCCTCCTGCAACCCTATAGCATCGTCCCCAAGAGGAGAAAGGAAGCCCAGGCCTTCCAGTGCCAGGCACTGGGCTTCTCCCCAAGACCAGGCTCCTTGGGGGGGGGGGGGGGGGGAGGGGCAAGAAGTTTGCATCCAGTGACACACATTGTTTTCTCTCCACGAGATCTCCTCCTCCCAGCCCAGCCTCACCCCCCCCCCCCGCCCCCCCCCCCCACACACACACACACAGGCAGGGTTCCCTCGGAGCCTGTGGCCGAGGCCGTGTCATTTGAAAGTCAGGGGAAGCAGTGGAGTGGGGCTCCCCTTTTATACGTTCACGCAGATCTTCCGTTGGGATGGGCCCTTTCATCCTGCGGCTTCACCCACGCCGTATCCCGGGATCACTTCACCCACCACTGAAGTACCGCCAGCCCAGCCGGCCGAGCGCAAGTGGCAGCTGTTGCCGTGTTCAGGGCAGGAAGCGAGGAAGAACATGATCTTCAATTAAAACGGCAGCGGGGACTCAGCGGGACAGCAGGGTCTGATGGAGACGGATGACCCGGGAGATGAGCGGCCAGTCCTGTGCCCAGCTCGGCCACCAGCTCCCGGGGTGACCTTGGGCCTGTCCCTGCGACCGGCTGGGCCTTCGTTTCATCTGAAAAATGGTGGTGATGAGAACCGCCTGGATGGGATGAGGATTAGGGAGATTAGGGACGTGTGCGGGCTCTTTTGATCCCTTCAGAGTCAGCAGCGAAGGGTGGGGGATGCAGACGGCGGTCTTAGGCGGAGGGGCATCGGCTGCCAATGACAGGATGTGATTGGAGGTGCAATGAAAAGTAGGGGTGCAGAGGCGCCTCCCTGGCCAGTCTGCCGAGCTGCTCAGAGATGCAGGCAGGGCCGGAAGAGCAGGTTAAACATGAGTGCGGCCGATGTGCCATGTGGGGCAGCGGCCGTCCACAGCCTCTTGCCCGGTAGCCGGAGTCGTTGGCCAGTTTCCCAGGAAAAGGGGGCCCTGAGGACAGAGGTGTGAGGACAGTCATTAGAGGACAGCTTAGTGCAAAGAGCAGAGATTGCGATTAGGGACTGGGAGGGGAGGGGAAGTGGTGTTCCAGAAACTGGTGGGAAACACATGCCAATCAATGTCAGGTTAATGACAGGAAGCTGGCCTTCCAGGCGCTGCTGCCTGCTGTCTGTCCTCGCCGCGCCACGGTCTGTCCTCACCGCGCCACGGTCTGTCCTCGCCGCGCCATGGTCTGTCCTCACCGCGCCACGCTCTGCCTGTCTCTCACCGGCCTTTGCTCTGTGTGGCCCTGGTTATGCTCCACGTGTACGTCCACGGCGCCAGGAGAGAGGCGTCCTGGAGGAAGCGTGATGGCAGTGATGCCGGTGCCGCCGGTGCCACCTCTTACATTTGCACCAGCTCACACTTGCTGGGGCGTGGGCATCAGGCCAGGGAGGGTGACGGAGTCCTGGCTCTGCCATGTTGCTCTGGACCCCGAATCCTTGTGCTTTCTGGGACCCACTCATGATCTGGGAAAGGCCTAGCCAGTGATGGCGAACCTATGACACGCGTGTCAGAGGTGACACGCGAACTTATTTCTTTGGTTGATTTTTCTGTGTTAAATGGCATTTACATATATAAAATAAATATCAAAAATGTAAATCTTTGTTTTACTATGGTTGCAAATATCAAAAAATTTCTCTATGTGACACGGCACCAGAGTTCAGTTAGGGTTTTTCAAAATGCTGACACGCCGAGCTCAAAAGGTCCGCCATCACTGGCCTCCGCTGTAGTGCTTTCCCAAGGCGAACAGGTGCCGTGGGAAACCGTCCCGTGCACATGGCAGAGGGCTGCGCAAAGGGGAGGTGTGGGCTCAGGCAGCGTGGGCTGGGTTTTGCTTAATTAACAAGTAAGATAGTGGTAATAACTCTACCATTCAGCCAGGGTTGATTTCTTATTCCTGCTGCGTGCTGACCACAGCCCAGCCCAGCTCCTGGCGGTCACACTGGGATGCAGGCCCACGGAGCAGCCATCAGGGCAGAGGAAAAACAAAACATGGAAGTCACATACCATCTGACCTCACGCGGGCAGGGATGTGCCATCCTATCGTGTCGGGAGGAGACGGAGCTGGAACACTTGCTCACAGCCCTGTCACGGGCACAGTTGCTACTCCACGAGGCTGGATGAGACAGGGACCCTGCCTGCAGGCAGCTGACCTAGAATCTTCCTCCAGGTCCCTCCGCAGAGGTTCCTGAAACTGCAGTAGAGCAAGGGGCTCCCTCCCACCCCCTTCCTGCCCTTTGAGTCCTCCTGGAAGCCCCTAACGCTCTAGCCCAGTGGTTCTCAACCTTCCGAACGCCGCGGCCCTTCAATACAGTTCCTCATGTTGTGGACCCCCAACCATAACATTATCTTCGTTGCTACTTCATAACTGTAATTTTGCCCGTTATGAATCGTCATGTAAATATCTGATATGCAGAATGTATTTTCATTGTTACAAATTGAACATAATTAAAGCATAGTGATGAATCACAGAAACAATATGTAATGATATATGTGTTTTCCGATGGTCTTAGGCGACCCCTGTGAAAGGGTCTTTCGACCCCCAAAGGGGTCGCGACCCACAGGTTGAGAACCGCTGCTCTAGCACATTCTTGCCTTTGCTGCAGGCTGGTTGTAAAATAACCTGAGGCCTCTCTCTCAGAGGGGTGTCCCCCTTTGTCCTTGGTGCCCAGGCGGCAGCTAATTGCACCAGCTTCCATGCTGCTGGAAGGACAGCTCCCCTTGCCTCCAGCCCTTGCTGGCCGTCCTGTAGCCCAGGATGGGTCTGTCCCTCTTCCAGCTCACTGTCCCTGAGGACGGTTTCCTGCAGAGTGCAGGCATCTCTGACCTCCTCTCCTTCCCACCCACCGATTCCTGGCATGGCCCACACTCTCCCTCCTGCCTCCTCATGCCCCTTTCCCTTGGACACTTTAGCCAGGGCCCTCAAAGAGAAAATGAGAGTTTAATATAATACTATTAGTAATAACAATAGCTGTAATAGCGTACCACATGCAAATATTAACTCATTAAATGCTCCGAACGTCCTGCGAGATATGGATTATTAATATCCTCGTTACAGAAATGAGGCGGGAAACAGGCCCAGAGAGGTTAAGGAAATGCCCAGGTCACACAGCTAGTCAGGGGCGGAGTTGGAATTTGACTCACGAAGTCTGACACATTATTTTCCACCATGTCAGTTATTTATACAGCGGTTGAGAGAGGTGGTCGAGTTAGAGAATGTATACACTGCCACATGCTCATTTTGTGGATGGAGGAGGGAGCGCATCCCTGGTGCATTTTGAAGCCATGACTGCCCTCTGGTGGTCATTCGTGAACACTGCCACTCAGCGCGAACTGAACCGAACCCATTGGCGAAGGGCTTTACAGGAAAAGTCAAAGGGCAACTGGCAAATGAACCTGCAGCCTTCCCGCAGCCATGACATTGACGGTTTCTTCCCCTCTGGCTTGGCGTGTTTCACGTTTGTTTCTTTTCTCCTTGGAAAAAATTAAGGGGCTTGAAAAGTTCTCCGCCTCTGTGAAAACCAGCAGAAGGAACCACAATGATGCAGCCGCCACATAACACGTGTATGTGTGCACTGTCATGGAAATGGCTGTGTAGCATAGGTGCCCAGGACACCCGTCCTAAGCAGCCGGGAGAGCACATTTCCAGTTGATTATAACTAAGTTAGGGCACGATGCTCTCCTGGGTTCATCAGGGCATTCTTCCGCGATGGAGCGCTGCGTGCAGAAAGGTTCTTATGTTTAAAGTTCAGCCGTGGTGGATCCCTGCCGATGTGATGCAATTGAAAGAGACTCGGCTGAGTTTTCCTCTGCGTGAAGAAGCGTTTGCCGCTGTCTTTGCAAGGCCTTTTTTTGTTGTTTGTTTGTTTGTTTGTGTTTTGCAAGGCCTTTTCTTTGCCATGCACGCCATGTGGTGTAAGCGACAACAGGTGTGCCACCTGGCAGTTCTGGCTGTTTGGCAATTGGCTTAAGAGTCTACTCCTGCCCTGACTGGTTTGGCTCAGTGGATAGAGCGTCGGCCTGTGGACTGAAAGGTCTCAGGTTCGATTCCGGTCAAGGGCATGTACCTTGGTTGTGGGCACATCCCCAGTAGGGAGTGTGCAAGAAGCAGCTGATCGATGTTTCCCTCTCATTGATGTTTCTAACTCTCTATCCCTCTCCCTTCCTCTCTGTAAAAAATCAAATATATATATATATATATATATATATATATATATATATATATAGTCTTTGGTTCTGCTTCTCTACATGAGTGGTTCTATTTTTTTTTTAAAGTTACCTTTATTGTTGAAAGTATTACAGTGATGCCCCCTTTTTCCCATTGACCCCTTTTCCCCACCCCTACTCCCCAGGCCTTCACCACACTCTTGTCTGTGTCCACATGAGTGGGTACCGAGGACCAGACTCTGGGTGTGAGTAGGAGGCCAACTTAGGTCTCAAGTCTAATTCACATTCTCCAATTCAGCTGTTAATAGAAAGACCTGAATTTTAAAGCGATCGGGCATTTGTCTAGCTTGAACAAAATAGATTCTATATTTACACGTTTTTGGTAAGGGTACTTTATAGGTTAGAACGCAGGGAGGTGAGTTTAAGTTCTCTGAACTTTCAAAGTCTCCAATCAGGTATTCAGCCCTTGCCGATTTGGCTCAGTGGATAGAGTGTCGGCCTGCGGACTGAGGGTTCCCGGGTTTGATTCTGGCAAGGGCCCGGGTTGCGGGCTCGACCCCCGTGGGAGGCATGCAGGAGGCAGCTGATCGATGAGAAAAATAAATAAGTAAAGTTCAGCCGTTGGGGATTATCCATGTCCAAATAGACATTTGAGGTCAGGTTCTGGATGGTCGTGGGAGACGAAGGTGGCCGTGGTGACGGGGCTGTAATCAGGCGCCTCAGCCTGAGACATAGCATTTCATCAGTGACCTCTCATCACAGGGCAACCTGGCTGCTCAGCACGCGCCAGCCAGGAGGGCCCCTCGGACGGGACAAGGTGATCCTGCCCAGTAAGTCTTTATGGGGAGGCGGAGAGAGGGGAAGGGGACCCCCAGCTGCTGGCACAGAAAGCCGATCCTGGAGGCTGTGCCTGGGGACTGGCCCGATGGCCCCTGGTAACAGGTGGGTGATGCGGAGTCGGGGCTCCTGGGGCTGGCTTTTCAGCCCCGGACAGAATCACCAGCATCTGCGGTGCTGAACGTGGCTGTTGAGAAGCTTGAGCGAGTCACGCGAGCACAGCACTGACATTACCAGCAGCAAACCCTGCACCCATCAGAGCTCCTCCGTGTGTATTTGCCCCTGGAAACACACCCCACGTATATAAAGCGGGAATCACGACAGAACCGCTGATAGGGAGAACTAGAAAGGAGACCTACTTCAGGGCACACTTGAGGATGTGTACGTACTCAGCCCACCACACGCCCTGCCTGGACCACGTACATGCATACCCTGCCCTTGGGTAACTTTTTCTCACCCATGCCCATGCCCATGCCCATGCCCGTACCATCATCTCCATACAGGCTGCCTGCCAATCCATTTCCTTTCTGCTGCCGGTCCCAGGGTCCCAACTTGCATTCACCCGCCCCGTGGATGGCTCCGTCCATTTGTCCCCCCTCAGCATGTCCAATGCGGATCCAAGCTCCCCGTCTCTGCAAGCGCCTCCCCTGACGTCTCGGTTTCCTTCCACGGTCTCTCCACTCTCCCAGGGATTCCAGCTCAAAACCTCCCGCTCCTCCACTTTCTCTCATGTTCTGTCCCATTCACTGGACCTAGTCACTTGCCACTACGTCTTACATCTGTCTTCCTCCTGCCGCCCTGAAGGCACCATGTAACGGACCAGCATAAGTTTCAGAGTCAGGCGTGAATCCGGATCCCAGCTCCATTGTTTATTACATGTCAGTATGTGGACTTTTTACTTAATTCAGTCCTCATCTGGAAACTAATATGTCCCTCAGACGACTGAGTATGAGTTCGGTGGGATAACATAGGCCAAACTCTTGGCACCTGGTAGATGCTCACGTTCATTATCCGTCCTGAGACGTTTTCCCCCTCCCTGCTTCTCGCCACTTTTCTCGTTGCTGCTTGCAGATGTCTGCTTGCTTTCCAGCCGCCCACTCTGCAAGGGTGTGGGAGCGGGGGCTCTGGGTCCCTGTCCCAGAGGCCCCTGCCAGGTGTCTTCTGCTTGGGTTCCCCCAGGGGGCGCGCTCACTGGGTGTTTGGGAGCGAGGAGGGTAGGGGACCAGCTGTACTGTCTTGAGGTGTGGAGGGCTCTGCCCGGCAGGTAGTGAGGGACCGTCCTGGGCTCTGGCTCCGGGGGCAGGGGCCTGGCGGCATTGAGGCTCTCTCCTGGTCCCAGTGCTGAAGCTCAGTGTCCCAGCACCAGCAAGCGGGCCCCTTGGCAATCAGCTCTGCCACGTGGTGCTCCCACCAGGGACGTGGCCTCGTGGTCCCAGGACTGTTCCAGGTACAGCCCCGCTGCGGGCCCAGCAGCTGGGAGGCACCCGGTGTGGGAGGAGGGCCTTCAGCCTGGGTAACATCACCTCTTGGTTTCTGCAGCCAACGGGACAGAAGTCTCTTCCTCCAGCTACGGATCTCTGGGTCGCCTGGCATCCCTGGCTTTACTTTCCTGGCCCATGCAGTGTTTTTGTAGCGGATCCCCTGAATGAAACGCTCTAGGTTAGAAATGGGCAATTTGGTACTTTTTTTTCAGGTTAGACTCTGAGAGATCCACCACCCTAACGCCCTCTTCGCCACAAAACTCTTTCTGATCTCCCATCCAGAGGTCATCTGTTAACTGTTCGCTATACTTTAACGCCTTTTGGGCATTTGTCATCTGTCATCCTGGAGGAAATTGGCTTATTTTACCCCATCCAATGTCCATCAGATTGTAAGCGCTTTGTAAGCAGTCGCCGAATCGTAATCATTGTCGTATTTCTCACAGCAACTGGCTCAGTGACACGAACTCAGTGAACGCTCTGAGCAAATGGTGGTTGATTTGAATTGATGTTCCACATGGTCTGAGATCTCAGTCAGTTCTATTGCCTTTGTCATGTGATGAGAGTGGAACTTACAGCTATAAATTTAAGGTTGTTTTTTTAAAAAACACACACACACACACACACACACACAAAACCCTGTGATTAAATTGCAAAAATATTCGACCCAGTAATTCCTCAAACTGAAATGGAAATATTTGCACGCCCTCTTTCCTGTCTTCTACTCACTCATTCCTACACTTCAAACAATGCTTTCCACAAACATGACCTCATTAAAACTTCACTCTGATGATGTAGAATAGGAATGAATACCCTCACTCCACACAGCACGAAATGACAGCGTCTGGGCTCCTAACGCAGGCTTGATAACTCAAGGTCCAGCCCTCCTCCTTGCTGTTTTGATAGCTTTCGTTTGAAGTCGGGGTTCTGGCAAGCTAGGACCCTCATACTCGCCGTCTTCTCTCCTTACTGACAAATGCCATTAGACACACAGCCTTTCATGTTTCAGACAAAGGTACAAATTAACAGATTATGCGTGACTCCTTTGTCATCAGAAATAAAGGCAAAATGACCGTTTTATTCCTTTGGCCGCGGGACTGTGGACAATCATGTTCTCAGTTTCACAGTTCATCGCGCGTGCACTGATTTGATTAGCGCTGGGTTAGAAACGCACCGTGGAACCGCCCAGCATCTTGGCAGCCACTCTTTGATTGCTTTTCAGATCCGTAGACTCTGACCAAGGGTTAGTGAGTTAAAACCCAAGTGAGTGCTGCAGGCAGACATTGAATGCAATCCAGCCACGGCTCAAGCTATTACTTCTCTCCACCTGTTTATTATTTGATTTTTCGTTGGTGCCACTTCTTGTCTCCGGGGCTGATGCTATAGGAGCAGATCTGTTCTCCGGCCAGGAGACGACGAGCAGTACGCGTGCCCTGGCAGAGAAGAAAGGTCCTGCCGTGGGTGGCCCCCAAGTACCTGAAACACAGCCCGGGGAGCTCATCTTGCGATCGGCTGAGCAGGAACTGTCCTGTGGCCAGCTCAGCATGCTGCGATTTGAAGGGTACTGGAAATGTCCAGCATACGTGTCATTCTCTCCACCACACCCACCGACATTATCGTTGATGCCTGAATTCCACACTCAATAAGTCACTTTTTCCTTTCCATCTGGTTTTCGAATCCTGAGAAATTGAACACGTTGATGCTGCGTATCTGATCTTGTCCAATCCCCTTATCTGATCAGACAGTTTTGGCTCCAGAACCTTAACCACTCTTTCAAAAAACAACAACAACCCTGTTTTTATTGATTTTAGAGAGAGAGGACAGGTGAGGGATAGGGAAAAAGAAACACTGATGAGAGAGAAAATTCAATCGGCTGCCTCCTGCACCACCCCTATTGGGGATTGAACCTACAGCCTGGGCATGTGACCTGACCAGGAATTGAACTGGTGACTTCTTGGTTCATGGGTCAACGCTCAACCACTGAGCCATACCAGCCAGGCCTTAACCACTCTTAAACGCCAACCTAATGTTGGTGAAGTACTTAGAATACTGCCTGGTGTATGAGTCCTTAAACAAAGGAAGTTATTACTTTTGTTATTATTACTATCACTATTCAATTTGTTTTGTTGGAAAAGTCAGCTAATAATAATGGCTAAATCTTATGGAGCACATCCTATTCATGATATCAGCCTAAGCACGGACTTTGCTATTGAATCATTGCAACCACCTCAGGGAGTAGGTACTATTATTTGATTAATTTTAAGGATGGGCAAATGGAGGCAGAGACTTAAGCACCTTTCCCAAAGTTAAAGAACTAAAAAGTGGGAAAACCAGAACTCAGTGGTTGGAACCTCTAATAGTGGAGGAATGGAAGGAGGGGCAGCAAGAATATTCTAACACATGAGCCACATTCTCCCACGAGGGCTGGGAGGCAGAGTCTATCCGGAGAATGTTTAAGGGCATTTGTCTGGACAAAGAAAAAATTCAAAGGCTGTGTCAGTGAGGAATAATAAATATGGGCCCGCTTTCTCCCAAAGCTTTCAGAACGGGGCACGTGATATTGGAAGAGCCTGGATATAGTACTCCCTCAGGCAGAAGATGCACTAGAGATGTGGGTCTCAACCTTTCTTGGCTCACGTCAGATTTCTGTGGGAGACGACTAACGGGGACATGCTTAGCTTTGTGCACAACCAACTCTCAGCCCTGACCTGCAAATCCCTCCTTTCCTCCTCCCCTCGAATGGAGTAATGAAGTCATGTGTTTGGGCCAAATAACTTCAGAGAGCGTGGTTCTGGTAGCTCCCATGGGCAATCTCCAAGGGGAACTTGACCTGCTCATGCTCCCTATAGGATATCCGTGGGTGCCGTTATACCTATGGCTTCACCTTGAGAGCTGGGAGACTTCCTGACAGAAAAACGAGAGTGATGAAAAGGACAGAGGCATGACTGTGCACGCAGACCCAGATCTTACGAGCACAGTTCGGGCCTGGTAGAGGAAAAGGTGGTCTTTCACCTACCCAGTTGTCCAGCTCAACTCCTCGCCTCAGGCTGCAGGAGGGAGGCCAGCCGACCACTGGTTTCCATGCATAGCCATGTATTTTTGCTCAAGGCCACAGGTCAGGGCTGGGCTGGCCTCTCCGCTGTAGGTTGGTCCAGATCTGTTCCAGGAGGCACTCCTCATCCTTGGATCAGTGGGATTCTTAGAACATGTTCTTCTCACAGAGAGGACAGAGTCCACCCGACCAGGCACAGTTCTAGCCTCTGTTTGCATGTGTCTTCTAACATTCCACTGGGCAACGCATGTCCCACGGCCACACCCAGGGCTAAGGGGTCGGGAAGTGCACTTTGATCCTACTAGGAAGGTCTGCTAAGTCACATGATGAAGGGTGTGACTCTGGGGAGAGATGGAGAATTGGGGTCACTACCCCAGTTCAATCTACCACATCCCCGACTCCTGGTACAGGAACTGCTGCTTTTAAAGACACGAATAGCCAAGATTGGGAGGGCACCTTCACTCTGGTCAACTCTGGTGGCCAGGGGCCCCGGGGCTGAGGCAGTGGGCTGAGAAGGAGAGAGGCCGGGGTGCCCGTGGCAAAGGATCAATCACTTTCTAGGACTCTTATCTGCCTCTTTTCATAAAAAGTTTTCTCTTTGCCCACGAGATGGCGCCCAAGGCCAACAAGCCCGGACAAGCTGCCTGTTGGGTCCTAAGTCGCTGCCCAGTGCAGCTCTGCCTGCGCTCCCACAGGCTCAGGGCACCAGGGTCCGAGCTGGATCAGCGCCCACTTGGCTTCCAGACACCTGCACACCTCGGCCAACACGGGACTCCCTTTGGAATGTCCCCCATAGATTCATTAACATTTTCCCAAACCAAATAACTTTACCTTGGAAACTTCTGTTTACAAACTCCAGAGGTTCCCCAACCCAGAATTAACACACCTGTTCACCGCTAGCCAAGACATGTTATTACACACATGAGCATTTAATGAAGTCGATAGTTCATGTAATGTCAGCTTTTGAGGTTATGGTTGTACTAAAGAGCCCACTATACTCGTCAAGGGTGGCCCTGGAGCAGCAGTGTGTGCCAAGCCAGGAGCTCATGGAAACAGAACTTCAGATCCACCCTTGACCCACTGAGTCAGACTGTGTTTGAATAAGACTCCCCAAGTGATTCCTGTCACATTCGAGTTTGAGAGGCACAGGAGAGCCACTAGCCCATCTGCCGCCTTCCTGTAAAAATATGGGGGTGCGTCTCTGCAGGCAGGTGCAGCCACAAACTTCTGAGCACAGCGGATTTCAGCGCATTATACAGTGAGCCTGATTACTGATGGTCCTGGGAGGTTCTCTCTCTCTCTCTCTCTCTCTCTCTCTCTCTCTCTCTCTCTTTCTCTCTCTCCCTCTATTCCCCAAGATCCCATTCCCCTCTCTTTCTATAGGAAATGTACCAGAAGATCCACATGAAAAATATATATATATAATGTTTGTTTAATCAGAACACAGCAGCTTAGCTTGCCAATTGTCTGTGGAAAGCACTTTCTGATTGCCAGCCACAGGGCTTGGGGTATTTATGTCCCACCCATTAGACCCGGTAATCACGGGCTGCTTGTATTCTGAGTCCCGGGCTGAGCCCACAGCCACGCAAACACCCCCACTGCAGAGTGGATGGAGAGAATCAATGCTGTACCCCTCTCGTCCCCCCTACATTCACATCACCCAAAACAAAACGCATCTTTCTTTAAAGACTGTGGGATCTTGTTTAAAGAGCAACAATAAAATACTCTTTACGGTCTCTGCATTAGTTTTCATCATGTTCTTTGTAAGCCTGTCTGATGCCCAGCGTCGGGGAATTAGGTTAATTCCTCCTGGAGAGCCCTGGCCTGAGCCAACCCTCGCCTTTGCTTTTTCTGAGGGTAATGACCCCTTGGTTTCTCGTGCCACCAGCAGAGTGAAATATTACTGAAAAGAAGAAGAGTGACAAAGGGTAAGAGAGGAGCACAGAAAAAGAGGCATAGATAGATGGGGAGACAGAAGCTGGGAAGGAGGGGAGCAGGGAGGTAGGACACACCCCCACCCCCATCCCCACCCCCAGCCAACACAATGCTACTGGCCACGCTCACCTCACCTCTAGGAACTGGGCCCCAGGCTCCTGCTTCAGTGTTCAAACAGCTTCCCAGGTATCCACAGGCCTCGTTTCCTCCCTTCATGAAATTTCTACTCAAAATCTCTCCCCTGACCCACCCCGCATAAAACTTTATTAACACACCTCCCTCTCCCACCCCAATCCTGCTCTACTTCCCCGGCCAGCCTTTATCGGCCTCCTGACCTCTGACATGGCTATTTTTCCTTTGTCTCACTTGCTGGACCAGAATATTCGTCCCAGGAGAACAGAGGCTCTGTTTCATTCTCTGTGGAGCCTCCAGCCTGGAGGACAGAGGCTGCCCCACAGTGGGGGCAGCAGAGCTCTGAGAGGGGTGGGGCGGGGAGGACTTGTCCGAGCCAGGCACTGTCCCGAGGTGCTGCTCATCTCAGCCTGTTCGATCTCACAGTCACCCTGGGAGGCAGGTTTTGTATGAAGAGAGCCTGAGGCACGGAGAGGCAGGTGACCTGGCCAAGGTCTCTGTGTTTGGGCACGTCCCTGACTTTCCATTGACCAGGCTTCCTCCAGTAGGACGCTTCAGGACTGTCTCCAGCCTGTTGTCTTCTTTTGTAGAGAAAGTTCTAGTGGAACATAGCTACGCCCTTCACAGCTGCTTTTGTGCGACGATGGCAGAGCTGAGCCCTGGCGATGGAGAGGATGTGTCCCGAGAAGCCTAGGACACATCCTGCCTGGACTTTGCAGGAAACGTTTGTGGGCCCTTGTTCTTGAAGGCAACCCGACATGAGGACAAGCAAACTCGTAGTCGTCTGAGGGTGCTGGTCCAGGAGCTGTGTTTCCTCGCCGCTTGTCTGGACATTCAGGTGAGTGGAGAGAAAAGAACTCCAGCCTTGGATTCAGCGAACATGTATCCTCCTCTCTGTTCTGTTCCTCATTAGCGGTGCAATCTCAGCTCATCGCTCCCTGTTCCTGGATCTATTTCCGCATCTGTGCCGATAACGGTCATGATAGGAAAAGTAATAGCTCTTGCTAAACACCAGGTTCTGTTCTTCACATTTTACTGCACGATGATGGTGTTGATGCTCTCAGTGAATTACCTGGGCTTTTCATAAATACTCTGACTCTACCCATCTGGGCACCAGGTAGATCTGTACTTCCCACCCACCTGGGAGTCTGTGTGGCCTTGAACTTGTCTGGGGAATGAAGTGTTAGAGGAAGTGACACATGCAACTTCTGGTCACACGCCACGAGTCCGCGCACACATGCCCTCGGCCTCCTACCTCGAGGTGCCCTCTACCATGGCACCGTAAATGTTCCAGGAAGCGCATGTTCTGTCATCTGGTGGCAGGGTGTGGACAGTGTGAACCCTCCTGGAGCATAAGCATTCGATACCCCTCTTTTTCACTTGTTCCTTTGTTTACGAAGCCACTGAGTTGTGGGGCTGTTCATTATTGAAGCATCAGCTAGCCTAGCACACAGCCATTAAGATTCTCTCCAGGTCAAATTTTAGATTTCAAGAATAAAATTCCTTCCTCTCTGAAGTCAATAATGAAATATATATTTTAAAGTGAAAGAAGGAGTTTGGGGGAGGGTGGCAGAGATTATTGAATTGTAGGCGTGATGTGTGGTCTCTGTGAGCCGTTTACCCTTTCCCCTCCCACCGTTAGTCAGGATGCTCTCAGGTGGCGTGTTCAGCCTACAGCCCAGGCACCTGATGTGTGCACGGCCCTCTGGCTCATGCTGGCAAACTTGCACTGCACTTGGGCATTGGGTGGAATTATTTCACACATCGGAGCTTTCTGCGTTGTTCTAGAATGGGCAGCGAGTGTCTGTTTTAAGATGAGCTGACGGTCATTCTAAGGTGTCGATGGCCTTTTGTGTGACCAGCAAAGTCAAAGCCAAGTGGCAGCCACGTGGAAGCTGTGGTGTCTAAGCAGTAGGTGAGACACACGGCTGTGTGAGCCGCTGCCCTGATCCCCAACAATAACGGCAAACGTTTGCTGAACACCTGCCCTGTGCGGCCCCGGGCCTCCTCAGATGCTGGCCACTAGGCCACCGCATGGCGTAGCTCCTGGGACCCCCACCTCTATCAGGCTGCGCAGCGCTGTCACAGATAATGCGGTGTGAGCAGGCTTACATGAAGTGGTCCCCTTCTCTGACTCTCACCTCCCATGAGCATCTCACCGCCCCGGTGCCCTGGAGGCTGACCGGTTTCCAGGGCTAACTCTCTGGGATCGAGGCAAGGGGGTGGGGTCTCTAGAGAAGTTGAGTGGAGGGGAAGAGACGGAGTGTGACCTTGAACTGCTGTTGGGTACAGGAGACAAAGGAGACTCTAGGGCAGAATGGGGTGAGGGGCTTTGAAAGTGCAGGGGCTCTGTCCCATGTCGGGCAGAGCCAGAGGGGAGGGGACCCTCCTGAGAAGAGTCCCCAGACTCAGGCTGCTATATTTCCAGGTGCCCCAATGCAGGACAGTACATGTGGTTAACACATTTCAGGGACGTAGAGGGACGAGAAGGCTTTGTGGGCTAAATGATGTTGTTTCTTCCAATGTGCTTTGCTGTCTTTACATTTTTTACTTGGAGAATATATGGCTGTCATAATCAGGGAAGCCAAAAGCTAGTTTTTGACAAAATTAACTCGTGTGTTGGAAAAAGAGGTAGAAACATAAGTACATATCATTAACTATTAATTATTTACATTGACTTATAATAATGACAATAATTATACATACATGTAATGATACAGTAATTATAATGGAAAGTAATTAACTTACGCTGATTGTCAATAACTGAGGATGCATGAGTGGCAGCCATGGCATGGGATGTATTCATCTCCACTCAGATTTGTGTCTGAGGGAGGGAGGGATTTCTGGCATCTGGCCCATAGGACCTGTGAGCTATTCCCAAGAGTTTGTCATGTCATGTCATGTGAACATCTGTGCATGGTATAGGCAGGCCCTTTGTAATGATCAGCTGAACGGAAAAGCACAGTTCAGGTTTCTAAGCTTATAATCTTTGGAACATCCAGTATATCCATTTGAAAATGTGGACTTTCAAATGAGTAAGATTTTGCCTGCATTGTATAAACTCATAAGATATCCAACGGCAAAAAGCAGTCCCGTCGTGTGTGAAGCCCTGGGCAGGTGGGATTTCCAGGCCACGTAATTCTCTAGTGGGGCAGGATTTCTTTAGATCAGTGTACATATGAAAAATGGGGGGAAATCCTCATTTCACGTCTTTTCTTCCTTGCATTTTCCTCAGTCCTCTCTCCCCTGTTTCTGTGATTCCGTAACCGTGTTACCTACAGGAGCTCGGTACGTTTAGGGAAAGACTCCTATGCAGTGAGAGCCGGGCATGTACTCTGCTGTCTCCACGTGGACACATTCTGAGCGTGAAGAGTACAGGCCTTCCCACAGCAAGTGAACATGAAATGAACACAACATTCTTGTTTTATTCTAATAACCCTGGAAAGTGATCTCCTGTAGCACCGCGAGGTAGAAAGACCTTGCCTAGTGTCCTCTACAAGATGAATAATAAATGTAAGAGGAAATATTGGGTCTAGAATGGTGGTAACTTGTAAATACAGGAGGAAATATTAGATCTAGAATGGTGGTAACTTGTGAATGTAAGAGGAAGTATTGGGTCTAGAATGGTGGTAACTTGTAAATATAAGAGGAAATATTAGATCTAGAATGGTGGTAACTTGTGAATGTAAGAGGAAATATTAGATCTAGAATGGTAGTAACTTGTGAATGTAAGAGGAAATACTAGATCTAGAATGGTGGTAACTTGTGAATGTAAGAGGAAATATTAGGTCTAGAATGGTGGTAACTTGTGAATGTAAGAGGAAATATTAGATCTAGAATGGTGGTAACTTGTGAATGTAAGAGGAAATATTGGGTCTAGAATGGTGGTAACTTGTAAATTTGGAGCTGAAAGGAAACTTCAGTTCATTCAACTTACTCATAAATGAGAAAAGGGATGCCTAGGCTCACTGATGATCATCCAGCCAGTGGCGGAGTCAAGCATAGAACCCTGGTCATAGTTCCCAGCCCAGGATGTATTGCGACGGATTATATGTCCTGCTCTGTGTCTAGCAAGGGTCTGAGTTCACTCTTCCACTAGCATGTGCCTCATTGCAGATCAGAATTTGTGTGCCATGCTGACATAAACCCTAACATACACAGACTTCCACTCTCTGTAAACTGAATAAAGAGCATTGGAAAAGGAAATTCCATTTTGCTGGCTAACCCCACATGATGGAAAAAAATGAAGAAGAGTGATGAAAAAATGGAGACAGCGGATTTTAAGAAGCACTGATATGAAAGCTTGATTTATGCTCATGAGCAATCCCCACCCCAATTCTACCTCTTTACATGCTGAAATGTTCACCCATTGGATTCCATTTCAAAGCTAAAATTCCAACTTGGTGAAGTTGAGATGAGGATCTGAGTTGACTCTTGTTTTAGTGTGACCTAAATGTCCGACCCATGCCAACTTTTTCATTTTTTTTCTATTTTGTGTATTAATGGCGCCTTCTTTTTCCCTTGAAGTTTAATTCCATGAAACATCCTATTTAACTGTTCTACTTGCCACCGTCTAAACAATTCTGCAACCAAATGGTTCTGCCTCCTGGCACAATGCCTCCTCTCAGAAGGCCAGAAACACAGATATGCAGCAAACAAAGTGAAACTGTGTTCAAGTTGTTTAAGAGTCCTCCAGTGAGCAGCCCACCAATGGTGGGGCGGGGGGGGGGGGGCAGGGAGCAGACGACAAGGGGACGGGCTGGAGAGGACGGCAGAGAAATTCAAAGAAAGAGCAACAGTTTGCTTCAAGAAATAAAGTTAAAGAACACCTTTTTATTTATATAAAAAAAAAAAGGAGGAGGAGAAGGAAGAGGAGGAGGAGGAGGAGAAGGAGGAGAAAGAGAAAACTTAGAATAAGAATGCAAAGCATATAGGATCCAGCATCAGTACTCCCCAGGGAAAGAAAACTGTCTTATCTAGAAAAGTTAAGCAGATGGATGGCTGTTGCCATGGAGATTGTAAGCTGCCTTGGGCAAAGCTCTGTGGGAATATCTGTGACATTGGGTGTCCATTAGATGGGTGAGGGTGTCCTATTCGACCAAGAAGACGCAAGGAGTCAATCTGTTGGCGTGGCCAGAGAGTCTTAACATCCCTGAAATGGTTGCATGCCATCAGGAAGTTCATCCTTTAGTGTCAGGAAGAAGAAAGGGATCTTGGTTGGCGGCCGAGGAACATGGAGCTGGCTGTTGAAAATGGCCTGAGGCTAGAGAAGAGAGTTCTTAACAATAAGCTATTGATTATGAAGAATTTCAGAGACAAGGCAGGGAAGATATTAATGGAGACCCTGGGTGGGTTGTGAGACTAGACATAATGGGATCATATCAAGTGCCCCCCATACAGTGTTCCGGCTTTTCATCCTTAGGTTTCTATGGAAATGCCTGTTTCCTGAAACTCTTGTAAGCTCAAATCAGCCCAGTGCCCCAGAAAGCGATGTGTTTTTCTCTCTTACCAAGTGAAGCAGTAGATAGAGGGATGTCTTGAAGTCAACCCGTAGCCTCCTTTGTGAAACATTTATTTATTGAAAATGACAATGACAGTGGATTGTGACATATAGCTGAATCATGTCTGAAGGATAAAGATTGAAATCTTTGAGATTTAATTTGTCACTTACCCCCAAATTATGTTCTTATTTTGAGGAAAACTTAAATTTTCAATTCTCCTTCTTGGCTCGAGTTTCTACTTTATTTGATGAGCTGTGTCCAGGTGACACATAGATATTTGGGACCCTTTTGCTAGCTTCACACTTTTAAGCCAGGCTCAATTTTATAAACCAAAGTTAATTTCATCATCTGTCTCAGTAATTCTCAAATAATGGAGTGCACAAGTGAAATTGAGGGTGTTTATGACTTTGGTTAAATTCAGTTTGAAATCCTAGCTCTAGAAATTTCTCTCTCTGTGTTTCTCTGTTTTGTCTCTCTGTCTCTGTCTCTCTCTATCAGAGAGAACTAGCCTTTCCCTAGAATAATTAGCAACCCCCGAAGCAGGAGAAGACAGTAGCCCAGGCCTGACTAATGGTCACATGGTCTGGACCTCTGGCTGGCTAAAGATAACATCTTGACCTAAGTTATGTTTCAGTTTCTGAGCCCTAAAATGGACCCACCCTCTGGCTACTTTCCCATGAGACCAGACAGAGAGACGCCAGAACAGACCTCAGAGCTGTCCTCAAGACCTGAAGAAATGATTCATTACCCTTACCTCACTTCTGACCAATCAGCTCCCAGCATGACCCTGAACCCCTAACCCACATAGTATCTAGTGATGTTGCCCTGTAGAATCTGTAACCTACAGGCTATCGAGGAGTCCAGGCTTTTGAGCATTAGCTTCCTGTTCTCCAGGATGGCACCATTCATAATAAAACAGCCAATCTTTCTCCAATGCAATTCTCAGTGTTTACTATTTGGCTCTACTAGAGCCCGTGGACCCACTCTTTCAGTTCTGTAACATAAGAACTCACTGAAAGTCTGTTAAATTGTGGATTTCTGGGCCGCACTCCCAGGGATTCTGACTCAAAAGGTATGGGACCTAGGAACCTGCCTTGTGACAAACGTTCTAGGTGATTCCGATGTTCTCCCAGTTGGTCCACCAGCGGTACTTTGAGAAACACTACCTCGCCTCATCCCCTTCCAGTCACTGTCCCCTTCTGCTTATCCTGCACCCCCTCCACTTCCCAGCACCAGACAGAACTCTTCAGAATCCACATCAAGATAAGACTAAGTGCCCCAAACTTCTTCAAAGTCCATCTCACAAGTCAGCAGCGCCCAACTACGTGCCCAATCATCCCAACTCTAACTCTTCCATCCTTCAGAATCAGTCTCTAATTCCACTCGCTCTAACAGGGGTGGGCAAACTTTTTGACTCGAGGGCCACAATGGGTTCTTAAACTGGACCGGAGCGCCGGAACAAAAGCGTGGATGGAGTGTTTGTGTGAACTAATACATGTTAACACTGCTGCTGGTGAAGGAGCGGAGGGGAGAGCAAGAGAACCCTCTGCTCTTTCGGCTCCACGGGCCAGATAGAACAGCCGAACAGGCCAGATCTGGCCCGCGGGCCGTAGTTTGCCCACGGCTGCTCTAGAATCAAGCAAAGTGAGACTGAGATTGGCGATAGCTTTTCTTGAAACAAATCACAATCTCTCTTCAGTCCTTTGGTCCATCAACTACGAAATGAAACAGTTGGACAGGACCAATGGTTCTCAGGCTTGTTTGGTAGGCAGAGTACCTCCAAATCTTTGTGGCATGCTATAGAATCTAGAGCTATTTACTTACTTCCAGCGTATGAACCAAGAACAGTTTTACTAAAAGAAAACTTGGCTTTACAGTATAAAATCATAACCATGGCCACACCAGGGGCAGATTATCTTTCCCAAAGATAGTCACATGCATCTACATATCCCATCCCACATATTCTTCTTATAATGTGCCTGACACTGCTAACACTGAGAGGTGGGCTCTGTATGTTCCCTCACCTTGAATCTGGGTGGAGTTTGTGACTGCTCTGACCCACGCATTTTGATAGAAATTATTACTTTGTGACTTCCAAGGCTAGGTCATAAGAAGAATGCATTGTTCTGATGCTCTCACCTCTCAGTTACACTTGGAACCAGCCTCCACATTGAGAGGAAGCCCAATTATCTTGAGGCAGTTATTCTGCTATTAAGGAGGCTGTGTCACCTTGGTGTAATGTTTGGGTTAAGGGATGGGGAATTTTTGCCCTGTCAGCATTGGGACAATCTCTTATTATCGGTAACTGGTCACTGAACTTAGGAGTTTTCCATTTATGTCCCTTTAGAGATTTTTCATGGCAGACCTAGTTATCATAATAAGAAGTTTTGATTTGTTAAAATTTATGGTCTAAAGTTTTACATATGTCTCCTTTTTCTCCATTGACCCCCCCCCCCCCCCGCCCCAAGAGTTCTGATTTTATTCTAAGTGCAATGGGAAGCTGTTGGAGCGTTTTAAGAAAAGGAAAGTTATACCATTATTTACATTCTTAAAGATAATTCTGAGGGGTTCATGAAGAATGGTTGTGTAGAAAAATATGGAATCTGGGAGTCCTATAGGAGGTTATTTCAGAAAAAAGTTATGATGGTGTAGACAAAGGTGTAACAGTGGAGAATAAAGCTAAGTGGATGGACTTGGGATGTGAGTTGGAGGGAGATTTGACAGGCCCTCCCAGTGGATTAATCAGGGAGGGTGGCGAGAAAAAGAGTTCTCTTGGCTTTCTGACTTGAGTACCTGGTTGGAGAACAGAGCCCTTTACTGAGATGGAGGAGCAGTGACTTTGGGCTGGGGAGACGCAGAAATCTATAGCTCCCTTTTGAGATCCCATTAGCCACCCACTCAGATCTATCAAGTCCAAAGAAGGATACCAGGGCGGAGCTGAGGAAAGAGGTCAAGGCTGGAAAAGGTAAATGGAGGCATCCTCCGCCGACTGCTGCTGTTTGGAGCGAGGGGGCTAGATGAGAGCAGGGCAGCGAGGAAATGAAGGGAGTACAGGCAAAGCCCTGGACAGCCTCTGCCTGGAGAACCGCTCCAGAAGGGGCACCTGGCAAAGGAGACTGAGAAGACGTCACCGGGAGAGGAGAACCAGGAGCGGCTCCCATGTCTGTGTGTGGAGGGGGATAAATGAGCGGAAGAAAAAGAAAGGCGGGGAGGAAAGAAATAACGACAGAAGCGAAGTCCTGGAGAAGTGGGAGGGGAGAGCAGCACATAAGTGGAGGCTTGGCCTTCCTCAGGAGCAGAGAACCCGCCTTTGTGACCGACGGGACTGGGGACAGACTGCGTGCGTAGAGGCAGCAGCTGGTGGATCTCCTGTGGGAAGATGAGAGAGTTCAGCTTGAGTCACTTGCTCTAAACCCACTTGTTTATTTACTTGATCTCCTTATGGAAAACCTGTTTATAAAAGTCAGCAGGTCTTCGGGGAAGATCAGAAGTTCAGTTTGGCATTACTGGAAGGTGTTTGCATTGCAGAGTTAATCTCAGAGCCAAGATTGACCCTGGGCAAAAGGGGAGGTAAAGAATGCTTTATCTTTAGAAATCCTCCATCTCCCACATCCTTCACCATTTCTCCCACCTCCTCCTTTTTGATCTGAGTACTTTCTAACTCAGATAAAAAAGAAAAAAAGAAAGAAAAGAAAGCATCAAATACACTTCTCTATACCAAGTCCTAAGGGTGTGAATGTCACCTTTCCCAGGACTGTTTTCCTTTTTAAAGAGAGTTCTGGGAAAAGAGAAGACATTCCCACTGCAAATCCCCAGTGGAGGAAGTTCAGGCCTGGGGAAGATTTGGGGAGTGGCTTTGCATGCTCAAATCCCAGTGGGGACAGTGATCATCACACAATGGCAGGATTGAGAAACAAAACATCTGCCAATCACTGTGCACAAATCTGATAACCACTCAGGGGTGCCAGTCTGTTTTATCTTCCCAGGTATTTGTGACACTGTGGACCATCATCGTGGGGGTGGGGGAAGAGAGACCAGGAGAAGGGGAGGGGAAAGGGAGGGAGAAGTGAGGGAGGATAAAAAATATGCTATTTGGTACTATTTGGCATAACTTATTGTCGTAGTTTATTGACTCTAGCTGGCCATGTAATGATACCTTTCTAACAATGCATTTTATATTATTAGCAACTCTAATTGGCATGTCTAAGACATGTTGTGATTATCATGTATTCTACATCAAAATGGGCTGTTTGTGAAAGCTGGCTTAGTTATCATCATGTCACTTATCTTTAATAATAAGGGTATAAAATTTCAGATAGAGCATTTCTGTGTGTTTTATCAGAGGCAAGGTAAAGAAATATAGTTGGCCATTTCATAATTAGAAGAGCAGAGTCCATCTAACAACAATATTACTGGCAACACTAGCAGCCACCACACTGAGCATCCATGTGCCCAGCCCAGAGTTAGGTACTTGGTATTATCCCATTTCATTGATCTCATTGCGTCTTGTAGATACTTCATAAAGCCTATGATTTCATAAAATAAGTAGCTGTAAAGTTTGCAGGCTTGAAAGGTCAGAAATAAGGTGGCCCTCGAAACCCGCCCAGGTCAAGGCACAGGGGTCTTTCACAGTAGGATTTTCTCAGGTCCACAGAGCACGTGTTCCCTGTGTTGATTTCTGCCTCACTCAAGCCCAAGGAAACAGCACCCTCACCCTCTGCATTTGCTTTTTGGTCTCAGTTCTACATCCCTGAATCGTTTCCAAAATCTCTACTGATGTGAATGCTGTGCAATGAAAATAGTTTAAAGTTATCACTGAGCTTAAACCCCACCCTGCCCCTCCCCGCAGCCAGCAGCTGACACTGAGGAGCATGCTACCTCAGGTGGGCAGCTCGGAGTCACAAAGCCTGCATTTGGAGGCCATCTCTGCTATCGATGAGCTGTGTAGCCTTGGTCAAGTTCCTTACCCTCTCTGGTGCTCAGCTTCCTCATTAGGAAGTCAGGAAATCCTGGCCTTCTTGCGAAAATCAGATCAGAGTGTCTGTGAGCATACATACTTTGTAATGGAAAAGACACACTGAATTTGGAAGGAAGTGGGGGCGGGGAGAGAGAGGAGATGAAGAGAGAAAGTGCATTCAGGACTGGGAATTGTTTGACACATATGGGACACATTTGACTACTAGCTGTGAGGAAGAATCCATTTCAATGAGAATAATCACAATAAATAGCTAACAGTTCTCTCTCTCTCTCTCTCTCTCTCTCTCTCTCTCTCTCTCTCTCTCCCCTCTCCCCTCTCCCCTCTCCCCTCTCCCCTCTCCCCTCTCCCCTCTCCTCACCTCTCCTCTCCTCTCCTCTCCTCTCCTCTCCTCTCCTCTCCTCTCCTCTTCTCTTCTCTTCTCTCTCTCCTTCTCTCTCTTCTCCATCCCCAATAGTTTCCAATATCTGCCCCACCAAAGCTTTTGTGAAGAGGTAAAATTGCAGACTACAATATCACCTTCTTGGGGTAATCCTAACAAGGGGAAAAAAGGGTATGAAGGTTTCAGATAATTCAAAAGCTGACTAATCAGGCCTTGATTAATTGAGAGTTGATTGCTTCACACAGGTTCCCGAGCGGCCAGTTCAGTGGACACACAGCCAGGCATGTGCACCCACCACCTCCAGGGCCCCAAGCACAGGCACTGGTATTTGACCTTGACCTACACTCCACCAAGTCCAGGACCTTGGGATCTGCGTTGGGCGCAGCACACTCTGTGCGTGCCCACTGTGTGTGCCTCATGCATGTTTAGAACATGTCTGCCTGCTTTCTCATGAAAGCATGGAAAACAGAGCTACCGGTCGGCAACCATCACTTATTTGAGCACAATTAAGAAAAGATTTCCAGTAGAGTTTAGCTAACAGGGTCGGCGGAATGATTTTTAGGCTGTGAGTTTAGTAACGGGCAATGGTGTAATTATGAAGTGAAATCTGTAATATGTATAAAATAGATTTATACACTAAATAGTTATGTAATTAAGTGAACTCTAGATTTCACTGGCGTTTGTTGTTCTGCCATCTTGAATGCTAAATAAACTGGTATGTGAACTCCTACAGGAGTCAGTAAAAACAATAAGAGCTCTCCACTCTTGTGTTCCTCTGCACACGCTGCAGGGGAGTAAACGGCCATCGCCCACGCCGGCGTGGGGGGCCTGCGGGCGCTCACTCCCTGCAGAAGCCACACGTCGGGGCAGATGCCAGTGTCCTCTCAGAAGAGCGGGCCCGGAGCATTAGTGCTTCCTGAGATCCAGGGGGTCAGCAGCCACCACATACATTTCCAAATCTTTGGCCTTTCTTCTCAGTCTGGGGCCAGAAGGGTTCTTTCTGAGGCCACTCTGTCACCTTCCTCCCAGGAGGGGAGAGCTCGGCCCTCGGCTGGGGTGGAGCGGGGCTGAGAGCTGCCGATGCCCAGTGAACCCGCCCACACCATGCATCTCCGTGGGCTCCATCACCGCCTACTCCCTGTTCATTCTTCTCATGATTGGCGGGGTTATGGGACAGGCACATCTTTGAAAAGATAAAAACAAATGGAAGGGCTGTGGGGCTCAGACGGGACAGGACACAGGCCTGTCTGCTTGGAAAGGAGCCGTGCTCGCTGCGGACGAAGCCCTGGCGTTCTGCTGTGGGCTGAAGGGGGACTCCGTTCTCCAGGGCCCCGCCCGCTGTGTCCACAGGTTCTCCTGGGAGCAGAATCACGCCCCGCCATGACCCCGCCTGTGGGGACCGGCTGAGCGTTCAGAGGGTAGGTGGCAATGACCGCAGCACAGGCTTCCTCGCGGCCAGTGAGAAGGGAGCCGTTCACGGTCAGCACCCCGGTGCACTGGTCCGTGACCCTCACGTCTTACTTCTTTGGCATCAGGTCTTGCCAAGGGGAGACCTGGCAGCACAGGGCGGGCCGAGGGCAGCCCCTGACGAGACTCGATGGAGAGGCTGCACCTGCGTCCTGGGGCTCAGATTCTAAAACACAGTTCCCTGGCATCTAATCACCGAATTTGGGATAAGTTCCTTTTTTAAAGTTCATTGGTATAAAATCATTTCCCTTAAAATCAAAGTTTCTAGAAAAGGGGCTTGTTGTATATAGAGAAGTGTTCATTTTCCTGAAATGTATGCTAAACACTATGTCAGGGCTGCGGCCGCCCTCTGGAACCCAGAAGTCCCCTGTGGCAGAGGCCTAATCCTACCCCCCCCTTCCCCCCCTCCCCCCGGCCCAGGCTGCCCTCCCCCTGGGCTTCCCATTGGCCTGCAAGGCCCAGCCGCCCTGCAGGAGTTGGATGAGAAGAAGGCAGAGTGATATTTGCAGTCCTCCTGGCTCCTTTTGAAGTCACCAGCTGGAGTCAGATGGGGGTGTTAAACTGGGGCCCCGGACCCTGCCCCCCCCAAAAGAGGTCTGTGGATAGAATTCAGGGAGTCTGAGAAGTTAAATGAGGGAAAATAATTCATTTTAATTTTCTCTAGCTAACTGAAATTTAGTATTTTCTTAAATTTTGCATGGAAGTAGAATTCCTTAACAGTATTCATGACCTTGTAGCCAATGGATATGATGGGTATTTTCATATCACATTATGAAATAGTCATCGGTGAGGTCACGGAATGCTGTGTGGTCCTCTCCACTGTGACACCGTGGAAGAACTTATTGGGACAGGAAGTGCATATATCGCAATTTCTTAAGTATTTTGATAGCTATTTTAATAGTATTGGTTTTGCAATCTGAAGTAATTCATTTGATGCTTTTAAAAATAATATTTTTAAAATAATACTCTGGCAACGGTTCTTAAGCTTCACCAGGAAGCCAAGTGGGACCCTAACACAGAAACCTCTGAGTCCCTGCCTTGGGGTGGAGCGGTGAGACCGCAAGATAGAGGGGTCCTGGGTCCGACATGACTGCTTGGAGCAGACCCCTCCCCTCCCTCTCCTCCCTCTCCTGCTCTCTCATCAATTCACATTAAACTGTGATACGAGCGGGAAATAAACCGACTTGAATGGCTTGTTCCAGCATCAGTCTATGACCACTGCATTGCCATACGAAGGGAGGGAGGAGAAGTTGACGTTCATGGTGGAGGTGACATTCCGAATCCTGGTTTGCTTGTCCGCCTGCCGGCCTGCAGCTACTGGGCTTTCATCCGTGTGATCCCCAGCGAGGCGCCCTCGGCTCAGCAGAAGGAAGCACCCTACTCCCCGCATCCTTAGAGAGAGTCCCATGGCTGCTCCACGTTCAGCTGGAGGAGGCACCGTGGAGCTGGGGAGGGTTTCATAAAACTGGCACGGCGTCGCCTCTGCCCACACTCCACAGTCGTGGAAAAGACAGCAGCCACTTTCCCTGGCAGACCTCACGCAGTGAGCCGTGGCCTCGCAATGGCTCTGTCCTTCTCCTTCCAGTTCACGTTTCTTCCAGTGCAGAAGCCATGGCATCTGAAAAATCCGTATTTGTTTTTTGACTTGGTTTTAAAACAACAAGAAAAAAATTCTGATGTAGGCACCAAATTTGGTGATTAAATGAGTTAGGAGACGGAGATTACTGTGGCCAAGCATGTGCATCTCATTATAGGTTTAGCTGGAAATGACTTTTCCTTTCTTGTTCTCTTCCTGATTTGCTTCACAGGAAAAATGTCTACAGTTCTATTTTAATGGGCTCCTAACGACGTTCTACGGACTCACTTGTATGTTATTGGAGAGCAATGGGTTTCTGCGCCCAATGAGGTCGATGACTATAGACATTCAAACCCAGACCACATCTGTAACATGTGCAATTCGTTTTTAACCTCAACCTACTTGTCAGTAGCTAATGCCTCAATGTTGCTGGGCTTTTAGCCTTTTACGTGGGCATGCGGGGAAACAAAATACTGTAACAGCATTCCTGGGCTCCCAACACTGCAACTTCAGGGAGGCATCTGACACGCTGGAAATGGTCTTTGTTCCTGAGGTGCCCACCTCCTCTGTGGGCATCTTATTTTTAAACTAGAGGCCCAGTGCATGAAATCCATGCATGGGGAGGGTCCCTAGGCCTGGCTGGCGATTAGGGCCGATCAGGGCCTTCCTTCCCCTGGCTGTTGGCTGGGGCCTTCCTTTGTTCCGCGCCACCCCCTGGTGGTCAGCGCACGTCATAGAGAGTGGTTGAACTCCCGGTTGGCCAAACTCCCGAGGGGACAATTTGCATATTAGCCTTTTATTATATAGGATAATTTAACTTGTTGTCTGAGTAGATCGTATAATTTATACAATATCCAAAAAGCATAAAAGATCATCTGGGGAGAAAGCAAGCCCTTCCCTCTCCCTTGCCTTTTAGAAACCCAGTTTCCAGTTCTGAAAATTATCATTATTACCCTTTTCTTATAGATCTTTTCAGAAGTATTCTGTGCATATTTATGTAAGCATGTTTACATTCATTTTTCCACGCAAATCTGACAGTATACTATAAAAGCTCTTTGTAACTTTTCTTTTTATAGTGTAACAGTATCATCTAGAGCAGTGGTTCTCAACCTGTGGGTTGCGACCCCTTTGGCGGTCGAATGACCCTTTCACAGGGGTCACCTAAGACCATCCTGCATATCAGATATTTACATTATGATTCATAGCAGTAGCAACATTACAGTTATGAAGTAGCAATGAAAATAATTTTATGGTTGGGTCACAACATGAGAAACTGTATTTAAAGGGCCAGAAGGTTGAGAACCACTGATAGAACTTTCCATAACAGTACCTAAAGAACTTCCTTTTTGGTACAGTTTTCCATTTTACATATACACCATGCTCAGTGGAAGGAAGCATGGTGTATATGTAATAGAGACCGTTGAAACAGTCTCTATTAATGGGCATTTAGTGGTTTCTGATCTTTTGCTATTACAATATTGCAAATAGCATATTTGCCCAATAATAATGCCACTTTGCACATATGCGAGTACCTGTTAATCAAATACCAAGGAGCAGAAAATTCAAGCATTTTAAATCTGAGAGCTACTGTAAAGGACTATGTATATATATACAAGGCTAAGTGTCCGTCCATCCGAATGGTAGCTATGATGTGCACTGACCACCAGGGGGCAGACGCTCAACTCAGGAGCTGCCATGACATGCACTGGCCATTTAAAAATAAATGGCACTGTGGACCTGGCACCCACAAAGCAACACTCAGCTTCACTCAAGTGGGACACAGGCCCTGCCACCACCCCAGAGTGACACCCCACCAAATCGCAGCCAATGCTGCCAAGACCCCATGGCGCAAAATGCAGCCCACAGCCAGCCCAGCCTGGAAACCTGTGGCTATGGGCACTGGATAATGATGTCATATAGCAACACCCAGCTTCCTCTCCCTGGCAACTAGCCTCCTTGGAGTTTCTTCAGCCCAGGAACCTGAATTGCTTTATAGCCAGGTGCAAACATTTTACAGTTCAAACACATGTTTGTGAAGCATTTTCCCATGCCTCATCTCATTTGATCCTCACAGAAGTCCTGGAGTAGGTAGATAGGAGACTCAGTAGAATCCTATTTTCTTTTTATTAGCAAGATGTGAATAGTGATATTAAAATATTTCTTCTAATTGATTTCCTTTCAATGTGCACGAATCTGTGCACTGGGACACTAGTGATTACATAATTATGTCTTTAAATGCCATCTACTAGACTAGAGAGAAATTCTCCTAAAGAAGTCCCATGATGCAAGGGGCCAGCAATGCTTTGCCTCTCCTGGCCTCGCTGAAGGGCTAAGTAGACACAGCAGCCTAGACCTAATGCTGGTGTGCGGAAACAAATTGCAAGATGCAGAGATGTTTGGAGCTTGTGGTGCTGGAGGTGAGGGGAATGAGAGGAGCAGACCAATGCCATTTAGAATTAAGGCCAGCCTGGCTAAAGACAGCAAGAAATGCCTGGGTTAGGAAGGGTGACTGCCTGGAAAAGATCGTTGTGCAACTGTGGAAAGAATGGGGTGAAAAGAAGGGAGAGAGGAGAGGAGAGAGAAGGAACACTGACACTGATGTTGGGCCCGGGGTTAGAAGATCCAGGTTGGAATTCTGGCTCCACCTCTTCCTAGAGCTGTGTGACCTCAGAACAATCAAGATTGCAGTGCTTACTTCCCAAGGTCCTTGTGAGCGATAGAGAGGCTGCGTGTGAAAATGCCTGGTAGACAGTATGAATTTAACAATGAGTAGCATCTGAATGCACTTAGGTTTCAACATGCTTACTAGTAGGCACCAAAGGATCTTAACTTCAGAAAGTTCTCCAGACCATCAGCTCCATAGGAGCTGGGCTGTGTCTGCCTTGTTTGCTGTTCTGATCCCTGTGCCCAGAACTGTGGCTGAATCAGTGCCCAATGAGTACTCACCAAATAAATGAAGTTCAGGTCATCTCTACACAATTGAGGATGCAAAGGGAGAGACTGGTTAAGGTCGGAGGTGTAGTTCGGCCTCATCATTAGGAGAAAAACCTAACCATTTATTAGACCTAATCATTAGGAGGAAAACCTAACCATGTAGGTATTTTATGACAATTTGTTGATTGAATCAATGAATGAATGAACTTTTCAGGGTGCTTTCAGAAATAATTTCATGAAGTCATGGCTCCCCACTCCCTAGACGAGGAAAGGAAAGATTTTTATTTGAAATGTGTCAATTACAGTGACTTCAACTGTTGACAAAGTTACTGCATATTTTATTTTCTATATTTTTAAATGATATTTTGACCTATGTTTTGGTTGGAATAGATTAACAATGCATTTTAGTCCCTGCTGTTGGCCATGGAATTCTAAAGACTGCTTTAAGTATCAATGTGTTTTATGTCTCCGTATGGAAATATATATAGATCAAGAACAATTCCACAAACTTTCTCTTCTGATCAAGGATCAGGTTTTCAAAATGAAATGAGGAAATTGGGTTAGATGACCCTGCATGTTCTTTTCCCTAAAATGTAGAATTGTGTGAATAAAAGCATACGAGGAAGAGCAGAGGTTTAAAAAACACCACCCCAAACCCCCAGGATCCCTGTGAGACAGAGCGGCATTATACCACTTGGGACATGATAATAAACACCTGGCATTTATGGAGTGTTTACCAAGGGCCAGGCCTCAGATACCATGTTTTTCTTAATCCTTACAGTCCCTATAAAAGGGGTGTTGGAAACTCTGCCTGGTGTCGGCAGCTGGAAAGGAGGCGGCCTTTCTAAGCGCATACCACGATTGGAAGCAGCAAATGTGCCAACAATAACAAGCTTTGTAAAAGTATTTGCTGTCCCAAGTCGAAGAGCTGTCCTCCACGAGAGTTGAAAGGGCCGTTGAATCCGGGGGTGGTCTCTCCCACCAGAAAGACATGCGGAAATCACGCCATCTGTGCCTCCAGGGCAGGGCTCTGGGTGGCTGGGGCTCCATGAGCAGAGCCTTGTTGCTTGCCTCTTCCCTTTCTCTGGAATCAGCTCTTCTTTCCTTCCCTGGTGGTGGTACTCTTTCTCCCTGCTGTCTGTTTTCTGATTTTGTTGTGAACTGGCCCAGCCCAACTTGGCAGCGTGGAGTCCTCAGGCTCTTTTATCCACGCTGGGTGGATGTCCAGTGGTCAGGGGTAGGTGAGCTCCACCCACCTCCAAGCCCACCATCGCTCAGCAGGAAATAAAAGCAAGAGAGAGAAATTTGGCCCCCGCTCAGACATTACTGACAAGTGGTCGTAAAAGCACACAACTCAGTGACTTCAGGCTTTGCCCGTTTAGATGTTCCAATGACTCCGTTTAAATGGAATTATTTGGAGTCAATGCCATAACATCTTAGAGGCAGGTTTGGTTAACCTGGTAGTTGCCATCAGGTAACCAGAATCCTCCAAGCCAGCTTAGAATTTGCGGTGAATTTAGGACTATTTTGGAATTCAACCTTGGGAACCGTTTTAATGTGTGCAGAGATTTCTATTCTTAAATCCTGTCCATTCAAGGATAGTGGGTGTTTCTACACTATCCAAGCCTAGCAGTTGGCAAACTAGAGTGCTCACGCCAAATCTGGTCTGTGCCTGTTTTTGTAAATAAAGCTTTATTGGAACACAGCCATGTCAGTTTAGTCATGTATCGTCTTGGGCTGATTTCGTGCTACAGTGACAGAGTTGAGTGATTGTGACAGGGATCATTTGCCTGCAAATCCAAAAATAATTTACCATCTGATGCTTTACAGAAAGTTTTCTGACCGCTGCATTAGCCAATCCACACAACTATTCTCAGCAATGAAAATCCATTGTTAATATTCATATTGCTAATTAGCGAAACCTCTGGTGTGGATCAGAGACAGAGATAGCTGTCATGCTGACAGCAGCTGCCTCTGGCATGTGGCCTCCTCATCAAGTCCTAGATGACACCCCTGCAATGTGCGTGTCCTGCTAGAGCAATAGCAGCATCCAAGTATTTATGAAAACGAACGCACATTTACAGAACATTGTCAATTTTGAAATTCTAAAGGTAAATTACAGCCATCATAATACTTTCCTTTATTGCATCTCAAAACCCATTTTTGGTAATGATTATGATTAAACCTTCAAACACTCTCAACTCAATAACAATGTTAAGCCCAGAATTTGAAAAGTATGTTAACTAATTGGACCCCAATGCAATAGCTAAGATAGGACAGGCTTGTTATTATCCCATTTTACAAAATGAAAAACCTAAGTTCTGAAAGTGAACCTCATTGTGTCACAGTTGCAGAACTGGGAAGTGATCAAGTGAGACTTGAATTTGAAGCCTTTCATTTCCCAGATCTTAAAGTCTGTCCTCTATGCCATGGTAGCTTCCCAGTAACAACAGCTCATCAATCATCATTTTGGAGCAAACTTGACAGATTTTAACTCCAACCAATAGAAAAATATTCCTCTTTAGAAAAAAAAATAATATTCTTAGAAACTTCTTGACTCTTTTGCAAGCTATCTTTCCCTTCTTTCTTCACACTTTTTTATCTTGACGTTGTAGAGCCACCATTGAGTTTCAGGATTGGTTACCAGGGGTGGGGAGAAATTTCCTAGGGAAATCAAAGGAATGAAGGTAAATGCTTTAAAATGAATCTGTTTCATCAACTACATAAATTGAGACCCTACAGAGTCAAAGAAGGCTTTGAAAGGCCACCTGACTTAGAATTCTGTGACTATAACGCAGTGGAACAGGGCTCCAGTGCTAGACCTAGACTCATACATGTTAGATGAGGAAGGAAGCTCAGTATGAGATCAACGAGTTCACCCCACTTCGCCCTTACAATGCTGGCTTGTCCTCTCGGCTATGTTTGACTGCATGGGAAGTTCATTTATTATTGACTGGCCGGGCTGGGGTTATTAGAATGATGTGTTGTCTCCTAAGCCTTTTCTCAGGCACTTTCCCCCATGACTCTAACCCTCAGTTTCCCATAATCTATTCCCCTCCACCCCATGGTATCGTCTTGGCTGGATTTAAGCCCCTAATTGGTGCAGCTGCATTTGCTCCTCCCATCTGCAGATTCTGAGTTGAGACAGGAGAATTTTTCCTCCAAGACAGTCCCTTTATATACATGGGCTCCAATGGGCCTAAGTCAGTACCTTAACTTCTGGGGAAGAGGAAAAGGGGTAGATATTATCTTCAGGAATAAGAATATTAAGATATGAGTTTAAGAAGGAAGTTCGAGGTCCCCTCTGCCGGGAGCCGGTCCATCCTTGCTGTTTCAAGGGACCTGGCATATATGGCATACGGTTCTTAATATGTTTGCTCACCTTCTTGGCGCTGTGTTTTAACCAAAGTCACCTCTCTGAGAAAGGTTGAATCCCCAGGTAGGGATTTTCCCCTGAAGTTAGGGAGGGAATAAAACCCCTCAACTAAGTGCCAGGCGGGTAATTAATCCCTTTAACTACGAACAATCATGCTTAAACTACATAATCTTTTCTCCCTGGAATGGAGATAAGAAACGCCCTAACCTTTGTAATAGAGATTGATAGGATTGAATCAACTGGTATAAATACAATTGTAACAAGACAGAAAGAGACAGAACTGAGAACACAAGGCTTGGAAGACAGGACCAAGAGAGACAGAGCCTAGGCACAGAACGTTCTCTAGAGACAGAAGAACTTCGCTGGCGAGAGCATGCCGGAGGATCCTGGACAGGGACTGGCCTCGGAGCTTGGAGGCAAAGCCTGGCGAGAGAGCATGGCAGGGGATCCTGGACTGAACCTGACTGCGGAGATTGGCAGGAGAGCTTGACTAGAACCTGGTGACTGAACCTGACTGGAGAACCTGGACAGAACCTCTCTGGAGATCGAGAGCAGAACTTGGCTGGAGATCCTGGCTAGGCTGCTGATCAACTGAACGCTGTCTCCGTGTCATTCCTTCTTCGCCGACTCCGTCCACACCTTTGGGGACCCCTGGACCTGCTGGGTTCGGACCCCGGCACCCTCTTCAGACGCTGGTTGTCTGCAGTGATTTGGATCACAAGTCATAATGTATGGATTCTACTATCAAACTCGTGCCCCTCATTGGAGACTTTTAACAACTTTAAAGCAACTACTCAATAGTGCAGAGATACAAAAATGAGTTCAAGTGTGAGTTCATTGGTAGATGTTACAACAGCAGTATGTTAGAAGTCCCGTGTGTGCATTGAGCAGACACAAATCACTTAAAGATAGTGTCCCAACCGAAACCGGTTTGGCTCAGTGGATAGAGCGTTGGCCTGCGGACTGAAAGGTCCCAGGTTCGATTCCGGTCAAGGGCATGTACCTGGGTTGCGGGCACATCCCCAGTGGGAGATGTGCAGGAGGCAGCTGATCGATGTTTCTCTCTCATCGATGTTTCTAACTCTCTATCCCTCTCCCTTCCTCTCTGTGAAAAATCAATAAAACATATATATAAAAAAAAAGATAGTGTCCCATTTCTGGATATCTGGGAATCTTCTATGTGATTCTTCTAGTTGACTTTTGATGATGCATGGAAATAGCAGTGTAAATATTGGGAACAATACAGGACTTTCAAAAGTTTGAGTTCAAGATTAAATATTTATTATCTAGCCTCAACAGGAAAAGAGGGAAAAGTACCCAATGAGATCTTGAATTCTGGTTTTGGGGGAGAAGACTTATTTTTCTTTTAAAGATAATTTACTTTGCACATAGCACTAATCTGAGGATCACATAGTGAATGACGGTAACACAGAACCTCAAAATCTCAGCGCCTTAAAATATCCAAGGCCTATTTTTCAGCCATGCCCCATATCCATTGCAAGTGTTGACTTCACTCTGGGACCCGGGGTTACAGAATGACCACTCTGTGGAGCATGGCTGACCACTGTGACAGAGAGGATGGGGGCTTTGGGAGGGCGTCAGCCAGCAAAAAGGCTCCAACCCAAAGTAATGTTTTCTCACAACTCATTGACCTGCACTGGTCACATCCCCACTCAATCCTACCAAGAACCTGGAAGACAGAGATCTGAAAGCATTTGTAAACTATTACTAAAAACGTCCACCTGCCATTTGGAAGGACAAAATTTGGTCTGGAGCATGTGCAAAATCATGCAAATCAGATGCTTCTGATAATGGTGACATGTTGACTCTTTAAACGTGAACATTCACAATAGCAAGAGGCTCTGCCCAATGGTTCTGTGCACTTGGAGAGTAGACATTGGGAGCTCTCCGAAAGTTTAAAAACGCTCATGCCTGGGTTCCACTCCAGGGATTCTAATTTAATTAATTTCAGATGCAGTCAATGAAGGAAAAATACCACATGATCTCACTCATTCATGGATAATAGAGACCATTATAAACTTTTGAACAATAATAGATACAGAGGCAGAGCTGCCTCAAACAGATTGTCAAACTGCAGCGGGAAGGCCGGGGAGGGTTGGGGGGCAGGAGGTAGGGGGGTAAGAGATCAACTAAAGGACTTGTATGCATGCATATAAGCATAACCAATGGACATAAGACACTAGGGAATAGGGGAGGCTAGGGGACTGTCTAGGGCAGGGGGGAAAATGGACACATATGTAATACCCTTTGTATTACTTTAAGCAATAATAAAAAAAAAAAAATTTCAGATGCAGCTTGGGCATCAGGATTTTTAAAGCTCCTGGAAATGACTTAAAGTGTAGGTAGAGTAGGGACTGGATTTTAGGGTGTTTTTCAAACGAGGATTATCTATTTATCTGTGTGGTCTTGAGTCAGTTAACCTTTCTGATCTTCATTTTATTATCTGTGAAATTAGGGGTGGAATACAAATGACTTCTAGCAATCATTCCAGCCTTAAAAAATCTCACATAGACCACTGACTTCTATTTAGAACGTGTTTCAGAGCTCAAGTCAATAAGTGCTGCCAAATTACTTTGTGAGTTAATCTGGCCAAGCTCCCATCTATACTAACAAAAGGGTAATATGCTAATTTGACTGCAAGACCTTCCAGGAGACCTTCCAGATGTCCTTCCAGACAAAGCCATGGTGGAGAGGCTGAGACAGAGGCGATTAGGGGCGATCAGGCCAGGAGGGGAGGGCAGTTGGGGGTGATCAGGCCAGAAGGGGGGGCATTTGGGGGCAAGCAGGCTAGCAGTGGGGGGCAGTTGGGGGCAATCAGGCCAGCAGGCAGAGTGGTTAGGGCCAATCAGGCAGGCAGGCAGGTGAGTGGTTAGGAGCCAGAGGTACTGGATTGTGAGAGGGATGTCTGACTGCTGGTTTAGGCCCACAGGGATTGGGCCTAAACCAGCAGTCGGGCATCCCCTGAGGGGTCCCAGATTAGAGAGGGTGCAGGCCTGGCTGAGGGACAACTCCCCATGCATGAATTTCATGCACCGGGCCACTAGTATTTCTAATAATGGAATAAGGGAAGTCATTGGAAGGAGTCTTTCCCAGGTAAGTAGTTGGGCTTTTCCACCTGACCAGGAAGCCTGGGCAGGCTTGGGAAGAAAGCCATATTACAAAAGAGATGTAAAGTTAACTCGATCTCTTGGTTGTATGTGGACTGAAGGTGAACTCCTTGATCTAAAATGAAAAAAATTGTATTACCTAAGGCTGTTCAGATAAAAATAAAATTAAAAAGGCCACTTCCCTACATTCTTCTTGCTGAAAATGGAAAAGTTAAAGGTTTCACAATTTCTTCACCATGTAATCTTATCTTCGTGCGGTCAGTGTCTTAATAGTGTATTGATTGGCTCGCACTCCCACTGTCTTTAAAGAACCATTATGACTCTGTTAGGCCAAACATGAAAAACTACTTTTAAAGACCTTTCTAAAGAGTTTTTTGATTTTTCAAAAGCTTCTTGGGGTCTTATTGAGCTTCTCTGGCAGCTGGAATTAGCTCTACAACGCACTTTCTCTATTTCTGACACACAGAATTCATCTGAAGCCAAAAGCTATCAATGACTCACAGGAGGGAGAAGATAAGAGAACCCTGGAGATAAATTAATGCCATAATTATTAAACGGGCACTGGTATTTTTAGGCTCTTTCTGAGTGTTGCATTGCATTGGAAACTTGGGATAATTAACAAGAGCCATCTTAAATATGTGAAGTTGACTCCAGTAATAGGGGGGAGAAAGTGAAGAGAGAAGATAGGTGGGAAAAATTAAAACGGTTAGTGCATAAAATAGCATTAAGCTGTTTCTCAATTATCAAAATGCCTGGCAAGTTGAAATAAGACAACAATCTTCATTTGTAACTCCACTGGATTTATGCAATGTCCGTATCTCTCTTCTTCAATTATTAAGAGAAAGCATCAGAATAATTTTTATTGAATGCTTAGAAAATTGATAATGACAATACACTAAAATCCTACACTTTGGGTGATGATGGTAGTATGGTTGGGTCCTTTTTCTTCCTTTTGGAATCTCTGTGTTTTGCCACTTTTCTCTGTTAATCATCTCTCTCTCTCTCTCTCTCTCTCTCTCTCTCTATATATATATATATATATATATATATATATATATATATATATATATAAAAGGCTAATATGCTAAGTATCTGACCATCCATCTGGTCACTATGACACGCACTGACCACCTGGGGGCAGACGTTCAATGCAGGAGCTGCTGTGACGCGCACTGGTCATTTGCAGAGAAAAGACACTGCGGACCTGGCGCCGACAAAGCAACACTTGGCTCCCCCCAAGTGGGACACAGGCCCCGCCACCACCCCGGAGCAACACCCGCCAAATCACAGCCAACACTGCCAAGACCCCATGGCACAAAATGCGGCCCACAGCCCAGCCCAGCCCAGAAACGATCCCTGTGGGCACTGGGTAATCACATCACATAGCAACGCCCAGCTTCCTCTTCCTAACGACTAGCCCCCTTGGAGTGTCTTCAGCCCAGGAACCCAACTTGCTTTATAACCAGGTGCAAACATGTTACAGTTTAACCAAATGTCTGTGAAGCGTTTTCCTATGCCTCATCTCATTTGATCCTCACAGAAGTCCGGGAGTAGGTAGATAGGAGACTCCTTAGTGGACTCCTATTTTCTTTTCATTAGCCAGAAAATGGAGATTTAGAAAGCTTAGACACTTGACTGACTGAAAAGAAGTAAGAAATGGTGGACCTTCAAAATTACTGCAGGTTTTCTCATTGCACAGAATATAGTCAAACACTGCTACAGTTAAATATTTTACCCTTTGTTCTCCCTGCGTGATCTACAATAATAATCTGCTTCATGTTGATATTTACTGGTGTGTTGCTGACAATTACTTGAAAGAGAAGTTGGGATGATTCACTGGGCTGGAAAAAGTTTAGCTAAATCAGAAAGCAGGTCTAATTAAGCAAGTTTATTCTATATATGTAAAAGACTAAGTTGACTTGCACATGCGTGATACATATAAAGCTCTCACCAGCGCCAGTCGCACGCGTGTGTTTCCATCTGTCATTGTCGATCATGAATTTGGTTGACACTTATATTATAGAGAAAGGGCGAATAGCTATATTAAAATATTTCTTCTAATTAATTTCCTTTCAATGTGCACAAATTCATGCACTGGGCCACTAGAGTGTGTGTGTGTGTGTGTGTGTGTGTGTGTGTGTGTGTGTATTTGAAACTGGTTTCCTCCTCACTGGGTTTTATAGAAAATTAATTAACCCTCCTTAGCCTTATTTTATAACTCAAATGAAGATAATGATAGTATCTACCTCAAAGGGTTGTGGTAAATATTAGGTTCAATCACATGAAGTAGCTATTTGATCCTCTTTTAACCTAAGAAAATAGAAATTTGAAATGGTTAAACATAATTATAACCTTTAGCATCGTGTCAGGAAATATTAGCTGTAAATAAAGGTTAAGGAACTACAGAGAGAACGCGTTTGAAAATAGAAAAGACATATATGCAATTTTTTTATTTTTTTATTTTTTTTTTTGTTTTTTGTTTTTTTTTTATTGCTTAAAGTATTACAAAGGGTATTACATATGTATCCATTTTATCCCCCCGCCCTAGACAGTCCCCTAGCCTCCCCTATCACCCAGTGTCTTATGTCCATTGGTTATGCTTATATGCATGCATACAAGTCCTTTAGTTGATCTCTTACCCCCCTACCTCCTGCCCCCCAACCCTCCCCGGCCTTCCCGCTGCAGTTTGACAATCTGTTTGAGGCAGCTCTGCCTCTGTATCTATTATTGTTCAAAAGTTTATAATGGTCTCTATTGTCCATGAATGAGTGAGATCATGTGGTATTTTTCCTTTATTGACTGGCTTATTTCACTTAGCATAATGCTCTCCAGTTCCATCCATGACGTTGCAAATGGTAAGAGTTCCTTCCTTTTTACAGCAGCATAGTATTCCATCGTGTAGATGTACCACAGTTTTCTAATCCATTCATCTACTGATGGGCACTTAGGCTGTTTCCAGATCTTAGCTATGGTGAATTGTGCTGCTATGAACATAGGGGTGCATATATCCTTTCTGATTGGTGTTTCTGGTTTCTTGGGATATATTCCTAGAAGTGGGATCACAGGGTCAAATGGGAGTTCCATTTTCAGTTTTTTAAGGAAACTCCATACTGTCTTCCATAGTGGCTGCACCAGTCTGCATTCCCACCAGCAGTGCACAAGTGTTCCTTTTTCTCCACAACCTCTCCAGCACTTGTCGTTTGTTGCTTTGTTGATGATAGCCAGTCTGACAGGTGTGAGATGGTACCTCATTGCTGTTTTGATTTTATGCAATTTTTTTAAATTCAGGTTTATTGAGGTAAAATTTACATGTAGTATACAGTTCTAAAAAAAAGTTGGCAAAGACATACAATCAGGTAACCACAGTCAAGAGACAGAACAGTTCTATTGTCACACCCAACAGATACTATCTCCCTGTAGACAAGCCCTCCCCTCCATAGTCTCTGGCAACCACTGATGGTTAAAGCTAGTCTGTTTTTTCTTTATATTCATTTACTAGATTTATCTTTAGTGTTTTTGCCCAAATAAAGTTTCATAAGCTTTAAAATGTAAAGTATAAACTGTTGGAAATCATTTGTTATACTTAAATATCATGCATCTACTTCTCATTTCTACTTTATCCTTTACCCTTGTGCCTAAATTTCTAAGCTTATACCAGGCCTACTCAGCAGAGCATCTTAGTCGGCTCCTTGGTTCCCTTTGAGCTCTGAAACATTTTCTTAGCACGTTAGCTTCTCCACTGGGTCTCAACCTGACTTCTCCAACTGTAGGTCAAGGGAGTTACGCTTTTGGCAAGTTTGTTCTTCATTATGCCAGGATTAGGCAAGTAGCACCCTGTGGTTCAAGCCCTCGGGCTCCCTCCCTGGAAAAACATCTCCTTGAGCCGTGATGTTCTCAATTCAGACAATAATAGAATCTTAGGATCAGAAGGTTCTTCAAGGTCACCTAGACCCTCACCACTCAAATGTGGCCTTGGCTCTGCAGCTCAGACATGGTCCGGGAGCTTGTTAGAAGCGCTGCCCCAGACCAGCCCCTCTTCCGATGGATAAATCCTATCTACAGTGTCTTCCTCCTGATCGCCCCACGTGCTCATCAGCTTTCCCCTTCCGGCTTCAGGCTGGGCTTTCTCACTGGAGAGCAGGCGTTGCCAACTTTGCCCATTAAAGTCACGTGGGGAGCTTTTACAAATCCCAATGCTGAGAACTCACCTAGGCTAACTAAGTCAGAATCTCAGGAGAGGGAGCCCAGGCATCGGCATTTTGTAAAGCTCCCCATGGGATTGTAATGTGCAGCCAAGCTATGAACCACCGGTCAAGAGCCATCCATCTGCATGTTAGGCTACTTACTTTCTTCCTTGCTCTGATTTTCTGTGAAAATGCAAATATCCCCTCAGAAACAAGTACCCCTCATTTACACTGTGCTTTGAAATACGGTTCATTTTTTTAATCCAAATAGTTTATTGTAAACTCTTTGATATTATACACTAGTGGGCTTGGCAATTCGCACAAAATGGAAGTGCAGGATATAAAGACAGGTTGCCGAGAGGAAGACTTCAGGGCTGCTGTTGACTTGTTCTTGGTCAACTAAGCTACCTTGACCAGGAAGGGGCTGGGCCAGGCCAAGATCCAGGAGTTCGCCCTAACTGGTTTGGTTCAGTGGATAGAGCATCGGCCTATGGACTGAAGGGTTTTGGGTTCAATTCCAGTCAGGGGCACATGCCTGGGTTGTGGGCTCGATCCCCAGTGTGGGGCCTGCAGGAGGCAGCCAATCAATGATTATCTCTCATCATTGATGTTTCTCTCTCTCTCCCTCCCTCCGTCCCTCCCTCCCTCCCTCCCTCCCTCTCAGAAATCAATAAAAAAATATATTAAACAAACAAACAAACAGATCCAAGAGTTCCCCTTTAGCCAGCCCACCTGAGGCTTTTGGCCCACCTTGCTCCTGCCCTCGTGGTCCTGCAGGGAAAGAGAGGTGTGGAGAGGTAAGAAGCTCTGTAGCTGCCAGGCCGGAGGGCCCCATCAGCTGAGCATGGGGTTCCCAGTCTAGTCCTTGGCCTGAGTGGTCCACGAGAAATTTTGCTAATGTCAGAACCTGCTGGCCTCAAAAGCGGAGAGTAGTTTTTTCCCACTCAGTAATTCTCTTGAGTAAATAGCCCTTTTGTCTGTGGCATGACTGTTTAAGAAACTGAAGTCTGAACTTTTTGCTTTTGCAAAGATTTAAGGGGAAATAATTTTGTTGATGTTTTATTAGCTTTTGAATGATCTAGTCATATTTAGATAGTGTTGCATCGGAATATATAAATTATGTTACCAGTAATTCTGAACAGACTATATACATGATCAAGTAAAAGTTTGTTGTTTCTAAAAGACAATCAAATTACTACCCATAGCCATATTAATTTATTATTATTAAAATATAACATAAAACAAATCCTTATTAATATGTAAGTTTGGAAGCTCTCACTTTAGATTTGAGTGAATATCATTACATATGAAAATAAAATTGAGAAAATTTGCAATGTACAGGTTCTTCTTTCTACATATTTGTTTTGCAAACTAAATACTAATAGGCTAATTTATTTGTATATTTGAGGATAAAATACTATTATACCCTTTTCTCCCCCCCATTCCCTGATCTCCTAGCTCTTTAAATCTAGATAAATATACAAGAGTGCTTGTTTAATCATGAATCTGACACAGGTGCTTTACGGATTTAAAAAGTTGATTCTCAGTTCCTTAAACATCCTAATAGGTTATCTTAGCAATAACTTGCTATTAAAGTTTACTCTTTAAACTAAGCATGCATTATAGGAAGAGAGGATGTGTTTTGGGTACGTAGGAAGGAACAGAGAATTTTAGATTATTTCTGTTCTCCATTAGGGAATATGCAGTTTGGCTTCCTAAGAAAACATGAGAAAAGAAGGAGAATATTTTAAGAATAATAATTTTTTCTAAGTATAATTATTTTTTTTCCACTAATATAATATATGTATTTAAAAATTTTTTAAATGAAATCTCAATTTGGATACATATATATTCTACTTTCTTTAGTGGGTTACATTTTTACTTCAATAATGTTTTATCTTTATATCTGAATACATAATATTAAAATTAATGCTAACACTTTAGCTTAAGTGTCTATTCTACTCTTAAGGAAAGTATCTGGAAAAGTCGCTTTGGAGGGACTACTTTCCTAAAAAATGTTTTAAGTCATGAAAAAATAAATCATCTTCCAAATTCTTTTACATAAATTCTGATTTCTTTTTAAAAATATATATTTTATTGATTTCTCACAGAGAGGAAGGGAGAGGGATAGAGAGTTAGCAACATCCATGAGAGAGAAACATCGGTCAGCTGCTTCCTGCACACCCCCCACTGGGGATGTGCCCACAACCTTGACCGGAATCGAACCTGGGATCCTTCAGTCTGCAGGCCGACACTCTATCCACTGAGCCAAACCAGCTAGGGCTAAATTCTGATTTCTTATAGAAGGACACACTTGTGAGGGCAATCAATTTGAACTGGCAATTTTGTTTATCTGCTTGACTTGTCATTAAAATGCTGAATAGTTAAAATTTGAAATTGTGCTATGGAACTTGTTAGCTAGTCCTGTGGACTTTTTGGAATATAAGCTAGAGTGTGTTCTGTTCTCTGTCTGTTCCACTTCCTTTCTCCACTCCCAATTTATTTCCTTGACTTCCGGGTTTCTTCTTTGTCCCGATTTCCCTCCACATAGTTCTCCGCTGTTGGGGAGCCCAGGTGTACCCCGGCATGGGTGGGATACATGGGGGCGCACGTATACATAACACACTTGCTGATGCATACAAAGTAAAGCCACTATATTGGTCCAGTCTGCTGTTCACCCCAGCGAAAGGGGGTAGCTTCAATTGTGTGTTGTCGTTTTTTCCCTAATTAAACTCATGATAATAATAGAGCTTGGGACCAAAGAGCAATTAAAACCATCCCTGCCTGTTCGCCAAATGCATAATTTCCGGACAGCCTACTTTGTGCAAGTCAACATCTGTGTCTGCTTCTTGGGTTTCCATTATCTGGGCTCAGGAATCTCTTTGGTCTATTCCTTCTGCTCAGGCACCAGAGCTCTGGTGGCATTTCCCTGGGGTAAGTTTGGGTCTGGACAGGATTAAGGAGGTTGTGCCTGGGGCTGTCGTGCCCAGCCTAGATGCCAGAATGTCCAAGCTGGGTAGGATCTTGGGCTTCATGCAGTTCAGCCCATGAGACCGATGCCAGGGAGGCAACGTGACTCACCCAGGGACATGCAATGAGTAACAACCCAAGGAGAAGAAAGGGAACATGAAAAACATGCATACTGGATCAATTAGGAGGCACTAACTAAAGCTGAAGGAAACTATGAATGGGTGAATGCTCCCAGCAGCTGCGAGGGCTAGCTGGCGCCCCACCCGTGTAGGTATACCCTGCTTGTGTTCCTTTAGTTTGATGGCACAGCAGCCATTATTCCTTCCCGGGACAACCCCTGCCTAAGTACACCATTATCTTTTGGAGAGATCTTTCATTGTTCCAAAACACAAGCCTTGATTTTCCATTATTTCCAGTTCACATGGAAAGTGTCTGGATCAAAGCTTCATCGCTGTCCCCATGTCCTCTGTGCCAGCCTAGACATAATCCACCAGTCCTCTGCTCTGTAGCGCAGCAGAGCCCTTCGCTGTCTCCGTGATGAGCGGGGGAGGGATGGAGCAAAACAGTGCCCAGTTCAGCGTGGGGTGCGTGGTGCCCTGGGTTATCCCATCTGATGGGCACAGCCTTCGAAGTAGGCGTGACACCCCATCAAACAGGGAGGGAGCCGAGGCTGATTTTGTCCCTCGTCCTTCACAGTTGATCTTTCTTCGTGTTGTCAGTTAACTTAAAAACATGACTCTAAGTCATCCCCTCCTGCTTTTTGGATAAGGCACTTCCTTGGAAGCTACCCCGTTCCTCTTCCTCCCATCAGCACTACCATCCTGACATGCAGACAACTGCTCTTGCTTACACCTTTCCTCTCACCCCCTGTCTTCCCTGGGCTGGGCACCGTGGACAGAAAAGGGGCCCCATACTAAACCTGACAGGCTCTGGGGAGGCCTACATGGTGGGCCCTACAAACCCAGAGACCGAAAGTAACCGCCCAGGATGGTCTGACCATTAAAATTCCCAATGAAAAGCAGGTCATGGTGGGTAGGCCTGTCCTAGGTCTGTGGCTTCCTTGACAAAGGTCAGTCTTTACCTTAGGTGAGCCTATCTATTGTCTTTTTGCATCTAAGATAACATACCTTTGAAATGTCAGAGTAATCTCCCTTTTCCAGACCCTTTAAAATACTGCCATAGAACCCATCACTATCTTGTTCCCAGCATGCCAGCTCTGTGTGCTGTAGATGTTAACTCGCCTGCACTCGCCTATGTAAAAGAAGGTGTGTCTCTCCATTTTGTTCTTTATCTAATCTCACAGATTTCCCTGCTCTGCTTTCTCCCACCCCCTTAATCTCCCATGTTTGGACTTCATGTAACCCTCCTTACGCCTCCTCCTTTGATTGTATTGTAATGTGCGCAATCAGCTGCACAACTGCCCTTCTCCAGAGCATTTTCTCAATTCCTTGAGATTTTGCTTCCCAGCAATGGTCCTTCTGGCTTAAATAACAGCTCATAAGACTCTGTCTTAGGCTGGACCGCCTTTCGTCCACAGTACAAACCAAGCACACTGCTCCCAAAGCTACCCCCTACCTCCTTGAGCTACCCTTCCACTTAGTGACACCTGGCCATCAGACCACACCTTCAAATCTTCCACGCCCCTCCCCCTTCTCACCTCCTCCCTTAAGAAACACACAGATAAAAATATAATCAAACTCAGATGGAAAAACTGGCCTTTCGCTTCTTTCCACAGGTTTTCTCTTGGCATCAGAAAATCTGCATTTGTTTGTAGTCACTAAATAACCCAGACACTGAGCCAGCATTCCTCTGCTTCCTACTCTCCTCCCAACTCCGGGTCTCCCGCGCCCCACCCTTCACACCTCCCCATTTCCTGTCTGGGTGGACTGGGAACTGTGAGTCCTCTGCCTCCAGCTTCTCAGAGGCAAGGCCTGTCCTGTGGGGTATGTGGTGCTTCTGGGTTTGTGCTTGTGTTTGTGTGTGTGTGTTTAAATGTTGCATTTTTACTGTTGTTTTTTTTTTAATTTATTTTTATTTGCAAGAGACTCTTACTTTCCAACTGAAAAGTATTTTTCTGAGAATAGAACTTTTACACGACTCCTTTTATTTCTAAGCAGTGATCTTTGGCCTGGGGAAAGCACAGAGATGTGAGCTGAGACTCATCGTAGCCAACACCCTCATTTGATAGGAGAGGAAAATCAGGTCTAAAGAGGTGATGGAATCACCAGAGTCCCACTGACCATTAGTGACAGGGCTGGAGCGAGAGTGCAGGGCCCTTGACCCCTAGCCCACCGAGATGTCCTGACATCATCTTGTGTCACAAACAAACCCTGCCTTTGGAATTGCGGGCTGGCTCTCTAAGAGGTGCCTTTAGGAGGCTGAGCCTTGGCGTGTGGCCACTGTGGGGCTCCGGCATCTTATGTGGTATGTGGCCCCTGGACCTGGAGATCCCACAACCCAGGAGATCTCCAACCTGCTGCAGGGTCACTGCACTAGCAGGAAGAGGCAGCCTCTGGCTCTCTTTCTTGCACATTAAATCTGGCAGCACTGGCCTGAGTCACATCATGGGTGACTCTGCTTCTCGTGCCCCCTCCCCTTGGCAGCCCTGACCCAGACTCTTCATTCTCTCCTTCTCCTAAGACGTGTGGCACCCGGATCTCTCCGTTGCGTTTCTCAGTCCCTATCATTCCTCCTGTCACTCCACCTAGACTGCCCTGTAGTCTTTTAAAACGCAGTCCTACTTTTTAACACAAATAAAGACATTCCTAGGAGTAAAATAGAAGCAAAGAGAAAACAATGCTATTTCCCCCATCTACGCCAGACCCTCCCACCCCTTCCCACACTCAGTCATCACCCGCACTCCATTCTGCATCTTGCTTTGTACATTTTGATCCATTTTGGCGCAAGAAGCTCTAAGCCCATTATTTTTAGGTAGCAGGGTCATACTCCCTTCTATCCCCTGATGTATTTTCCCAGCTTCTCCCCTAGCGAAGGAGATGATTATTGCTTCCAGGTGTTGCTGTTGCAAACGGTCCATACCCCACATTCTGATTCCCGCACATCACAATTTCCCCTCCCAAAGCATATTACACTCATGTTCTACCTGCTGTAGACCCTGGTGCTGATGTGCTAGGTGATAGCTTCATTAGCGAATATGTTAATCTTTACCTCTGTGTCAACAGGCACAGTACTAATGAGGCCTTTCTTCCTTTGCAGGAAGAATATTCTCATTTCAAGAGTGGTCACTTAGATAAAAGTTCTTAAAACATCTCTCTTCCATCTCTTGCTGGTGCATTTTGGGACAGAAGGGGGATAAATCCTTAACAAGTCATACTTTCAGCCCATGGCAGTATTTCAAATCTTAGGAATTTCAGGAAAACAGAGACTGGTAAATGAGATATGTTGGAGCAGAAGGGCTTTGTTTATGCCCCAAACACAGAGTGCAGGGTGGCTGTGTACATGCTTACACCAGGTGGGGAGTGCGGACACAGCGTTAGCCCCAAACATCAGCTGGGCTGATGCTCGCAGAGGAAAAGACATGGACCAGAACATCCTAGAAATCACTTCTCCTCCCTTGGAATGCAGCTGCCCGTCTCTATCTCAGGAGGGAGATGCCATTGAAAAAGCCTGTCATCACCATCCATATAATATACAGAAATCTATTGCTGATCTAAATATGAAAGGGAACTGATAACTCTTTTAGAAAGAAAACCCACAAAACCAGATAATATCTTTGTGACCTTGGGGTAAATAAAGTTTTTTGCACAAGATATAAAAAATGCTAGAAAAAAACTTGACCAACCATACTACATTAAAACTACAGCTGTTGTTCAATAAAAGTCATCATTAAGAAAGTTAAAACACAAGACAGAGGGTGAAAAATATTTTTTTTCTTCCTTTTTATTGAATTTATTGGGGGTAACACTGGTTAACAAAAAATATGTCCAAAATAAATACCCACCACCAACAAAAATACTGTCACTTGTATCCAGAATATGTAAAGAACTTTCACAAACTAATGAGAAATGGATAATCTGATTGAAAAATGGGCAAGGCATGAACAGGCATTTCACAAAATAGGATATATAATGGCCAATAGACGAGTGAAAAAGTACTTGACTGCATTAGTTATCAAAGAAACACAAATAAAAACTATGTGATACTGCTGCGCATTCATCAAATGACTAACATGAAAAAGATAATATCAACACTGGTGAGACTGTGGACCAACTGGAGCTTTCATATGCTGCCAGTGGGAGTGTAAATTGGTAGAGCTACTTTGGAAAACTGTTTGACCATATCTTCCAAATCTAAACATATGCCTGTCATATAACCCAGTCATTCTGCTCACAGTTATCACAACAGAAGGGCTTACTGTGCTTACCAAAGACACATACCAGAATGATCATGTAAGCATTTTGGGTTGTAGCTCCAAACTAGAAAACACCCAAATGTCCATCAGCAGGAGAATGAAAACAAATCAAATTACATGTATACACTGGAATAGTATACAGCACTGAGAAATAACCCCAGAGCTTGAATGAACATCTGAAATATAACATTGCATAACAGAGGCTGGACATAAATGATTACATAACTGGAGTAAACTACTGGATTCCATTTACATAAAGGTCAAAACCAGGCAAAACTAATGTAGATGTTAGCAATCAGGAAAATGCGTTCCCATTTGGTTGTGGGGTAGGTTATGATTGGGGGAGGAATGAAGAGGCTTTTAGAGCCGGGCATTGTTCTGGTTCATGATCTGGAGGCTTATCTCACTGGTTTATTTCCTTTGTGATAATCCATTGAATTATACACTTGGGATTTATTCACCTTTATTTATTAAAAAGTTTACATTAAAATGAAAGGCTGGAGAATCATCAGGTTGCCCAACTTAACTATTATTCCCAGTCACTTTTAACCAGTGCTGCTAGACATGTATGCAGAAGGAAGGACAGATTTGGGGAATACCAGCTAATTTACCCTGGTCACTCCTGCTCTGCCCCTGGGGAGTCCTATTATGTACATAAGCATAATTTATACAGTTGTGAGGGTAATGGCTATATTTTAATGTATCATTACATAGGTTGTCACTTGTAATACAGGGTCTTCCTCTCTTGACACAACAGCATGATGCTTGCACCGCTAGCTAGTGCTTCCTTGGTCTGCTTTGTGGAGCAGTTGTGCAGCTGTCTTCTTGCCACAGAATGTAGTCTTCTGAGTGCAGAAGACACTGTTGGGTTTCCTTTCCTATTAGTCTTTCTGTTCCCAGCACAGAGCCTTCTACAGAATGGGATCAAATCCCAATTAATGCTTGCTTCATTTCAGGGGTGGGGAGTCAAACATTACATGTTTGACTGATCAATTTTTATTTGTGTATTTTAATTGAAAGTGCATGGAACGTTTGAACTCTCTTGATACTTCCTCAAAAATATCTACATCTAGGGAGGGAGCGTGAGAAGGGATGGCTGGGGGGGAGGGGAATTGTACAGTGTGCTCACTTTGCTATAAGGCATCGTTCAGTGCACTTATTATTTGTGCACTTTCTTTACATGTTCTATGTTGATTAAAACATGTCATTTACATGTATATGTAACATAAAGTTCTAGTTTGATAAGACACTATGTTGATGAGAGTTTGTGGAAATGGTCATACTCATCTATTGCTCGAGGCAGTGTAAATCCATACACTCTCCTTGGGGGGATTTGGCCAAATTATCAAATTGAAAAGGCATGTATCCTTTTGGCTGAGCAATGGCTCATCTGAAAATGCACCCTACAGTCTATTATAACATATGCACACCGTTGTATATTCAAGATCATTCACTACAGTGTTGTCTATAACAGTAAAAATGTTACATAAAAACTATAGAAGAAAGGATGAATTGCTGCACATTATACAATAGAATATTATTTAGCAGTTAGGGCGGGGAAGGCAGATCTGTATTTGCTTATGTGGAAGGATCTTCAGGTTCAAAGGCTTGTACAAGATGCTCCTGTTTGTGTAAAATATATGTGTACATATTTGTTTGTTCCTAGAATATCTAAAGAAAGACACACAAAAAACTGATAACAGTGATTGCTTCTGGGAGAGGAAGGGGTGAAAGGAAACTTAATTTCCACTATGCACTCTGCCTGATGCACATTTCAAATTTTATCTGTACATATGACCTATTCAAGAACTAAATTAAATCTAATGCTAATGTCTTTGCTGCTGTCTTTTTCTCTCATTTAGGGCCTTTCTACACATTTTGTAATCTGTAAGTTTGCCTTCACTTTCTTCTAACAGCCTCCAAATCCATTCCAGGGGGCAAGGGTCAGAGTCTTCTTTCATGATATTGAGCAAAGCAGGCAGGTCGGTCTTCTGCTGGTGACCTTGTTAATTGAGTTTAGACCTCCAGTGAATCTGAACAGATTTTTTAAAATGAAACGTTCAAAGCCTCTTTGCCCGCTTTAGCTTGCTCCCCCCAGAGGCAGGACGAGTGTGAAAGGCGAGCATTCTGTTTGTTCTGTTAGTCTTGCATCGCATTTCCAAGGGCCCTAAGCTGGTTGTCAAACTGGAAGGGGGAACCTTGGGGGGTGCGGTTTGACTGGCAAAGGAACGGAACAAGTTCAGTGGAACGTGTGCCCTAGAATTCTCAGGAGCAGATCTCGAGAAGCAGGTTCTTGACTCGAGACCCAGAGCTCTGGGGGCCTCACAAGGAAAATATAACCATGCGATCGGAGGGAATCCTACAAGCAGGAAACAAGAGGGGCCTCTGGGGAAAGAGGCCGGCTTCCAAGTCGCCGAGGGCCATCCACCGAAGATGGAAGGGAGGTCCAGGGCCAAGTCCGAGGAGGTGGTGCAGACAAAGGAGGAGGACAGCGGCAAGGCTGCCGCTCAGGTCTGCGAAACGTGCAGTGGACGGCTTGTACAGGTCCCTCAAAAAGCATATTCCGAGCAAAAGTGACTTGGATTAGAGCCAGGGGTGGGCAAACTTTTTGACTCCGGTTCTTAAACTGGACCGGAGGGCCGGAACAAAAGCATGGATGGAGTGTTTGTGTGAACTAATATAAATTCAAAGTAAACATCATTACTTAAAAGGGTACAGTCTTTTTTTTTTTTTTAGTTTTATTCATTTCAAACGGGCCAGATCCGGCCCCTGGGCCGTAGTTTGCCCACGGCTGGATTAGACGGTGCTATTTTATCATATGGGAGGAGAGAGCAAAATCTGAATTCACTGATGGTTTTATCCAGGCCCTATATTTTACCAAGATCTACAACAAGCAGGGCCCAGGATGAAGCCCCCACAGGCCCTGTTTCTCAGTCTCCCCTGTGTCAGCTCTCCCCCTACCTGTCCCGCAACCTGGGCTCTGGAGCCAGACTGCGTGGGTTCAACGCAAAGTCTGTCTCTTGGGAGTGCAGGTCTTTGGGGAAGTTTTTTAACTTTCAGAGCCTCAGTTTCTTCGTCTGTCAAATGGGGAGAATGCTACTAATGATACCTGTGTGGGATGACTATTATTGGGACTAGAGAGCAATTCAAAGAGAGTAGGTGTTATATAAATGCTGGCCATATGCTAATGGCTATTATTACTTCCAACTTCTACATCAGGGAGAATCATGTTTGAAGTGGGAAAGAGCAGAACCAGCACGGGAGGTATCTTCACGGTAGCACCCGCCTGGTTGTGGGTGCCACCTTAGGTCAGATATAAGAAAATGCCTTCTCCTGGGGAGGCACAATCAAGTCAGATGTGATACCTGATCTGAAGGACCTTGGTAGAATAGAAACTCATGTTCATTAATATAACATGTCAGAGAGGTAACACTATAAACATTGAATTAACATCCGGCCTGTAAAAGTCACTACAGTGTCTCTGTAAGACGAATTGGACGAGCTGCTTGTTACCTGATAACAAAGGGAACACAGATAGAGCATGATCTAGCGAAAATTTTAAGATAATAAAAGACAAAAATCTAACCACCATTTAAACAAATAAATCTGACAGATTTTGTAACTAGCCATCTGTCTAATACACAGCTCATGTCCTAATATGGACTTTAGAATCCTCCCAATTCCTTCAAGGGAAAGTGTTACTACCTGTTGATATAAATGCTCATCCCAGTAAAAGTGATTTGATCAGAATAGCAGATTTGTATTCATATGGCCCTGATGTTGAATTGAGATTTACGTAAACAGAATTTTTGTTGGTATATGTGTGCTGACAATATAGTGGTCGTGTGATGTTGATCACAAATAATGGGAAGGCAAACTTTGTGCAGACTTAGACAATTTTAGTCTGAAACCACCCATGTCTCCTGGGGCAATCTCCATGGCAGTGGACTGGTGCTGTTATGCAAATCCATGGGCACGTCCAGTGGCAAATGCCATTGGGGCAGAAATTACCTAATTGTGTGTCTTAGGGCTGGGCACAGAGCTAGCATCTGGGAGCTTGGCCATAAATATTTATTGAATGTTGGGAGATGCTTGGAATCCCTGCCCTACTGTAGACATTCTCCAGAGAAGGGGTTGCCTGCTGTCCCTGGGCCCTGATTTAGGGGAAAGCTTTAAGAAAGAGGTTCTAAAAACAACTTCATGGTTCTACTAAAAGCTGGTTATGTTATTGTTTTAAAGCAATGACTTAGAAATCTTAATATTTGAATTAATGTTTTAGTGTGCTCCAACAAGAATGGCTTAGACATTGCAAATTTGTGGAATGTGAGTTTCTGATCAGTGCTATAACATATCATGTACATTACATATGACATGCACATGAATATACACACATCTGTTCATAAGGTGTGACTCCACCTTGCTTTAGGGCATTCAGTTCATTGAGGGAAAAGAAAGTTTTAAAAGTAACATGGACATTAAGAGGTATTGCCACTGGAGTATTAATTGAAACTCGCACTCTAGGTAAACAAATGTAAACAGAAACTCGAGTGGTGAATGAAAGGGAAGAGTAACACACAGCAGCTGTTTGAACAGGGTACAAAGTGAAGCAACTAGAAAGTGCTGGCTTGCCTTTGCCCCAGGGCAAGACTATCAGTGCTGATACAGTGTCTCCAGGAAAGTCCTGAGGAGCAGAGCATTCACCCTCATGGATGAGGAGACAGAATCTCTGGGAGAGCAGGTCTGTGCATCATGGTTTGGGGAAGAGAAGAGGACATGAACCGTGGTGACAAGAATGAACCAGTGGGTGCTTGCTGCTGGTTCCAGTTCTGCAGTGCACCTCAGAAGGCTGGGTATGCTTCTGCTGCAGCCACAGCTGCAAGCCCAAGGCATGCACCCCAAGTGACACACGTCTTCTGCACACGCCTAGTCTTGCTGCAAGAGGAATCACTCCTGCATGTGGCCCTGGCTGCGCCCCCACGACCCACCACTGCTGGTCCTTGCTGCTCTCTGGGAAAGCTCCCCTGAAAAGCATGACATCCCAAGGCCTGAGGCTTCCCAGGATCCTCTGAGCAAAGGCAGCCATGTCAGGAAGCAGGTGCTGGAGAGATGGGGCTCGCTGAGTGTATAAAACATGCAGTTACTATTTCTTTCAGTCTTGCTCATGATAGTTGAGTCAATACAGAATTGCATTTTATTGAAAAAAAAAAAAAAAAAAGAAAATGCCTTCTCATGGAAAGAGCTGCCAACAACTTCGGGGCTGGAGTTCAAGTCCAGGCCCCTGACAGGCCAAGGATGCTGAACGCAGGTCCCTGAGGGTGCGGAGGCAGGGCCTCCATGACTTCTAGGGGCCTTGATCATCCTTAGGGTCTGTGACCCTGCTTTGGAGATAGCGCTCTGGGGGCAGTCACCCCGCCAGGCTCCCAGGCGGGCTTTCTTATGGCCGTGAAGTGACAAGCGCAGTCCCTCCGGACTTTTCTAGTCCAGATTCGCGTAAAGGACAAGCTCTGGTGTCACAGCTACGACGTCCCAATACTCAAGTTGGAGTGGACCTGGCATTTACTAATGGGCAGCTGCACATCTGAGAACGCCACCGTCAGGGAATATAGCCTCAGCTTTGCCAACAAACAAGATCCGGCTCTTGACAGACCTTTCGCCCCGGGAGCTTCATGGGGGGAGATCTATGGGTCAACAGGTGTTCCCTCCGGTTCTCCCAGGCCGCGGTGGAAGGAAGGGCCGCAGCCTCAGTGCTTGGTCCTTGGTCCTCTCGGGCAGCGGCCACGGTCTTCCTCTGCGGGCACTTCCCAAGGGCCTTGCATCTCTCCCGGCGCCGGTGAGCTGCGTTCCCTCCTGGTTTATTTATTGTGCCTGCTTTCTCTTCTGGCTGGCTTGGAGCTCAGCGCGCCAGTGTGCAAGGCGACTTACATCCCAGGGTCTCTCCTCTCGCAGGGAAACCTGGCAAAAGGCGCATTTTACTAAGTCCTCAGGCGGCAAATCCGGAGGCGAAGGTGTGTCTACGGGCCAGGAAACCAGCCCAGGAACTCCCATCCAGTATCAGGCACCAGGACCCCAGGCAGCGGGCGGCGGGCGTGCGCTCCCAGCCAGGTCTTCTCCGCCCTCCAGGGGGCTCAAGCTCCCCTCTCTCTCCCCAACGAGCTTAACCTGGAGTTTCATCTCCGCCCCGGAAGGGTCTCAAATTGCCTTCCTCCGAAGCCAGGGGACCCCGCTCCCCCACTCTGGGCCTCAATCTCCAGGCGGAGTTTGCGTCTGAGTGATGGGGCATCAGCTCTCCATCTGCGCGTCTTAAGTCCCATTTATCTTCTTAGCGCCCAGCCCGGCCGCCCCCGCCCCCTCTTCCTCGTTCCCGCACCCACTGGCAAACCCAGACCCTCTCCGCGCCCTCGCAGTCCCCCTGGGGCGCCGGACCGACCTGGGCCCCCTGGGGAGGTGCTGGGAAAGTCCCCAGGCGGGTGGGAGCCACCGAGAGCGCAGCGGCTGGAGAGGGTACAACCAGGGGAGGGGGAGGTGCAGCAACATTTCGGGGGGAGGACCGCGGCCCAGGGTCCGGGACTTGCAGTCACTGATCTCCTGCCCTGCGTCTCCAGTGGCTGAAGTTGCCCCTTCCTGGTCCCCCAACCGAGGTCACCAGCCGGGAAGGGCTGAGCTGGGGGTTATTCGAGGGGGTGACGGGCGGGCCGTCTGCCCCAGAGGCAGGCGAACAGTCAATTGTCTCAGGGCCGGCCCCTCTCACTTCCACCCGATTGTAATTACATCCCCGGGCGGGTCCAGCCTCCCTCCCTCCGCAGCCAGCTGGTCCCTCCCTGCGGGCCTCCTTCGCAGCCCCCGCCTCCGCCGCCCCCCCCCGTCCCCCCCCCCCCCAGCCCTGCTGCTGGCAACTGGCTTCACTCCCGCACGCCGACCTCCGGCTGCGGTCCTGCCTCCTCGGACTCCTGGCGGTTGCTGGTCTAGCTCCCTCGGCCCCTCACCCCCTCACCCCCACCAGGGGGTCCGCGGGGCCGGCGTCCCACTCGCCCCCCCAGGAGACGCCCTTGTTCTGTGCGCCCGGGACTTGGTGAAACTTTGCAGGAGCCGGCGGTGAAATGGATTTAATCCAAGGCATCTTGCTCCGGCTCTTGCTCCTGGCTTCCAGCCTCCAGTCCGGCTCCGTGTTGATCGGGGAAGCTCGCCGAAAACCAGGTAACACGCTCTGCGCGCCGGTGGGGCCTCCGGGGCGGTGCGCCCAGGTCCTGGTCCCGGTCCCTGGTGAGGACGCGAAGCGGTCCACGCACCGCCTCTCTCTCCCCTCACCAGCGCCAGTGTAACTGGGTTCATCGCTGCCCCGGGCTGAGAAAAGACATGAGCCGCCCCCACCCCCGGCCCCAGCCCGAGGGGGGTGGGGGGGAGGTGTTCCAGGGATATTTGTTTGTTAAAAGAATGATCTATTATGCAGGCACAGCAGAGGTGGAAAGCTCTGCATTTGATCCCAGAGACCTGAGAGCTGGGCTAGCGATCATGCTGTCTCAATTACAGAGGATTGCAACTGTGCAGAGGCAGACAGCTCCTCCTGTGTCTCCAAACATCTTATTGAATTCATATTGTCCAGAGCCCAGCCATTTCCTGTGAAGTGTCTGAAGGTTTGCCTGCCTGGAGTCCCCCCTGCCCATCCCTGGTCCTGCCCACGCACTGAGTAGGGATGTGGCGGTTAACGTTAGGATTCTCTTCCACTCTGAGGATGCTTTCTCAGAATTTCATCTTGTTTTGAACTCCTGCCTTTGCTCAGGGTTGTAGACTGTTAGAAGGAATTGGAGAGAACTCGAAATATAATAACTTGCATTTCCTCTAGTTTCACCCATAAAAAGTCTTCCTGTATTTTGTTTACTTTGATTTGGCCTGTGTTGTGAGATTATTCCAAGTAGAACATTCTAAGCAACGAAGTCCTAACCATTGTTTGCCCCAAAAAACGGTTTTTATTTTTTTTTTCGCTGACACTATATTTAGAATTCTGGAAAATCTGTTTTTTTCTTAGTTTACTTTGTAAGCAAGGTTGTCTTATGGGATTAATTATGCCTTATGAACAATGGAAAACAATATAACTTTATTTGAATGCAGCCTGCAAAACTTTGCAGAAAGTGCAGTTTGTCTTCACAAATAGTGTTTTTTATAAGAGACAAACCAGGGGAAACTCATCAGAGGGCAGAGGAAATACTCTTGGCAGGTTCCCATAAGGCTGCTTAAATATATTCGCTGTTCAAGGATCTCTCCTTTTGGTTATATGACTTGTTGCTGTTCAGCTCTGGGAGAGACTATATCTGTTATCACCTTGCTACCTGCCTTGGAATGGAAAACATTATCATAATTTGCAGCATACTTAAAATGTGAGCTATTCTATTTCTCTGTTTCCACTGTTCAATTCATCCTGAAGATAATAGCGGTCGTCCAAGATAATATTATGTTCGTTTCTTTTCTTATATGCACACATACGTACATCTACCAGGATTTCAGAGAAGGGCCACTTTCTAACTTTCCTCCTTAGGTAACCACATCATGATCAATTACATTCTCCAGGTTTATTTATTCACATAAAACCATCTACTCACAATTTTGAATAATGCATAGTTCTATTTGTAGTTCTTAAACATCAACAGTATATACATTTTTCTTTTAAGGATTTCCAGTATTGAAGCAGATTTTCAAAACAAAGCATTTTACAAAACCCTGCTGTATAAAACTGCTCAAATGATTCATCATATTTCCTTTGGTATTTTCTGTAGTTCCTCTCCTAGAAATATTTCCTACCTGGTTCATTCAGAGCCTCGTTCTGCTGTTCATGCCATGAAGTTGCCTCTTTGGTTTTATCTGAAGCGTGGATGGGGTTTTGGTAGTGGAAACTCCACTTGTTAAACATGTTAGTGTCTTAAATACATCAAATTTGGAGTAGAAGGAGAGTTTGGACTATGCTCAGCTTAGACAAATGTTTCATTACCTTATAATTTTATCCAGACACTGGCTTTCAGGTTGGAAAGCTGCTCAGATTAAAATGACAGCTACTTTATAAAATTCAGGGGCGGTGGCGGGGGGCGGGGGATTTCCTCCTGGGCTCATTTACATCCCTTGGAAAGACCGGTTTTTGATCCGGAAAATTGGTCCAGATTAAAAACTGAATGTGCCCGTTAGGCTCTGATGTGAACAGCAACCAGCTAATTTATAATCTTCCCCAGACACCAGCAAGTCCTGCTAGGATCCATACGGAAATTCTTTGTACCATGTTTCCCCAATAGAAATTGGGTTGTGGGCAGTACTTTGAAGGTAGTGTAGCCACCATGTAGGTGGAGCAGTCCTGTTTTATTTGGTGGCCCTATCTGTCACCTCACACTGTGGAATCTACTTTTGCCAAGCCCAGCTTTGCTGGAGAAGTCTTGTATTCAGAATCAACCTGAAGATTCCCCATGCCACCTACATCTGGTGACAAAAAAACCAAGCAGCAGCTTCAGTTATGAGTCTAATTTGGGTCCAACATAGGCACCTTCTCTCGAGACACCCCAAGACAGTTCATCTTCTGTAACTGAACATTAATAAAGGAACCTCTGTATTTTCCGAGAAAAACAAGAAATGACAGTTTTCAAGTTAAGTCAAATTAAATAATCTCTAACTAAGTGCTGGCTATACTGTTCTAAGAACTTGACACATACAGATGTATCTGATCAACCCAACAGCTCTGTGAGGTGGGTACTATGATCACCCTTGTTTAACTAAAGATGAAATTGTGGCTTAGAGACATCCAGTATCTCCCCCAAGGTCACAACTAGTAAGTGGGGGTGTGGGAATTCAGGCGCTGATGTTTGGGACCAGGAACAGTTCTCAGCAGCTCCTGGGCAGAGTGTGCAGCCTGGCGCGGACGGTCTGCTGGTTGGTTGGTGGCCTCCAAGAGACAGAGCCCAGCAGGGGGTTATCCCTGCTGTTCCGTGGGGGGAGCCTGTTGAATGCTGTTAAACATTTGTACCTGGGATTGCACCCAGGCCTCCAAAGATAACAGAATGTGAAAGATACCACTAGGGAGTTCTGGAAGCTACTGTCTACTGACCTCATCCACAAGAATCAGGCTGTAACCTTGCTTTCTCTCCTTGAACTCTTGGGGGCTGAGGCTTGGGCGGGGCTAGAGCCTACCTGGAGGTAGAAAGGGGACTTCTGAAGATCGCCAGGACTCCGTCCTTTCCCCATGGCTTGGAAATGCCATTTATCGGATGTCCTTCATTCCTTTTTAGATTACAAATTAGAATCGTAGACCTGGAAGGAAATGCAAAGTGCTGTTTAACAGCTGGGCTGAGGGTGGGCAAGGGATGGTGCAAGTTAATAGATGTTGAAACTTGAACTCGTCCCAGGCCCTCTTGAGTGGTCCCTGGCACTTCTCCCTTAGGTTGAGTCTCACGGAGAAGTGCAGCTGAGCCTTCCGATGTGGGGCAGGAAGAGGGGGAGGGAAATCCAGACACACCTGCTGGGCCAGCACGCACCCAGCCACACCAGCTCCGTAAGGCAGATTGGTACCCCTCGGTGTCGATGAACTCTCTGGGCTGGAGGACCGCCCAAGGGTCCGGCCCTCCTTCCTCCTTTCTGGTTTGCCTGACGTCCCAGGGTCAGTGGATCAAGGTCAGGTTAGGGTTGAGGATGTGAGGTTTTCCCTGGAGGACCTGGGGCTCCACAGTCATCCTCAGGGAGATGCAGGTTTCTAATCTTTACCTTTGTACTTCCCGTTGTATTTCTCTCTCTGTAAAATTGGACAAAAATATCTCCTTCCCAAAGCACAGAGCACAGGATCAGAGGAGGCTCGTCTCTTCTGAATGTCCCTCCTTCTCCCTTTCCAACCAACATTGCTCACCCTCGTTTTATTGCGCTGCACAGATATTGTGTTTTTTACAAGACAATTGAAGGCAAGATCCTCTACCAGCCAAAAGATTTCAACTAACTGGACACTCAGATGACGGTTAGCCTTTTTTAGTGACTTTTAAAAATGTCATTGTTTTTTTGATAGACATAACGCTACTGCACACCTAATAGTCTACAATATAGTGTAAACATAACTTTTATATGCACTGTGTTTCGCTTTATTGCAATATTTGCTTTACGGAGGTCATCTGGAACCGAAGCTGCACTTCTCTGAGGTGTTCCTGTGTGTACATCCCCAGCACCTGGCCACTCGGTCAGCTCAGGACCACAGCAGAAGCACCTTCCTTTTACCCTTCATTCCATCAGCCCTCCTGCCCTTCATCATATCTAATCCCTATAAGAAGCCCAGTCCTCTCTCTCTCTCTCTCTCTCTCTCTCTCTCTCTGTCTCTCACCCCCTCTCTTCCTCCCTCCCTTCCCCTGTTTGGTTCTCTAAGAGGTCAAGGGACAGAGAAGTCAAGGTCAGGGGTAAATGTAGTAAAACACGAGGCAGCACTTCTTTCTCAGAATTCTTTCTCACGCAAGAGTGACTTGGCCAGGAAAGAACTGAGTGGTGTTTTTGTCTTTGTTTCTTACCCTGAGCCAGGGCTTTCATAGCCTTAGAATTCTTTGGGGACCAGTTGTCCATCTGTTCACGAGTTACTGTAGCTCAAATGTGGTCCAGTGAGTCAGAACTAGATTTCTGGAAGACAGGGACTCGAGCGTCTGAGGCTGAGATGGGGCCTCGGCTCACACAGGGTTACCCTATGATGATCTGTATTCTCCTGCCTCACCCACTCGGCCAGCAGGACTGTCGTTTCTCCCAATCAACTAAATGAATGACGTAATGTCTTGTTGCAACAGGTCTTTGGAGCTGGCCAAGACCCCTGCCACTTGTCTCAGCCGCAGCATGTCATGCTGCAGGGATCGGAAGTGCACCTGCTGTTTTAGAGATAGAAAAGGGAAAAGGAGGAGGAGATATTACAGAGCCCACAAGGTAGTTGTAGGGGAAACCCCCAGACCCCTCTTTGATTCCATTGGTTGGGAACCTCTGTTTTGAAGAAGGACCGAGTGTGGCCTCAGCCATTGGCACCTGGAAGAACCCCTGATCTCACGGGATGGGGAAGCCCAGTGGTGGTGATGGGTGGAGGAATGGGGTATGGAGGGAGGGATAGACACTCAGGTGAAAGTCAAATCAAAGTACTGCCAGCAGAGGGCGCACCTTCCAAAGCTGGTTCAGAGCATGTCTCTGACCTCAGAAGGTCTCAGGCCTCTGACCCAAGCAAGTAATTTCCACGTGGGTAAGAATTCTTGGCGGGCGTCCCAGGCATCTGCCTTTTTGACAGGAACCTCAGGTGACTTGGTGCATGTAGGTCGAAGTCCACACCTGAGACTTGGCAAAGCAGAGTTTGGGCTCCTCCCACTGCCTCCCTTCCTCAGTGCATTCTGTACCCCACCGACAGTCTCCACTTAGTTGGTCCACACCGGGTGGGTTGCCAGCAACAACATGCACCAGCACTGTAACCAGGCAGCCCCGTGTTAGACTCTTTGTGGGTGTTCTGAAGGCTGCATGTGGGACTCCAGTGGTCTCCCGGAGGCTCCTGAGGGATATCTCTTCCGAGCAGACCCTCCTCCTACTCACCTGGCTTCCCCATCCCAGTCATGGAGAGAAGAGGGAAACCCCGCAGCAGCATTAACAAAAGCCATGCCACGCTGCAGCTAACCAACCTCTCCTCCCCACTTCCCTCAGGCCCACTCCACCCCCCAGCTCGTCTCCCTGCCTCCATGGCTGTTTTCTGCTGGCTGAGCAGGAAGGCTTGGGAGAGAGCACCGACATGGAGATTCAGCAAATTTGGATTCAAGTTCTGACTATTTTTTATTGATGACTTGGTGACAGAGAGCAAGCTGTATGAGTGAGCTCTGTAAGCCTCAGTTTCCTCATCTATCAAAATAGGATAAGGAAAGAAGCTACCATTTAAGGTCCAAAGGAAGATTACATGAGGCAGTACCTGTACCAAGGCATTAAAAAGGGTTAGAAGCCTGAAGCTTGAAGGCAATATTTATGAAACAGTGATTGTTTAATCTACCAGTTAAACGGGGGGGAAATCCTGAATGGCTAGGTGTAACGGAAAGACTGTTTCAGGCATGGTGACTGATAAACACCGACACTTAGGAAGTCATGCACTTTTATCCTTTTCCATACATGTTAATGTATGATTGCTTGCATGTGATTTAATTTGTACTGAGTTGTAAAACATTTCAGATAAATTCATCGACAAATCAGAAGGACTCTTTGGTCAATCGTGTGCCTTGATTTTTAATTTGGAGAATATGGCTGCCAAGTGTGTGGTCTTGCGTGAATGGATTTCTTTGAGAACCAGTAACCCCAAGGGTGATGGATGATTTCTGCCTAGAAATTGTCTTGGGCAAGTTTTGCAGGGTGTGGTGGCGGGGGGGGGGTGGGGGTGGGGGGGAGAATTATCCAGGCTGATGTGTGACTGAGGGTTGGTGAAAATTTCAACAGAGCTAGAAAGCTAAGAAATGGCCCATGTTTGCTCATTAATCAGTCAATAGGAGTAATTCATGAGCCCCTACCTGTGATGTAGAAAGATAAAGACCCAGTGGTTCTTCCTTTTTCTATTAATGATTCTTGCATTTTCTCAACTTTGAAAAAAATCCCCCACTTACCCCAGAAAACCCCACCAGCTTATTTTCAGCATCAAAGGAAATAAAGCAGACTAGTGCTTTCAAAGCTAAAATGGTACAAAAAGATAGGGTATTTTTATCTAACAACAATCATAGTAATTATTATTACCTTAGCCAACCGGAACAAGCAAGGACACACTTTCTAAAGCTTTGATCTCATTTCCATTCTCTTCATTCTCCACTCCCCTGAAGACACTGGAAGATTCTGTCTTCGTCTGACTCTGCAGATCTGGGCAATTTAAATCTTAACACTTGTGTTTGCTGACAGGGCTTCCAAAATCTTGAATCAGATGTAATGCAATGCTAACGCTATTTATTTTTCTTGGTGCGATACGTTTATATTAGCCCGTTAATGGCTTACATTGTGCGGAAGGAGTTGTATCAGCAGGCACTTTTCCGTAACATCTGGACAGTTGGAAACATAATACTTAAAGACAACCTGAGTTTAAAACCTTCCTTGGACAGATGGCTAATTTTATTGATCTAATCTTACACTTAGGAATAGATCCCATGATCCTTTGCTCGTAATTCTTAGGGTGAGCAGAGACAAGTAAATTGGATGACGGCTGTGAATTAGACGCCCATTCTATTGTTTGTGATTTATTTTTTAAATACTTCAGTATAAACAGTCACTGTGTGAATTACTTTAATCTCTAGCCTAAGGGTGCTTAATTAATACTTGCAGTAATCCAGGAGACAAAATAGCTCCAGCATAAGCGTTTACATCTATTTTAATCTCTCGGTGGGTGACTGGGCTGTGCCTGTGGCTAAATGCTTCCAGCTTCTCCTACGTGCTAGCCAGGAACCCGCCCCCCAGGGCTGGGTAGCTACTGTTTGAAGAACTTTGTGATGAAGTCCACTTTCAAGGTGGCTGGGAAAGTACTTTAAGGGATGTTATCAAAAATCCAAGCCAGAGGATTTGTCAATTAGCACAAATCATGGTAGAAGTAGCATTTTCATTGGTGAAATGTGGGATGAGCTGGGAAGGTTATACATTCCCTTCGATTTTACAGGGGCAAAAAATAAGACTGCAACCAGGCCAGCAGGGGCTGCTTTGCAGCTGGGCTAGTACTCCACGCAGGCCTGCATGTCCCTCGCCTAACAGACGGTAGGCTCATTTGCTGGTCCTGCCAGCTGGTTTGCTGGGCCTGCCATTGGAATATTGACCCATCTGCCTCAGCAAGGTGCTTGGAACAAACAGCTCCAAACCTCAGGGGCTTGACGCAGAACGTGTTCTTCATTTAGCCCGAGTCTGAAGTGACTGTTCCTCGTTGGGCAGCGTGGGCTGGTCTCCTCCACACGGTGTCTTGAACATCTCCATGTTGTCATGTGCCCATCTTTACAGCGGGCAGCCAAGGTGTCACGGCCGGTAAGGAGAAAGAAGGCTTGTTGAGAGGTTTTTGTGTGCCAGGTCGCACATGGTCACGTGGAAGGCTGGGGAAGGCATGGAGTTCATCGGTGCACAGAGGAGGAGAAGGGACAGCTGGGGGGGGGGGGGGGGGGCGGGGGCTTGTCTGTGATGCAGTGCTTTGGAATTCAGTCTGAAATGCAGGTAGTTACCATCTGGCTTTCCTTGTTGGGGGCTACTATTATTATTCAGCAAAAGATCCCCAACTAAGCCGTCAAATTGATTTAGGTCTGTTTGCCGTAGGGCCTAAAAATATGTGTATGGCCCCATGGATATAAGCCAGCAGTTCTCAACCTGTGGGTCGCGACCCCTTTGGGGGTTGAACAACCCTTTCACAGGGTTCGCCGAAGACCATCGGAAAATACACATATAATTACATATTATTTTTGTGATTAATCACTATGCTTTAATTATGTTCAATTTCTAACAATGAAATTGGGGGTCACCTCAACATGAGGAACTGTATTAAAGGGTCACGGCATTAGGAAGGTTGAGAACCACTGATATAAGCTATTTGTTGCTGCATATTTCATACATTTTACAAAAAAGTAAAATTAGTTCCTTTTAAACAGTAAAATATCCAGCCCAGCCAGTGTGGCTGAGTGGTTGAGTGTTGAATATGAACCAGGAGGTCATGGTTCGATTCCCATTCAGGACACATGCCCAGGTTTCAGGCACCATCCCCAGTGTGGGGCATGCAGGAGGCAGCTGATCAGTGATTCTCTCTCATCATTGATGTTTCTAACCCTCTCTCCCTCTCCCTTCCTCTCTGAAATCTATCTATCTATCTATCTATCTATCTATCTATCTATCATCTATCTATAATATAAGTAAAATATACAGTGGATAGAGTGAATTTCTTTTTTAAAATAATTTATTGATTTTATTTTATTTTTTTTAAGAGAGAGGGAGAGAAATGGAGAGAGAGAGAGTGAAACAGATTGGCTGCCTCCAGCACACCCCCCTCTGGGGATGGAGCCCAAAACCCAGACAATATGCCCTGACTGGGAATCCATCTGGGGACAATGCCCAACCAACTAAGCACACTGGCCAGGGCAAGCAGAAGAAATTTCTAAGGCACAGCAACAACCAGAACACATTCTCCCCCCGCCACCCCCCCCCCCCCAGATTTTCTAGAAGCTCTTTCTATTTGTGCCCCATAATAAAAAAGAATATTCACAGCAGAATCATTTATTCAGTGAGAGGTGCCTTTGAAAATATAAAAATTATTTTTTAGACACCACAGCCTACTTTGATGGGGATGAAGATGATGTGGGCTTATCCCAGCGAAAATAAATGGATACCTTTAGCAAAGCTACTGCCCTTTTCCCAGCACTTTCAGAGAATTGATGTCCTGTAACCCTGGCCCCACTAGGAAGTCTGGAGTGGATGATTTAGCAAAGAGGAAACAGGCATAGCCAGGACATGAACTCAGGTCAGCCCATCCCGGCCCTGTGGCTTCCCATCAATCCAGAGGTGCTCCTGCAGCGGATGGGGCGGAGCATGGTCCCTGCCAAGGGCGAGTCTAGCCCTGTAGCCCGGAGGGACCCAGCAGGGACCTTGCCAACAAGGCACACCACCCTTTCCTGGCAGAGGCTCCCTGCGTATCATGGGCGCTGTTTAGAATGGACTGGTACTGCTTTTGCACCGACTCCTGGCAGGTTCGTGCATTTTGCAAAATGCATGTTGACTGAGGGGCTGTTTGCAGTGAGAAACAGCTGTAGTCCCTGAAGGAGAGCTTTGGAGTCCCCCAGGGGTCCTCAATAGAGGACTCAGCCTGAAGCTTTCCATTCGGCCACTGTTTGGCCATCTTCCTTAGTGTGGCACTTCAACGTGGCATCATTCAAGTCTCCGGACTTTCCGTTCGTTTCTTAAACATCTCTGTGAGGGTCTAGGAGTTCCCAGTTGGTGTAAACAAGTAAATCCTTAGGTTGAAAAAGGAAGCATTCTTCTGATAGTTATTTTAAAGTAATTGATGGATTTTGACGACAACTTATACATGTATCACACACCCCTTCAGCTTGCAGGAATGGTAACAAGAATCCTATAACCAGGCCTAGGTTTAAATTTGAAATTGATGGCTGTCTGACCTCAGATAGAGTACTTAGTCTCTTCACATATTGGATCTCTCACCTAAATGTAAGGCTCATAATAGCTGCCACAGGGGTTTTACGTAACAAATATAAATGAGATGACGTGCTGACGGAAATGCTCCCAGGAAAGTACTGAAACGTTCGGTGCACAATGGGCACTTCAGAGCCAGTCCATATGAGGTAGGTCATTAAGGGTTATAGAGTCTCTGTAATTGGAGAGCTGATAGTTTTTCATATTTGGTACAACCTCAAATACTGACAGCGTTGACACAAATGTATAACTGAGCTTATTTAGGCTCCTATGAAAATGGAATTGAAAAGAACTTCATTTCCTTAATTTTACATTATTATAGAAGACTTTTAGTGTCTAGATCAGTCATAAAGTTCATGTCATTGATGAAAGACCTAGAGTCAGTTTAGAGTTTAATAAAAATAGCTAACATTTGCTTTGGACTTCGTACACAACTAAGAAGAAAAACTTAAGATCACATGTTTTTCTGTAGCCACTGTAGTAGATATAGATTTTCATGTATCAGCTGTATGGCTCCTTACCCAAAAAGAGGCCATTAGCAGTTTGAATATCAGTAATTCCCCATAGCTACCTTCTTTACTGTGATATTAAGAGAATGCATGTAAAAGATGCTACTTCTATGATGTCTACTCTCTCCCCATTTTGAGTCAACCATTCTCTGCCAGAATGGTCTTCCCAAATGCAGTTCTCATCACTCTTGTGTTTAATATTCTTTGCTGGCTTTCTGTTGCCTTCCAAACTCTAAAGCTGAGCATCTGAGGTCTGCCACATGGGCCCCAACTTACTTTTCCTGTCTTCTCACTGGATACACACCTGTGTCCCATCCAGCCAAGTGAGATCATTTGCTGTTCCATGGACCTCCTCTTCGCCCCAACCCCCTCTCCCCCCACCCCACCAAATGCAATGACCCTTCAAAGCCTGGCACCATAGTCCCCTCCTCAGTGAAACCTTCGTGCCCTCTCCCCGCCAGCAGCCGTTCCTCCCTTCTCCCGGCTGCCTGTGCCATGCTCTCAGTGTATCTGACCCAGGCCTTCTATTAGATTTGTAACTTTGTCAGGGAAAGTACTGTGATGTCTTCACTTATGTGTCCCCTCCATCACCTGGTGGAGGGTCTCCTAGGCAGCCGGCCTTTTCCAGCCAGCTCTGGAATGGAAAACGATGGCCTCGTTTGGGGGAAATATGTTTGAACATCGTGTGAATGATTTGATCCAGCTCCCAAATTCATTTCCTTCCTCCGGTACAATTCAGAAAAGGGGTCACTTCCGTGTGTGAACGTTTTTGCTTAACCTGAGCAGACATTTGAAAACCCGCACTGCAGTGTGATTTAGAGAAGGAAAGGGCCAGGGAGTCTGTCTGCATCAGCATGTAATTTCAGTCCTACCTCTGTGCTGCCAGAGGCTATGGGAATTGTGGATTTTTAAGGAGCGTCTGATTGAGCCTACACTCTGAAATATGCCATTTTCCATCCCGGAGAGCAGGTAGCGCTTAAAGTAACATGTGGGGCTGCTTCAGACCTGCTTTTTATCATGTCTTGGAGGTTAAGAAGCAAAGGCAATACCCTTACTACTCATACATCAAAATATGGGAGGAGTGAGGAGGTAAACAGTCCAATGTTCAATTGCTCTCCCTCCCCATCTGTCTTTAGATCCAAAGAAAGGAACCTGAGCCTTGCGTGGGAATGGCGTTCGTGGTGACTGAGAAGGTCGGGCTGCAGGAGGGGATGAAGGCGTCCATCTCTCCTAATGAGATCTGGCTGTGAGGGCCGGAGGAAACAGTCCTCAGGGCCTTCAGCATTCCTCTTCGGTGTTATTGTGCTGACCATGGCTTGCAGACAAAGATCAATTCTGTAATCCCTGGATGGCAAAGCGGCCAAAAGCTAGTATTTGCAAAGGTTTCTGCAGTCTTTGCTTGATAAAATGAATGCCCTTGGGCGGCCCAATTGAAGCAACAAATTGATTGACCCATTCACCAATTACATATATTTAGTTCTTGGCATATACTCAGCTCTAATGCGTGTATATGGGTAAAGTAGAGCTGAAAAGGAGTTGCATTGTAATAGCAAACAAAAAAGCTAAGTAAAGGATATGATGAGGAAGTATTTAGGGGAGGGTGAGTAGCTCTCTGAACTTGACTTTGAAATATATCAGAAGTAAGATTCACTGGTGGGTGGAGAGAGCAATAGAGTGCTGGGTATGTAGGTGGTGAAGCAGGTACAGTAGCGTTGATGGCAGAATCCACGTGGTGAGTTTACACATGTTCACTCCAAAGCCCTTTCACTTTTCTGTGTTTGATTATTTTCCCTAAGAAAGTGATGGAGAAGACGAGCTAAGTATTAAGAAAACAAGCGAAATGACTGTAAAGTCTGACCTGTCAAGAGAGGGATTCCCCCATGGCCTGCTCTGCACCCACACACTGATGGGCCCTGTGTTTCTGTCCTGCTTCTCACTCCACTCTCTGCTCCCGCTGCCCCGCTCCGTGCTGTTGGGGCTGGCGGCTGTGCCACTCTCACTGCTCTGTCCTTTCGGTGCCACCCAGGGGCGGCATCAGAAGGAGATCGGAGGAGAGCCATCCGGTGTGTTTCTTCTGGATTCCTCCCTCCTCTGGTACTAAAACCACATCTCTCAGCCCTCCATGGCACCAACTCTGCGGTATTTTCTCCGCTTCCCTTTCTGCCCTGGCGGTAGTGGCAGTGTCTCATGGTGCTGGCCTCTGAGTGCATCAATCTTCCTGGTTGGTCCTTAAAGCTGCTCACACCTCTGTGACTAGCCTTTTAATTAAGCTCTTTTTTAATTAAGTAAGTTCTTCTCTCTGCTGGGACCCTAATTGATACCTTTGGTACCAGTGCTTTCTAATATGTGCAGTATTTCTGCTACTTTCCCCCTTAGGCAAAGCCAGAGGGTTTGATTTGTGTTTAGCTCGCACCCAGAACTCTCTGAAGGTCAGGTCTGATTTAGCTTCAGGGTGCCTGCTGTATATTCATGGATCAACTACAAGAGCAATAGAAACCTGGACCTTGTGAGGCTGAGCATGTCCTCTGGGCCCAAATCTGCAGGCTTCTTGGATAGGAGCCCATTGAAGCTAACCTGCCCACTGCTGTGTGGAATCGAGAAATAATTGCAGGCAATAGAAATTCTGGCCCGAATCAATTTGGCTCAGTGGTTGGAGTGTTGGCCCTCGAACTTAAGGGTCATGGGTTCGATTCAAGTCAAGGGCACGTACCTTGGTTGCAGGCTTGATCCCTGGCTCCGGTTGTGAGGGAGGCAGCCTATCGATGTTTTTCCTCACACATTGATGTTTCTCTCTGTCTCTCCCCCTCCCTTCCGCTCTTTCTAAAAATCAATGGAAAAATATTCTCGGGTGAGGATTAACAAGAAAACCTCCCCCAAAACAAAAAACGAAAGAAAACAACAACAAAAAAGAAATTCTGGGAGCCTAGAGGTTCCTGGAATACATATGTACTGAACGGAAGATAATTTTTTTTTATCTCTTGAGAACATCAAACTAACCTCTTATAACTCTAGTGAGTTTGACCTGAAGGGAAAGACCCCAGCAAGCTTGGACTTTCTCCCACTTCTGTTAGGTTTGTTGCTGGTTTTGATGCTCTTGACATCTTTTAGACTCTCTTCTGATCTCTTGGCTATAAACACCTTGTACCTGATATTTTACTCATGAGTTGAGTTGAAAATGCTTATTATGCAAACTTAAAAGAATTAATTAGGCTATTCCCATTGTTTTTGTTTGGATTCCGCACTAACCAACCATAGGACAACGATTTGAATGAAAATAGTTTGAGATATAAAACAAAACAACACAAAAACAGAAACAGGGGAGTGGGGAAGTGAGTCAGGGAGTCCATGGTTTTCTCATCAAGTGAGTTACACTGTGGGTAGTTAGAGTTTAAACTCATGGGAGAAACTCGAAGTGATATAGAACTCATGGCTGAGAGTATCCTGCCGGAGGGTGAGGTGGCCCAGGCTTGGGTATTTACATCTGTTCCTTCCATCCCTGGAAGAAAGCTGCGGCCAGGGTGCTGTCACTTCCCCACGCGTCCAGCCTGCGGGCTGACTGCCAGTGGGCCTCTGGGGCTTCTGAGAAATCTCTTGGGCAAAAAGTTGGCCAGATTGGTAGCTGGAAGTGGGCTGGCCAGCTCTGAGGTGAGGCCCGAGGGATGATGGCGGGCACTAACAGTTCTCCTACATCCAAATCGACTCATTTTATTTGGGAACTCAATACCAAATACCACTTACCATTTTGATAGTGTCAATGTAAGAAACATTCAAATCTACAGAGAATTTTGGTGAGTTTATTTGAGCCAAACTGTCGACAATTGCTGGGAAGGAAAGTCTCAATGCTTTGAGATGATGCTCCAGAGAATGGCGGTTTTGTACCCTGTTTTACACATTACAATCAAAAGAGGAGCCCTCGGTGGGTTACATGGAATCTATTGGTGATAGGGAGGTGGGAGAAAGCAAAGCAGGGAAACCTTTGGGATGGGATGAAAAGTAAAATGATAGACGCATACGCCTTTGACGTAGGTGGGTGCAGATAGTTAACAGTCAACAATTAACTCAGTAACAATGAGGGGATTTGTGGTCTCTGCAGAGTGGTGCCTGTGCTCTGAGGGATCCAGAAAGAGGAAAATTATTTTGACATTCCAAAGATGTTATCATATGTTAGCGTAGTTGTGAAAAAACAATAGACAGGCTCAATTAGGGTAAAGATTGACTTTTGTCAGGGAAGATGCCGGCCTGGGACATGACTACCCACCATAAACTGCTTTTAGTGAAAAAGTTTTAATTTCAGACCAGCCTTTGTGGTTACTTTAGGTCTCTGAGTTTGTAAGGTCGCCACACAGGCCTCCCCTGAGCTTGTCAGGGTTAATATGTGGCCCCTTTTCATCCACAATAGACACCCCTTACCCCCCAAAGGGTTTGTATATGTTATGGGAAGAAAGCAAAAGATGTTTGGATAGTCCAAACCCTGAATTCCATTCACAGTCCCAACCTGAATCAAGACTTTTAGTGGGGGTGGGGTGGGTGTGGGTGGGGTGTGTGTGTGTCGGGGGTGGGGAGGCTATCTACATTGCAGTTCAAAATATAGGCTATTGATGGAACCATTTATCTAGTTAGAGGTACATAGGAAGGGTTATTGCTTGCGTTTTACATCTAAGAACCACCGTCAACAACAAACAAAAAATCCCACCAACTTGACTCATTTGTGCTCCTTGAGAAGGCCATTGGAAATTCCAGGCTTCATTGCTTACGGCTATGCTCTGTTATTTAGAATTTGCTTTGAAATGGTTGATTGTTATAATGAGGGTGAGTCCGCATTTCCCTTTAAAGGCAAGAATCTTGCATGTACAGCACAATAGCATAGCTAACATTCATATCGTATGTGCTACATGGCAGGCACAGGTAGTGACAGCACAGACTCCCAAGGCTGGCATCACGGAGTCCTAGGATCTTAGCACTGGAAGGGACCTTGGGGATAGCTGTCTAACCCTGTGTGGCCTAGTGAAGGTAAGTCACTTGCCTAAGGTCGTGCATCTAGTGAGTGGCAGATTCAGCACGAAGACCCAACCAGTCTTCTGACCCCTGGCCTAGTGCTCTGTCCACTAGACTTACCACCTCTATGACCATGGTGTAGGCCGAGACTTCTGTTTTCATTGACCATCCGTTTTTCCTTTGCGTTTGGTCTTGCTTGTATGTTTAGAGGTAATGAACCCCCAGCCAATTTCCTAAGGCGGTGCTGTGCCTGGAGAAACAAGTGACCTGGGAAAGGTGGCCCAGGCTGCCTTCTTGCACCTTGATTAGCTCCAGCCTGCAGGGTCTGTGAGAAGCCCCGTCTCCCAGCCCGAGACCCGCGGGTGACAGACAGGCTCTCCAGGCTGAGAAGAGTACATTGTTCAGGATCAGAATGCCCATCTGGAGCATCTCCACAGCATGCTCTTAAGTGCATCCTCCCAGGAGGCACTCCTGAAGGGGAAGTTGAGGGGAAATTGTGTCATAAGACAGTATCAGTGGCTTAGTTAATCACTTGGCTTGCCTCTCATTGTTAGGGATAACCTTGAGGGATTAATTTACTATGGCGATGTTCCCGAACATTTTTAAAAAGCACAGTTACAGTCATACCTCATAAAGCACTGCCTTTGAAGAATTGATCCTTTAGAGCCGAGGTTAGTGAACTTTTTCTGTTAAGGGCCAGATAGCAAATATTTTACTTATTTGTATTTTTACTTATTGGGTCTGTATTGCAGCTACTCAGCCCTACAAAAGTAGTCATAGGCAATGTGGAAATAAATGTGCGTTACTGTGTTTCAATAAAACTTTATTTACAAAACAGGCTGACGGTCAAAGACTGCTGGAACCCAGTATTTAAATATATATACATTTTCTTTTAGTTAAGAGATAGCAGGGCAAGATTTATTTGACAATGTTTGGATGTAGGGGCAAAGCTCTCTTCCTTTTTAATATGGGCCCACTGTTTGGAATTCTTGGTCATCCTTCAAGCATAAACTCAAGCAACAGGGCATTATGTGAGTACAGAAAGCAGCTAGATTTTCCAGTCTTTCAGAGTTGCAGTAATTGTTGTTTAGGGATTCCTTTATTGAGTTATTGCAAAGCAGTAAGCCTAGCTTTTACAGAAACAACTTTTCTTACTCTATTTGTATTTTATTTATTTATAAAATGAAAGGTCATGTGGTTAAAATAGCATCATGGAACAATACAACTGACTCTTGGTAAGCACAGCACTCAGCTGGGGGTGTGGGGGAGTGGTGCCCAAGGGCCACACAGAGTGGATCTCTGCCAGCCGCTAGCCTTCCCAGGGCCCTGGCAGCTTTCAGCATCCATACGCTCTACAGAGGGAGTGAGGCTGGTGAGTAGTTCAGGACATAAAAAGGTCAACTTTCTTTTGCTCAGAGTGCTTTGAAAAGTTTGGTTTTGATTCAGTAAATAGGTCTTGCCCTCTTGTTCACACTCATATTTTGCACAGGTAATTTCTTCACAGTACACAAGCTCCTCCCAAACTCTGGTGAAATTGTCAACTAATGTTTGCCTCGGTGGTGTTCAAAACAATGAAACTCTTTTCACTGAGTAACCTTCAATTGTCCATAAAAGCTGTATCTTCTGAAATGACACATGTAGGTAAAATAGTGATTAATCATTTCAGAATTTTTATAAAACATAAACATTCAGATAGCTTTATATGCCAAATATTATTTCAAGTTGCTTAGAAATGATAGACTTCTATTTCTCTTCACGTCCACTTGCGGTACATCTTACCCCATCACCATGGTGCAGATAAAGACACTGAGGCAGAAGTTAAGTGGCTGTGCTGGGATTTGAACCAGGGGCTGGAGCTTTTCTTCTTGACCCTGTCTTTCTGCCTTTCTGGGCTGAGGTTGCCCACCAAGAGTGGGTTAGAGACTTGACCCAAGTGAGCCCTCTGACATTGAAATCTTTTCCATCATCCAGTTCACTCCAATAAGCACAAGTGATAGGTTCTCAGCACAGTGATCATGAGATAGCCTGGGGATGTAAGGTGAGCACAACTCCTCAAATCACCCGGCTCCTCCAGGAAGACACCTTGGTGGTCATGGTAGACATCCAGCCAGAGTGAGGTCCTGCCAGCGCATGAGAAGCCCTCAGTAAGAGCTGGCCACGCCTCTTTAATCCTCAGCCATGTACCGGAAGCTCCAGCAGATTTATCTATATGGACATAGCATTGCCATTAGGAAGCCAGATCGCTGGGCTGACCACCTGAGGGCAGGATCTTGTGCCCCAGCACCATTTCCTGTACTTTATACAGATTATAAAACGGTGAGCAGGCATCACTCCCGAATAGTGAATCTGTGCCTATGAAATGATAATCAGTGTGTGAACACGCTCAAACAGTCAAGTCTGATCTAAACAGACCAAGGAGGGGTTGCACACCAGTTCAAGAGCCTACTGAAGATCTTGAAAAGTCAGGACCCTGCTGATGTGTTGAGCTGCCTTCAGACAAGAGATATCTCGGAGGGCAGTGATAGAAATATAGGAGATTGACAGGTCATGAGGACAATAGCTCCTATTTGCGTGGTGCATCAGAGTTTGCAGAACTCTTATCTTTATCATTAGAGTGGCTACTGGTGATAGACTTGGGAGTCAGATAGAGCTGTTTTGCAGTCCTGCCTCCTGGATTTGTGACCTTGGCCACGTTCCTTCATCTTTCTGACCCTCAATCTTTTATCATGTGTAAAATTGGGATAAGTCGTTTCCCTGTTGGAGTTTTATGAGTTAAGTCCTTCATTGCTCACGATGTGCCCGGCACAGAGCCCAGTCTGCAGTAGGTTCCATGAAGATGTTTGCACGTGCAAGCAGGCTCACTCACAGGATGGCAAAACCAGACCCCGGGCCTCCTGGCTGTTACAGGAGTAGTCTCTGCACTTTATCATTGTCCAGAGGCAGGCACACTTCTGTTTAATGGCCTGTCAGGCAAAGGCACCGTCCAATCAGAATGGACTACCAACCCATCAGAAATAAATGGATCCGTGGTCTGAGCTGAGACCCGGAAGTGAATATCACTCATGCCCTGAGTGGGAACAGTGACAAATGAATGTGCTTTTGCTAATCACTAATTTATGATTACAGATTCATTTATTCCTTCAGCACTTGTTTAGTTAGCAAGTACCATATGCCAGGTATTGCACCAACTGCTGGGAATAAAGTGAATAAGAAATGTAATAATTTCTCTAAAACTCATTAGCGCTTTGCAAAATTCCAAAGACATAATGATTCCTGTTGAAAACAGAAATTACTTAGTTTCTAATTGAACTATATTAGATTTAAATCATCTGATTACAGATTACAGCACTAATTATAATGCTGAAAGGTACACTATGAACTGTTTTTTTGGTATAGTTTCTTAAGACAGGTCTTTATTAATGTATTTTTATATAACTGAAAATTCAGTGCTCAGGTTAGATGGTCTGCAGATTTTAACAGTAACTGTTGGGTCAGCTTTAGCTCAAGCGGTTACTTCGGATTCTGCTTGTTGCAGACACATAACAGTAACTGTTAAAAAGGGCCTACGTATATGATGAGACTGTTTTATTGTATCACCCAATTTTCTTGACATCCAGCACTTTTAATATGATCAGTAAAATAGCTGTAACTTCTGGGGTTGTGAAAGAAATGTGGTCATTTTTAAAACTGAAAACTGGAAAAAAAGATTTTGCTGGGGAAGAAAGGAACTTCACTTTGATTTTATCTATTATGCACATTATTACTCTCAGCTTCTGGCCAAATAGAAGGCCCTCATTTCACAACTGTACTTCACCAAGAAAAATTAAATAATTTCATAAGACTTTACCAAAGAGTCCATATTTAAGGTATGAGAGGGGGTTTTGAGTTTCTGAGACTTTGATCCACAAGTTGAGAAAATATAGGGCATCTATTAGTTCTTGAAGTAAAGTGATTTTTTTTTCCAGTTACATAATGAAGCTTAGGATGACCTAAATGCTAATATTTCTTCTGGTAAGACACTCTCAGATTATAAGAAGGAGAAAGATGGCAGTTATTCACTTTATGTTCCTTACAAGTTACGTAATTCACTCTTCTAGACAGTATGTAACCACTTTGTTGAGTGACCCCTCCTCTGGTTGTGTAGACCAGAGGCATTACCTAGTCAATGCTGGGGCAATTGTGAGTGGTAGGAAGGTCACTGGATTAGAAGGCAGGGCTGAGTGCGAGCCATCCTCCATATGTCCTATAGTTGGATCCATAACAATGGATGGTGGTCAGGGATTATGATCCCTATGCGGGCAGAGCGATAGGAGGGCTTCTTTCGGTGGTGTGGGGTAGAACCTCTTCAAACTCATGTCTCAAAACAAACCAGCCTTTCTGAGACCCACTGTTCTTCTCAGTTTCCTTTCTCTTCTACCATCTCCTTCCAGTTTCCAAGCTTGAGTCTCTGGAGTCATGTTTGATTCCTTTTCTTTTCTCTTTTATTTGCTGATTTTCTTCCCTGGCATTCACTCTTTCCCACTTTCATGTTCCATTTTCTAGGTCTTATTTCCAACTCTTTTTACTAGAGGCCTGCGCTAGACTCCTAACCTGCCTTCAGTCTCTCTGCCTCTTTCCATCTGTATTAGTCAGGGTAAGCCAGGTTATGCTGCAGTAAGAAACAATTAGAATCTCAGTGGCTTAAAACAAAATTTACTTGTAGTTTATAATCATCATAGATTACAGGAGGCTGATAGCCACAGCATCTTCACTCCGTGACCTAAGCTCTACGATTTAGAATTTTGTCGGCTCCTGATGGGTGGGGCTAGAGGGCCTGGAGGATCTGACATTGACAAATAATATTCTGTACCAGAAGTGACACATTGATTTTCACTCAGTCATTTGCCAGAACTAGTCACGTGGCAGAAATGAGAAATTCTCTTGTGCGCTTGGAATCAGTGGAGAAACGGATATTGGGGAGATTAGGGGGCTTTACTATTTTATCTGACAATGAAGGCAAGAATCCTACAATGAAGGTCATGATTCTACCAAGAAAATCAGAATTCTCCAAGGAAGGCCATTGGTAGTCTCTTCAAAGCACTCCTTTATTTAAAACCTTTCCATAGTACCTCACTCATAGTATCACATACCCTAGATTTCAAGGGTCTCTCACATTTATTGAATAGCCAATATTTATCAAACACTTACTATGCCAGATACCCTGCTAGGTCCTTTATATTCATTATCTTTCCTATATCTTACAACAGTTATTCAAGGTAGGCATTATTATCTCCATGTGACGGATGAAGAAACTGGGGATTAAAGAATGTCCTACTTTGGGTTCCTCCAAAATCAGACCCCGTAGCAAGGACTCGGGTGCCAGGAAGGGCAATGAGGAAGGGGTTGTGATAACAGTGAGAGAGGAGTGTGAACAATGTGATAATGAGTGGGCTACCATTGTGGGCAGCGAGGGCTCTCAGTGCAGCTGGGGACCATCTGAGAGATTGGATACAGCAGAGCTCTACACTTCAGGCCAAGGGACTGGGCTAGTTTTCTACCAGCTTCTGAATGTCTGATTGAGGGTTGCTCTTAAGACGTTAACTACCAACTGTTTTGCCCTGCCCTGGCCTGCCAACAAGCCAGGAACACCCTGTCAACCATAGGAGCCCCTTCGGCAAAGGGGTACAAGCCTCAGTTTTCTAGAACAGTGCTGATCACCTGATGGGCTATGAGCACTGGCAGTGTCTGCTACACAGAGGTGAAGTTACTTGCCCAAGGATACAGTGAATAAGATTTAAACCCAAACACTTTTTTTAAAAATATATTTTATTGATTTTTTACAGAGAGGAAGGGAGAGAGATAGAGAGTTAGAAACATCGATGAGAGAGAAACATCGATCAGCTGCCTCCTGCACATCTCCCACTGGGGATGTGCCCGCAACCCAGGTACATGCCCTTGACCGGAATTGAACCTGGGACCTTTCAGTCCGCAGGCCGATGCTCTATCCACTGAGCCAAACCGGTTTTGGCTAAACCCAAACACTTTTAATTCCCAAACCCACTGTCTGTCCACACCGAAAGCTTACTGCTTACTAACGATGAACACACATCTGTGCTCCAGCCAGAATGCATCTCTGACCCCTTTCTGATCCATCCTGTCCTCTTCTCCATCCCTTTGTGCATGCCATTCCTTCTGCCGGGAGTTTTTTTTTTGCTCGGTGCCTCTTATTTAACTTCTATCCAGGTTCTGTGCTCAGTTCAAACATCGCCTTCTCCATGAAGCCTTCTTTGATTATCAGAAACGCTGCCTCTTGCGACTAGACCCCACAGTGGTCAGCTACGTTGCTGTCTGGGCCCGCATGGCAAGGATGCGTGTTGGGGTCTTTCTCCGGGTTAGCCTGTAGGTTGCTGGAGGGCATGGACCATTTTTTATTCAGTTTCTTCTAATGGTGGTGAAATAGACAGACAAACATAACCGTGTAGGTGCACACATATCCATATGCATGTTTATGTCACTTTCAGGCCTCTCTGGCTCACCTTGCCAAGGGCCACACTGAAGTCTGGATTTCAGGAAGAGGTGTTTTTTTTCTGTTTTTATGCTGCTGTCTCCCCTTCAGCTTCTCTACTTCCCTGACTTCTGGCATCTGTGTTGCCACTTGTACCTTCCATCCCTGAGGAGGGACAGGAGACGGGGCTGACTGATGAAGGCAGGGGGCTTTCCTGCCGTGCGCAGTGGTCCCCTCCACGTGTCTGGTCTGGGAGATGTGTACCCGCCACTGTTCCCATTAGAAATGCAAGTGGAATCATGATGGTTCTCCCCATTCGGATGACATGACCAGGAGAGCGCAATTAACCTTAAGGTGACACCCCAAACCATGTGCCAAGGATTGCTAAAGACCAGGAGGTGACAGGAACCCTTGGCCTTGTTTGGTTCCCAACAAAGTACTTCTGCCTGAGTTGCCTCCCAGTAGCTGGGAAAAGTGGCGTCGACTGAAGATGAAATTCCACGTGGCTCTGCCTCGCTTTCAAACGGACAGTCATGTTCCTGAAGGATGCCTGTCAGTGCACGCCAAGTCCATCCTAAAAAAGAACAGCAGAATGGGGGCATCGCTGTTCGCCCCCCATGAGGTTATCCAACAGGGTCCCCCAAACCCCTCCTTTAGGAATGCCGCTCAGTGTGAAAATGCTGAAGAGTGGCCACAGGTGTTCATTCATCCTAAGCAAAGACAGGTGACCCTTCTGGTCTGTTTCCCCCCATGAGTGTAGAAACAGGTTATATTATTAGTCAAATCCTTTCTGGGGAAAAAAAAAAAAAAACCCCCACACAAAACAAAACACAAAAAACAAAAACCCTATCAAATTACTTGCCTTAACAATATCCTGCACAGCCAATTCTTACGTCAGTGACGTAGTGGATGGGGAAGAAAGCATATCTTTTATCTGTTTTAAGTGAGTTGTCTTTCAATTTCATTGACTGCCCCTTAGTTCTTATATGACTAAGAGTTTATTTGAAGAATGGCAGCCATGGGTGGACCTGGAGAGCATTATTATGCTAGTGAAACAAGCCGGTCAGAGAAAGACAAGTACCATATGATCTCACTGAGATGTGGAATCTAATGAACAAAATAAACTTGACAAAATAGGAACAGACTCATGGATACAGAGAACAGACTGACAGCTGTCAGACAGGAAGGGAGTTGGGGTGTGTGTAAAAAAGGTGAAGGATTTAAGCAAAGAACTCTCATAGACACAGACAATGTCTATGTCTAAAATATGGTGATTACCAGTGGAAAAGGGGGTGGGGAGAGGTTAAAGAGGGTAAAGGGGGATAAATGGTGACGGAGGGAGACTTGACGTGGGGTGGTGAACACAATGCAGTGTACAGATGATGTACTATAGACTTGTACCCCTGAAACCTATATAACTTATTAACCAGTGTCCCCCCAATAAATGCATTAGCAATTCGCTTCTGATCCCTGGAAGAGATTTGTTCAGTTTTGATGAATTTATCTTCAAGAGGAGTTAGATCTTTTCTAAGTGTGGGTTTGTTGAAATCAGTTATAAAATTAAAAAACTTTGCTCTAATAAACAAGTTTATCTTCTCTTTAAAAAAAAGAATGAATAGCTTTGTGGTATTTCATGTTTGTCTCCACTGTTTAAATAGAGTCTACAAGATAAACATTGACAAAATCAGCTGCCTGGTTGTGAGTCTCTTGCAAGTACAGGCAACCTAAAAGTTTGCTTTTGTCTTCCAGCCTCTGAAATCCATTCCATTTATCCATCACTCATGTGCCCCCATTTGCTATTCTACACTAACCCAGTCAATGAATTCATAATTATCCTGAATAAAAACCACATAAAGATCCCAGATGTACTAAGAGGATAGTACACACATGTACACATGTAAGTATACTTTGCAAAGATACATGAGATACATGTTGCTATTATGTGAGTTTTGTATACACATGTGTAAGGGATTGGCCCGGACTGGGCGGGTGGGCAGTGATTAATCAAGGAGAACTTTCTGGAGGAGTCAAATTCTGTGTCATTGTTAGGAGGAAAGAACATAATGCTATATAGTAAGTCATGTAAACATTTATTATTCTTATACCTGGTGAGACAGTGATATTGCTATGGAGAACCATTAACAATTTAAAAAAAAAAAATCAGTTCCTGCTCTCCATGCCCCTCCCTGTGGAACATGCAGCCGAGTTGCTCTCCTGCAAAGCGGCCCCGTTGTAAATCTGCTTTGCTGTTTTCTGTTTGTTTTTTGGTTGCTGCTTTTACTTTCGCCTTGAGCCTCCGATTGCACATGTTTTTCATTTCCGGAGTTTGGACTGTTATTGACTGAGAACTTCTAGTCTAATAAGGCCTTTTATTTTTAACCTTTTAATTGGCCCCAGGTTTCAAACTCTGAAGGCCCTTGGCTTTCCAATCTGGCCTGTAGGCCACTGTCCTCGTGGGTGCCGTGGTGGGAAGAACAGGGGGTTTGAATATGAAGACCTTGGCGTGAGTCAGCTGTGCAACCCTAAGCAAGACCTTCAACCTCCCTGAACTTCTGTTTCCTTGCTTGCAAAATAAATAAGGATAGCAATGCTTACTTCCCACAGAATTACAGTAAGGATTAAATTCAGTCATATGCATTTATGAATTGTAATTGTGTTGTTTTTTTAGTGATCAACGTTATAATTATACTGACGCTGTATGGAGACTTGGCTGCTAAGAATTTCTCCTTTAAGGTCTTCCTCAATTCCTGAAACACTTCCATTGGGAACCGTTAGCCACACAGAAAACGTATTTGTCCTTAGCAGTGGCTCTTTACCACTCCCCCCAGGTGAATTCATATGCAGCTCCTCAAAATAGAAACGGTAGCGTTGTAGGCTTTACAGGGTTATTTCCTAAGATCAGTGCCATATGTCAACATTGCACAAGGAGGGAACATTATTGTTGAAGTCTTTATTATTGTTATTACTAGAGGCCCGGTGAACGAATTCGTGCACAGGTGGGGTCCCTCAGCCTGGCCAGCCATTGGGGCTGATGGGGGCGGGAGGCTGGCCAGCCGGGGGAGGGCCTGTGGGAGGTTGGCCAGCTGCAGGAGGTTGACTGGTGCAGGAGGTTGGCTGTGGGAGTGCACTGACCACCAGGGGTCAGCTCCTGCATTGAGCGTCTGCCCCCTGGTGGTCAGTGCGTGTCATAGCAACTGGTCGACCAGTTGTTTGGTTGCTTAGGCTTTTCTATATATAGATTAGGCATAGAGCATAGTGTATATTGTGTGTATGCTTTGATGTCTACACATGTGACTCATCAGGGAGCTATGTGTAGGAAAAGGATTTCTGTTTAAACACTGAAATCACACTCTGTGGGGTTGACAGTCACCCTGGGCATTGAGATCTATTAGGAAGAAGTAGATTCAACACTTCCATGTCACACGCACTCTAGGTGCTCAATCATTAAGCACCCTTTATGTTGACGTCTCTTTCTCTTTTCCTTATTACTCTTGTTGTTGGCAAACCACTTCCACACTCGATGGCTTGTAAGAGCTCTCGTTTATTCTCACTCATGTTTCTGCCAGTTGGCTGGGTCAGATTATCCAGGCTGGACTCAGCTGGGCAGTGCTGTTCAAGGTGCAGGTTCTTCTTGGGCTTGACTCCTTGTTAAGGGTCAAGTTCAGGTCTGTTCCATATATGTCTTTTCTGGGACCCAGGCTGCAGGGGCTGTCATGGGAATGACACAGGAGACAAGGCCAGGTGCACAAGAACATGTTACGCTCCTTATTGCTTCATCTCTGCTAACTGCTAACATCTCATTGGTCAATGCCAGTATTATTGCTAAGCTTAAAGACAAGAGATGAGGAAAGATAGTTATATCTATATCTACATCAACACCTACATCTATATCTTTATCTTTTTTTTTTTTTAATCCTCACCCAAGGATATTTTTTCCATTGATTTTTAGAGAGTGGAAGGGAGGGAGAGAGAGAGAGAGAGAAACATTGATGTGAGGAGAGAGAAATATTGGTTGGTTGCCTCCCGCATGAGCCCAGACAAGGGCCAGGTACGTGTCCTTGACCAGGAATCAAACCCATGACCCTACTGTCCAAAGGCTGATGCTCTAACCACTGAGCAAAATCATCCAGGGCATATCTTTATCTTTTATCTTTGTCTTTATCTTTTTTGTCTTTATCATCTATCATCTCTTTCCCTGCTTACGTTGAAACCAAATCCTATGGCCAAGCCCAATGTCAAAGGGGCTGAGAAGCATACTCCTTCCATATGGGGTGGGGAGGTTAAGTATTTTTGTTCAATGATCTAATCGACCCCTAATACATAAATTGAGTTCCTATGAGTGAAATACCTATGTGTGGCGCAACTCCCCCCATAAGCATAGACGCAGTGCCCCTCGCCACAGGCCACCCGGAAGTGACACAGAGAGGACGATGGTCACAGGATGATGCTTACATCCAGAATCGTCCCCACTATTAAAAATGATGAGAGGCTGTAGGTGCTACCGGCTTGCCTTGCATCTAGCTATAATCAGACCATTGCTCTCCCTTTCCAGAAAGTATATCTATCATGGTTGTTTTAAAAAACAAACCGGTGTTCAGCTCGGACTTCAGGGATGCTTAGTAATGAGTTGCTGTGATAAAGCGCACGCTGGTGGCAGCGTGCCGTGACCGAGAACCACAGCTGATTCCAGGAACCAGACCAGTGTGTCTGCTCAGCTGACTACAAAGTGAAGTTCATGGAGCATTGTAGTGACCTGGGTGTTTTGGTTTTTTTATTGACATTTCATCAGTTTGGGCTCAGAAAGGAAAGAATGTTTGTAGCAGTAATCAAGACAGAGAGAGGCCCATGTCAGATCTTTGAATAAATGGGTGTTTTAAGACAATACATTGAAAATGTTAAAGTCTGACTGATGAAAGAGGTGAAGATGGAAAACTGCCTAAGGGAGGCTGCCCAAGTAAGCTATCTCTTCTCTTTTTCTAGGTGCATGTTAGAAGAGTCCCAGTTTTTCGCCAAATGGAAAAGTTTAGAAAATAATCAATTACAAATAGAAATTCTGCTGATTTTTTTTTTAATTTAGGCTGGAACTGAGAGGTGAATTCTTCTTTGAACTTTACAACTGAGATGTACCTTCGTCCAGACCCCAAACAATAAGTAAGATGATGGCGATGGTTATCAGGCATCTAGGAAAGCCACCTTCCCTATTTCTAAGAGAAAAATGCTCATGGAAAGCGGTATCTATTCCACTGCTAAGCAAACTGCCCTTTTCTATTGATGGTGGGTTAAAAGGCCATGACTCTATTATCAACTTTGCAAAGGCAAGTATCCCAGGGCAGGTAGTACAAGTAGCAGTCCTGAAATGTAGAGGAATACTTGCTATAGATTCAGGGCTAGACTGCAATATGCAATCCCAAGCAAGCCCCATGACACTTTGAAGGGGCTTAACAGTTGACTTTTGGTTACACCCAGCACTACTGGCCATGCAATGCTTTTCAAATGATGTGTCGGTAAGAAATAGCATCCATGAGTATTGGGAGGGTAGGATAGAAAGAAGAGTGGCCTCTATCCAGTCTCTATGGGAGAAGCCCAGGCAGAAAGATGAAAAGACACTCCCGTAGCTCTTATACCGAGCTAAAGGATTATTCTATAGGAGGCAAGTGTCAATTTTTGATGATGATGATGATGTTGATGATGATGAAAGAGCTGACTTACTGAATATGTGCCCTGGTAAGCTGAATAGTCTGGATAAACAGTAGTCGGTTTAACGCTGACGCCCATTCCCTTTCATCTGGACTCAGCAGCCTCCCAGTGCCCTCAGCTGCCTCTAACTGAAGGAGAATGGCCTCTTCCGTACAGAAGAATTACAATGAATAAATGTCAAAGGATTAAAGGAAATAGAAAATTACCATTAGTCAAATGCTGCGATAATAACTAATATAGGCAAGATCCATCAATGGATGCTAAAATTAGTGGGTGAAAGTTTAAGGAGAAGCAAGATAATTCATAGTAACATGTTATGTTCTCACCGAAGGATATTTGTTAATGACAAAGCAGAAAATTTTAACTTTACAGTAGAAAAAGTTGGCAGCCACTACCTCATCCACGTGACCAAGGTTAACCTCACCAGTAATAAGACATATTGACATTCTGTATCCCTCAGAGAGACGCATCACTTCTGTGCTATTCTTGTCCAAAATGTGTAATCTCGATCTAATCATGAAAACAGCCAAATTGAGGGATATTCTATAAAATAACTGACCAGTACTTTTCAAAAGTGTTAAAGTCATGAGAGAGAAGGAAAGATTTAGGAATTATTGTTGATTGGGGGATATTAAGAAGACATAACAACTTAATGCAATATGGGATCCTGAATTGGATTCTAAAATAGAATAAGGATATTTGTGGAAAAATTGGATATTTGTGGTAAAATTGGAATAAGGACTATAGTTTACTTAATAGTATTGAAGAATGTTATTTTCGTAGATTTTACCATTGTGCTAACGTTATGCAAGGTGTTGATATTGGGGAAAGTTTGGGAAAGGTTATACAGGAACTCTACTATTTTGCAAATTTTCTGTAAATATGAAATTATTTGAAAATAATAAGTTTAGCAAAATAAAGGTATAGTTTAAATTCCAATAGTCTAGGGATTTTGTTGTATCATTAGGGTCACCATTTTATCAAATAAAGACGGTGATCATCTATTATTTACCTACTGAGAAATATAGAAAGCCCTAGAATGCTGGGAGCCGGTCCATCCTTGCTGTTTCAAGGAACTTGGCATATATGGCATACTGTTCTTAATATGTTTGCTCACCTTCTTGGCACTATGTGTTTTAACCAAGGTCACCTCTCTGAGAAAGGTTGTTTCCCCAGGTAGGGATTTTCCCCTGAAGTTAGGGAGGGAATAAAACCCCTTAACTAAGTGCCAGGCGGGTAATTAATCACTTTAACTACGAACAATCATGCTTAAGCTACGTAATCTTTACTCCCTGGAATGGAGATAAGAAATGCCCTAACCTTTGGAATAGAGATTGATAGGATTGGAATCAACTGGTATAAATACAGATGTAACAAGACACAGAACCTAGACACAGAACCTACACAGAACCTAGAGACAGAAGAACTTCGCTGGAGAGAACATGGCAAAAGATCCTGGACAGAAACTGGCCACAGAACCTAGAGACAGAACCTAGCGAGAGAACCTGGCTGAAGAACCTAGAGACAGAACCTGGCTACAGAACCTGGATAGACCATGGCAAGGGAACCTGACTAGAACCTGGTGACTGAACCTGGCTGGAGAACCTGGACAGAACCTGGCTGGAGAACCTAGCGAGGGAACATGGCTACAGAACCTGGCTGGAGAACCTGGAGAACCTGGCTGGAGAACCTAGCAAGAGAACATGGACACAGAACCTGGCTGGAGATCCTAACCAGAACTTTGCCAGAGATCCTGACCAGAACTTGGCTAGAGATCCTGGCTAGGCTGCTGATCAACTGAACGCTGTCTCCGTGTCATACCTTCTTCACCAACTCCGTCCACACCTTTGGAGACCCCTGGACCTGCTGGGGTCGGACCCCAGCACTAGAATTTTAAAAATTTCTAATCTCGTGCCAATGAATTTCAAATTATACAATTCTGTTTAGCATTAAACTGTCAGTTGTATATATTCTTTCTTCTGATGCTGCCCCTGGATTATGGACTTTTTCTATAGACTAGGCCAGTGGTTGGCATACTGCGGTCCCTTGAGTGTGGCTCTTCCACAAAATACCACATGCGGGTGTGCATGTATAGTGCGATTGAAACTTCGTGGCCACACTCAAGGGGCCAAAGAGCCGCATGTGGCTCGCGAGCTGCAGTTTGCTGACCACTGGACTAGGCTAATGAACAAGAAATCAAATCAGAAATGGAATTTCAGAACAATCCTGTCCTAACCAAGTTTGCTGGCCTCCCGAGCCTGCCCTGACTCTGTAGTAATGACCTGGTCTCCAAAGTCACCTTCTCGGGAGAAAAGGCGGCAGGAGCCTTTCATTAGTAAGCGTGATGAGCACCAAAGGATGGAGCGTGTTGTTCCTGGGCTCACTATCCAAATAGCAGCAGGAGGTGCTTCCATTATTTCTGGGCTCTGAAAACCTCCCAGCCGAGATTCAGAGCTATTTCTGGGTCCTCCCAGCTGCTCTCCATCGGGGTCCAAGGACAGTGTTTTCCCAGTGCCTTTCAGCCAGGATCCAGCGCCATGCAGCCCAAAGCCACATCATCCACATGGAGTGTAGACAGCAGCCTGGGGAGAGTGGAGTCTAGAAAACTGAAGTCCTTGAGGGCTAAGGAAGACTCGGGCAGAAAACATGTCCACACTTGACAAGACAGGTAACAAGGAGCTGTGAGGGAAGGACACAGGGCCAGGGATGGAACTTGCAACCCAGGTATGATGCAACCTTTGACTAGGAATCGATCCTAAAGCTCTAATCACTGAGCAGCACCAGCCTGGGCTTGAATATTCTTTTATAGTAACACTGTGGCTGCTGTGTTGAGACTGGACTACTGGAAGTTAAAAATAGAAACAGGAAACCAATGGGGAGGTCATTTCTGTAATCCAGGCGGGAGAGAAGGCAGTGACTCAGGCCAGGGTGTAGCAGTGGAGGTGGTGGGAAGGGCTTGAGTTGGGGCTACATTTCAAAGATAAGGCGAAAGGGATTTCCTGGTACATGGATGTGGGGTGTGAGTAAAAGGGAGGAGGCAAGGATAATGCCACAATTGTAGCCTGGGCAGCTAGAAGGAAGGACTTCCTGTCAGTTCAGATGCAGGAGACTGGGGCTGAAGCAGGTTTGATGGTGGTGGGAGGAGCAGGAGTGTGCAATGTGTTACATTTGAGATGGTTGCTAGACACCCAGGTGTCAGGAAAGCAATTGAATACGAGTCTGGAGCCCAGAAGAGAGGCCGTGGGCAAAATGCTGGTATTTACTAGTAAAGCCAGAGGTGGATGAGACCGGCCGGGGAGGGAGTGTAAGTACTAAAACATTAAGAAGTCAAAGCAAAGGAGGAGCAAATGGAAGGTTCTGAGAGGGAGTGAGGTAAACCCAGGAAGACCCCAGGAGAGCATGGTGTGCTGGAAGCAAAGCGAAGACAGGGTGGCAGGAGGACAGAGGGCAACGGGCGAATGCTACTGATAGATCAAGTGAGGTGGGGGCAGAGAACCGGCCGCTGGATTTCGCAGAGAGCATTGGTGACTTAGAGAAAGACATTTCAGTGACAGGGTGAGGCTGAAAACCTGCCCCAGATGGGTAAGGGGAAATGCGGGGAGAGGTAACAGTGAATTTTGATGGCTCTTTGGGGGAGTGTTGCTGCAGAGGGGAGAAAAGAAACAGGTGGTATTTTCCAGGAAAAGGAGAAGCAGGAGAACTTTTTCTAAGATGGGAAAATAGCAGGAGGTTGAAATGATGAATAGCTCAGGTCCTTTTAGGAGTGTTATGACATCTTCCTGTGCGAGGGGTCACATAGAAAACCCAATAAAATGCTGCTGGTGGTGTCAGGTGGGGGTTGGAAGAGGTAGAGTGGAACAAGATAAAAATGACATGGGAAGGAAAAGGGAGATATTTGAGGCTCGACACATCTTAAGTTCTGTGAATCTGGGGAGAACTGGTTATCAGCCAGGCCGAGATCAACCCAGCGTCTTGTACCAGGTAGTTGTCCAGTGCCTACTCTACAGTTGGCATCCATCTTCCTCTTTTCTGACAGCCAAGGGCCCAGTTTAATCCTGTGATAGAAAGAGACCAGCCTCAACTAGACATGTGGACCCCATAAAATAGACGGGGGTCTTTAGATGTTAGTGATGGACTTGGCATAGACCTGAGAGTCAGGCTAGTTGACGTTCACATTTCAGTATCTTGGGCAATGCTGTGCGAACTTGGGCAAGTCTCGGAGCCTCCATTTCCTTATCGACATCATGGGAACTGTAATAATGACTACCTTAGAGGGTTGTTATAAAAAATGCAATGAAAGAAGAGATATAAATGTTGATATACCTAAAAAAAGAAGCCAGTAAACTAGTTCCCTGTACCCTTCTAAAAATATAAAATAATTTTATTTGCATCTTAGGTTCATTTTCCCCCAACAATTTAGAGGCACTTCTTCAAACTCTTGACATTTCAGACTCTATTTCTTTAAGAAACTTGTTTTTAAGTGTCTGAGAATTAAAAAAAAGGACCTGGAAAGCAAGCCTTTTATCTCCATGTTCAAATAACTGTCACATTGGACAACATAGATTTTTCTAAAGCTTCCCTAAAACCTGGTAAGTGACAAGACTTAGTTATCTCAGCTCCGGGGTAATTTTCTGAACAGGTTGTACGTGCTTGAAATGAGGAGTTCATGAGCAATCTCTACTCTTGCTACTCCCTAGCTGTCCTCATGCCCCAAGAGCACCAGTTTCAACTGTGAGCTCATTCTAGACTCTTGGACTCCCAGGGCTTAGCAGGTGTCATCCAACTTGGTGTGTACAGCTGCTCATAAAGAGAGATCAGGCAGGTTTGTCATTCTCATTTTACAGAGGATGTAAGAAAAGCACTTGCAGGTTGTGGAATTGCAGAAAACATACCCCTTGTCCCTGGGATTTATCCAGAACATTTCTAGATCTTTAAAAGGATTTCTCAAAGAAAAAAAACATTTCCCTAGTCAACTGTGGCATTCTCATTAGTCCTCAGTCAGTGAGGAATGAAGGGGGAAGGCAGCTGAGCAGTCGCCTAAGGAGTACTAAGATATCCCAGGGAAGTAAAAGTTTCACTGGAAATACAAGATGAAGGCAATTGTAGTTACCAGAATGCTTCTCAGAGAGAGTTCTTTATGATTAGAAGACATGTTTTGGTAAAGATACTTTGGGCTGGGGTGGATGAGATAAAACCATCAAGGGGAATTCTTGTTAACAAAAGAGCCCCCTGAAATTCCCTAGGGAGATGGATCCAGGTATCTTCAGGTCTTCTAAGTTTTGCTGAGTGAGCTATGCAAACCTGGGCCAGAGCTGAATTGCTGGGCAGTACAGCTAAAGCTGAAGCCTATGTATTGATCATCCTTCTTCATGGTTCCCCGAGCAGTGCGCAGCGGTATGGGAACCACACTGAAAGATGTGTACACAGGATGCTGAGACCTCCAGTCTTCCTTCCTCACCTCCCATATTATTAGCAGACAGACTCCCCCTTTCAGGTCAGATATTGGAGGATCCCTCTCTGGGATTTGACCAGCCCGAGAGGAATGGCTTAACAATATCGGCATTAAAAACTCTTCCAACGGCGACAGTAAAGTTCACAGTCAGGGAGTCCCACTAACACCCACAAGTTTACAATGAGCTTTTTATTCCTCGATATCTAAATGGGAGCCGATAATCACAGCTCCTCAGGCATCTAAAGAATTTCTAACATGAAAGATTGAAACCAAAATTATACAACAGAAAGGCGCACTTGGAAGAAATAGGGACTATGAGAAGGAAAACTATGTAAAAGAAACACATCGAAAAAGTACTCACCCAGATCCTTAGAGATAAGATATTGCCTCCATTGCAGCCATGAGAGATGAGCAGGATTGTATATAAAAGGAAATACTAACCGGGGGCTGGGGGGGGGGGGATAAAAAATAGAGCTCTGAGATTGTGCTAATATGATGCCAGAAATTAAAAATTCATTATAAAGATTAAAAAGAAAGTTGGAGAAATCATTGGGAAAGTAGAGCAAAGAGAAGGCAAAAAGGAAAGGAAAGATGAGAAAATTAACGCCCAGTCCAGGACACTCAATGTCCAAATAGCAAGCATTCTACACGGGAAGAACGGGGAAGGGGGACCCCAGCAGAGGCAGCATTCACTCAACAGATACTGGGTGGGTGGCTGTCCTGGTGTCAGGAGACTGAGCAGTAATCAGAACAGTCGGACTCGCAGAGAGCTTTGGTGTTGGCCAGCTCATGGCGGCATCCCTAGAACGGAAGTAGAAATAAACCTACGAAATTGTTATTTGGTTTGTAAAAGTCTAGGCCTAGTGAACAGAAATCTTTTTTGAATCACCACAATTTTTTTAAAAAAGACAGCATCACTTTGAAGGGCCACCACATTATTAGTCAATCCACAAATCTAAGTTCAACATAAAGTCTGTTGGGAATATCTTTACCGAGACAATGGACCCAGCAGAAAACCCATTTGAGGCCTGATGGCTACCTAGTTTAGGCTGAAGTCCTGATTGTTGGTGGCCTGGCCGCTCGGCTCACAGGGAAGCTATGGCCAGTCCCCAACGCTGGCTTTTAAAGCTCCATATTCAGGGCCGTCTCATGGAATTGCATTGCTGCTGTTGTCGCTATTCTATAATTTATATTCATTTTTGCTTTTGCGTAACTCTATTTATTCTGCTTACATATGCACTGAAGCTACACTGCTGAGTTTACAGTATTTCTCAGACCCGTGAGGAAAGTCACCTTGGGCTGGTCTGTTCCCGGGAGCCCTGCCGCCCTGTGGGTATTCACGCTCAGTGTTGGCACCATAGTGCACAAGCCAAGGGTGCAGCTGATGGTGTGGGAAGGCTTCTCTCAGCCTTGACCCCTGGTTGCACTTGCCTCATCCCTCTCACTCCTCTGATAAAACAGGAAAAGGGGACAGACACACTGTCCACTATCAGAGAGTAAATTCAGTTCTTTGCAGGGGCAGGTCAAGTCCAACCTGCCTTTCACTTTAATGAATGATATCCCGACACTACACAGTAACACCAGTGCCTCCACACCCCACAACACAACCCCAGCTGCACTGTCAGCCTGACAGGGAATGGCTCAGGGAGCCACAACGAGGAATTCGCAGGAGCCAATACTGTGAGAGCCTCGAGGGTGCCACAGGCGTGAGGACCACAGGCATGGACACCAGCTGGGACATCTTCCCTGGAACAAGAGCTCATTCCAGGTGTTTTAGCAGATCTGGGAGACCTGGCCATGTGCTTTTCCAGCTCTTACTCCTCCAAGTCTCTGAGCTCCAAGTGTAATCTCGCCGTTTAGCTAAGTCCGCTTGGCTCGGAGGTTGCTCTCTGCCGAGTAGCAGAGTGGCCAAGAGCTGTGGCCTCTGGGGCCAGACAGTGGAGCCCAGCTCCCGCTGTCACTTACTAGCTGCACAGTTTGTGCCACAGTTTCCTCATCTGTGAAATGGGAATGATAATAGCACCTCCTGCATGTGCGTATCGTGAGGATTAAATGAGTTACACGCATTATGTACTGAGTTAAATCGCTCAGACCCGAGTGAAACGTCAGGGCTCAAAACGTCTGTTATAATTATTCTTTATTTCCATGTGAGGATGCTGCACACCCCCCACCTCCTTCTTCATACTTTCCCTCCTTCTCTAGGAATTTCTTGGTTCCAATGTTATAAATTAACCACTAAAAAGAGGAAAACAATTTTTTCCTAACGTCTTACATAAAATGTCAAATGTTTCCTAATGCGTTACATAAACTTAAGGCCATTACCATCTACCCTTCTGGCCTGAATTTGCAGACACTGTTCAGACAAAGCACAAGGTTGCAAATGTAGTGACATTGACTTAAGATTTCAATCTCAGAGGCATTTTGTCTGACGTGCCCCCATTTAAACCCAGTTTGGCCAATAAACTCTTTCCTTCTCTCCAAGAACTGTTGACACGTGAGACCTACTGCAGAATGACCACCTCAGGTGTCATTCTGGGCCAGAAAGCTGTGATGGGAGGCTCCTTCCAGAGGTGGCCAGATGTGGGTCCGCTCACTTTCCCACTGCCCCCTTCTCCCCCCCCCCCCCCCCGCCGCCCCGCCCCACCTGGCCCCTTGCCTTTCTCTCTTCTACTTGGAACTAGGGATTTGTCACTAATGTCATTTTGTATGCAGCATCCATCTGTTTGTTTGTTTTTTTTTATTTTTTTTCTGTTTTAATGGAAGCAAGAATGGAAATAAAAACATCTACAAAACATTGCAATGCATTTACACCCTCCTCTCACTAAGCTCCTTATCAAATCATGACCTTGGAGCAAAGTTAGCAAGCCTGGAATTGCAGATGCTGAGGAAGGAAAGCCAAAAAGGAGGAGGAACAGAAGGAAGGGATGACTTGGACGTTCAACGCATACTTTCTTAACTGAGAAAAGGGGGCCGCAGAGGGAAAAGGAGGAAAGCACGGGAACTGTATGTACTAGTTAACCTGGCAGTTTGCCCAGTGGTGAGGAAGGGGTGGGGGGCAGAGTCGGCATGCCTGAGTTCACAGACAAGCTCCTTTCTTGCTAGTCCTGTAACTATAGTCACTTAACATTCTCAAAGCCTCACTGTTCTCATCTGTCAAATGGTCTCCCTGGGTTGTTGCAAGAGTTAAATGTCATAATCACTGTAGACTTACAGCACTGGCTTTGGAGCCTGTCTGTCTTGGTTCAAATCTTGGCTCCATCACAGACTCACCAGCTGTGTGATTTTGGAAAAGTCGCTCTAGCTCTGTGCCTCAGATTCTTATCTGTAAAATAGAGATGATAGTAACACCTAACGACAGGATGATACTAGGCATGTGGGATCAGTCAGAGCGTCCCTAGCATCTAGATTTGTTAGATGTTATTCCGCCTTTAGCTGTAGGTGCTTCTGCCTGGATTTGTAAAGTACCCAGCATGACACCTGACTCCGTCAATCCTCAGTTATTATTATCAATTACTGAGATGCTCACTTATCTCTCATAAAAGTAATATGCTCTTTATAGAAGATTTAAACATCTGGGAAAGTAGAAAGGAAAAGTAATCATTTTGAGCCAACTTCAATAAACTTTTGCTGATTTGGGGGGAGGTTTTGCTTGGTATAACTTTGTATTGTATGTACATGCATTTTTTAGACTGCCTTGTTTCCATAACATCCTAACAGAAGCCTCTCCCCATATTATAAACATCATTTTAAAAATTTCAATGATAAGCCATCGGTTACATATACACTATAATTTGCTTAAACATTCTTGCCTGAATTCATGTTTGTTGTTTTTAAATATTTTATTGATTTTTTTTTAGAGAAAGAGAGAGACATTGATGTGAGAGAATGCTGCATACAAAATGATGTATATCCTCCTCCTCACCCCACACCAGGGATCGAACCCACAACTTGGGCATGGGATGATGCTCCAACCAACTGAGCCACACCGGCCAGGGCTCATGTTGTTTTTAATTTTAGGGTATATTGAGATGAACATGCTTGTGCATAAGACTTTTTTTCCCATATCTGAGATTATTTCCTTAGAATACATTGTGAGAAGTACAAGTATTAGGTCATAGTACTATACACTGAGTGGCCAGATTATTGTGACCGGCCAGATTATTATGACCACCCCATCAGTACTTCGTTGGGCCACCTTTTGCCTTCAATACTGTGGCGATTCTTCTTGGCAATGACTCCATGAGATGTTGAAAGGTGATGCGAGGAATCTGACACCATGCCTGATGAATAGCACTGTCCAGTTCTGTGAGATTTGATGGTTGTGGAACCAGCTGCCTGATGGCTCTTTCAGCTTTGTCCCACAAATGCTCAATTGGCTTGAGATCTGGTGATTGTGGGGGCCACCTAAGCAAGGTGAAGTCCCCCTCATGTTCTTGAAACCACTCCTGCACAATACGAGCACTGTGGCATGGCGCATTGTCTTGTTGGAAGAAGCCATCTCCATTGGGATACGCCATCAACATGATAGGATGAACTTGATCAGCAATGATACTTAGGTATGCTGTGCTATTCAGGCATTTATAATGGTCTGGCCCTCTAGCAACTTCAGCGTGGAATTATAGCTAATTTGCCTACAAACATCAGGTGGACATAATAATCTGGCCACTCAGTGTATATTTAAGAGCCTTCATACATTACCCAATTACTTTCCAAAAGCATTAATCAAGTAAAACTACAATCAAAATATATAAAAACACATCCTTTGTAGAACTGGGTTTTGATATTTTTAAAACCTTATTTCAATTTATAGATAAGCAATGACCCTGAGGGTTACAGTAAGCTGTACTTAAATATTCATGTGTTTTGAGTATTTTTCTGTATGTGGGTTTTTAAACTATCTTTTCTAGTCTGTCCATGCCCTTTGTCCATTTTTCTCTATAAACTGTAAAATGTTCCTGTTGAATTTTGTATGAGTTCTTTATATATTAAATGATTCCATTTTTTTCCTGTCTATAAATATTTGTCCCCTGCTATCTTTTATCTTCTGTTGTTGTTTTGACAGGAAGAAATGTTTTGTTTTTAATTTGTTAGGTAACCTGTTTATTTTGCGTGTGATTTGTTCTATTAACAAAAACTTAAAAGTAAACATGCTGGGGTGATTGGAGTGAAAGGGGGAGAGTATTCTTGTTTTATGGTTCATAAATGTAAATTTCTCTAATTCTTTAATCCACCCAGAGTTAAGTTATGTTGGTGTGTGGTATGAATTAAGGCTTGAAATTGATTTTCTCTTCTAATTTGCTAACCAACTGTTCTGTCATCTGTGGAATAATTCTTCCATTCCCCATTGATCCCAGATACCTCTCTAATCATAAATTAAGTTTTTTATACATTCTAGGGCTATCTGTTCTTTCCTATTGATCTGCCTGTTCATTCCTATGCCAATACCATGGTGTTTTAATTATAGTTAAAGGATATTTTAAGTCCACTATTTCAAGAGAGAGGCCCAGCAGAGCCAGAAGAATTATGTGAATGTGAGGATATGGGCAATAAGATACTTACAAATGCCTAATAGTCTTCTTTTCCTTGCCCATCCTTGGGCCCTGAACTGGTATTGGTATTTGTGGAAAGGAGATACTCGGTGATGTAGACATGCCCCTAAGAGGCCTCCTAGGCGTTAGCTCCCCTGGACAGAGCTTAGGTGGGTACCACTGTCTTTTGCCTGTGCCTCTGCGTTCTCTGTGTTCCACATGAATCCCCACTCCCCCACCAAGGAATAGCATCTTTCCTCACACCTTGACGGGTTGGTGATGTTCATCTATGATGTTGGCATCTTGAGCTGAGGTGAGGCCGTGTGATTAGCTCTGCTCAATGAAGGTGACTGGGAAGAAGCTTGAAGAACCAGTACACAGTGCACCAGGCTCCATTAGCCTGAGCCCCGCAGTGGGGACAACATGGAGGAGAGTTGGAGCCTTAGCAATTTTGCAGAATGGATGACAAATTAATCCTTATTGTTGTAAGCCATTGTGTTTGGGGGTCATTTATTACAGAGACATGACCTAGCCTACCCTGACTGAGGGCAAGTGTCAGAATATGTCACTATTGATCTGACATGAGCATGGGCTGATGGACATGCACACCTGCCAGGACACCATGGGGGTGCACCCGGCATGATTGCTAGCCTGGTACTTCAGTCAGGCCTTATCACCCCATCTCTTTAAGGTGACTTTGCATATCTCAAATCTCATTTACTGGGTATTGATTTTCTAACTTAGATTTTATAGTCCTTAGTGATTCCAGCCCCTCTTCTCTGTGACCAAGGACATGCTTTGCTGTGCTGGGCAGTAGACAACTTCATATTTTATTGTTTCCACTGTGTTTATCTTCTCTCCCCATTGAGATCATAAGTCCTGGTAGTCATGGCCAATGTTGCTGCTATTTCTGTCCCTTCACAGACTATAAGGCTGCCCTGGGCCTGCCTGCCTTCATCTGAGAATATGTACTAATTACATTTTATATTTTCCAAGCCTGTGTGTGAGGTGCTCCCACTGTGCTTTGTTACTTAATCCTAAGACCTTATTGCTCCTAACTGAACAGACCTGCACAGGTGACCAGGGACGAGAAGTGTCAGAGGGGCAGAAGGGTTTTGGTGTCCTCCCCACCAAGAGAGGAGATGGGAAAGTCTAATGATCACAAGGCTTGGTTTCTGGGGTCCAGCGCCCTGGATTCCTAGCTCCCCTTATGAGGTATGTGATAGGGGCAACCTATTGGATCTCTCTCAGCCTCAGTGTACTCATCTGTAAAATGGGGTTCTTTGTAGAGGTTAGATGAGAAGATGTGTGTAAAGTGCTTACGCACATAAATAATTAGTTATTCTTATTTGTCTTTATTACTAGGTTATCCCAGATGTCTCTGGGGTTCCCTTGTTCCTAGCTGGTTGATTAAATTTGGCACGAAGTTCCCTGCGTTATTCCCCAAGGCTTTGGAGTTGTCCTTAGTTCATGGTCTGTCTCCATCACATTGGAAAAGCTACTTAACTCCTCTCTTTCTCAGAGTTCTCACCCCTGAAACAGGACAATATTAGAATCTACCTTACAGAGTCGTTGTGAGGATTGGTGAATCAATACATCCAAAGCCCCTAGAACAATCCCTGACATATAATGAGAAGTCAATAAGTTTTCACTGTTGTTATCCTCCGTTTCCACATTTTGTAAGTTTGGCAGTTTTTATTGAATATTTGTCATCCATTCTCTCCATCTTGCAGGCTCAATTCCATTACCTCCTGCTGCCTTTCAAAGCCCATGTTCCCAGTTCTTGCCCCTCACTAACCCCTGAGCCTCCTTGAGGCATAAGGTCCAATTCAGCGGCTCCTGCTGTTTCTCTTCTGGGGAGTAGCCTTGCCAGGTCAGTTTGCCCCAATCCTAAATCTGGGAAAATAAAATTTCCCCATTTTCTCATGTTGCCATTTAAGATGCTACTAAGAAAGGGTGGAGGGCAAGGCAAGACTTTCTGTCTTGGTCCAAGGGCAGAATAAAGGGATATGCAGTTGATAGGACTTTTGCCAGCAATTTACTGTCCCATGGAGCAAATCTGCTCCCACCCACCACAGTTCCAACCGTTCTTCCATCATATGATCCTGGAAGTAATTGAAAACATCTATTTTGGGTGGAATTTCTACTGCTGGAATGAAACCCTGGCTATTCCATTTTCTATCAGATTGAACATGTTAAAACTGTTGTCCTTCAGTCTCCTCATTTAAGTGGGTATGATATCACCTACCTTGCAGATCTGTTGAAAGAATTAAAAGGAGTAACTTACAGCCCTAGCTGGTTTGGCTCAGTGGATAGAGTGCCGGCCTGCAGACCAAAGGGTCCTGGGTTTGATTCCAGTCAAGGTTACATACTTTGGTTGCAGGCTCTTCCCCAGCCCGGGTCCTGGTTGGGGCACGTGCAGGTGGCATGCAATCGATGTGTTTCTCTCACATCGCTGTTTCTCCCTGTCTTTCCCTCTCTCTTCCCCTCTCCCTAAAAATCGATGGAAAAATATCCTCGGGTGAGAATTAAAAAAATAAATAAAAAAGAGTAACTTACACAATGGTGGGCCAGTTGTGTGTAGCCAAGAGTTACAGATATCGGGAATGTGGGCAAGGATCACCTTGTTAATCCATGAGTGAGTGAGAAGACAACTGCCTGGGGTGGGAATTCCATCCCTTCTCCAAATCTCACCTGGCCTGCGGGTGTATGGGTTCCAGGAAGAGGAATCTCTTTCCTATTTGCCCGAACAGGTCCTATGGTCTTGGGGCGGATGGAATGAACTCTGTCAAATGCTGAAGACCGCCAGGCTTTGAGATGATGGTCAATAAATTACAGCCATTATCACCCGTAGCCAATCCATATGCCCAGACTATGAGCCTACTGTTCTTCAAGTTTCCAGCATTGTGAGAAATGGAGGTGGTTGGTTGTTTCCATTTTTAAATGACTGCTCACCTCTGTTCCCTGAAGGGTAAGAAACCTTAAGCCTTTGGTGGTTTAAAACAAGCTTACGCAGCTTGTTGACCATGAAGCTTCATGTGCTACTAACTCAGTGCTTTGCCGGGAAGGAGCCACAGGTGAAGGTTGGCAAAATGCTTCTTGCCGCCATCCTGCAAATTGCAGAGCTCAGATTCCGGCCCAGCACCAGGGGGAAGCTGCTCCTAAGTCAGGTGTAGCGTAGGCACTCCGCCCAGATGTGCTACCTTAGGTGGTGGTGGTGGTGGTGGTGGGGGGCAAGTTGGCAGGAGGAAACGAGAGAAACCCAGCCCGAGAGGACAAGAAAGAGCGAGAGCTGCCCTCAGCAGCGAGTTACTGAGAGATGCCATCAGCCGCTGCAAGCGGGTGTAGGGATGCAATGGGCCTTCTGGGGCTGATTTTCAGGCTGGGGATGGGTGAGTTCCAGCCAGGAGACAGCCTTGCCCTGTCAGAGGAACCCTGCCCGAGAGAACAAGGCTCTCCTGCTGGGATTATGATGAAAAGATTACATTTTTCTTCAGTGGTTTTATTGGGAGATTCATTTCAGATTTATAGAAGAGTTGTAGCAATCGCATAGAGTTTCCGTAACTCAGCTTCGCCTCATGTTAGCACCCTACATTGCCATGGTACACTTATCCAAACCATGGTATTAATATTGGTATATGCCATTAACTAAACGACAGTCCTTCCTCAAATTTTATCAGTCTCTCCACGAATGTCTTTTTTTCTATTTCAGTATCCAATCCAGGGAAGCACATTGCATTTTTTTGGTCCTACCTCCTTAGTCTCGGTCTACGGCAGATTCTGTCTTTGTCTTTCATGTCCTTGGCACTTTTGAAGAATATTGGTCAATTATTTTGTAGAGTATCATTCAATTTGAGTTTGTCTAATATTTTCTAACTAGAGGCCTAATGCACGAAAATTCATGCAAGAGTAGGCCTTCCTTCCCCCAGCTGCTGGCACCGGCTTCCCTCCGGCTCTGGCTTCGTCAGGAAGGATGTCCAGAATGATGTCCAAAAGACATCAGGTCTAATTAGCATATTACCCTTTTATTAGTATAGATCAGTGGTCGGCAAACTGCGGCTCAGCAAACTGTGGCTCTGCGGCTCGCGAGCCACACACGGCTCTTTGGCCCCTTGAGTGTGGCTCTTCCACAAAATACCGACTTCTGGGCATGGGCCACGAAGTTTCAATCGCACTGTATGTGCGCGCCCGCACGTGGTATTTTGTGGAAGAGCCACACTGAAGGGGCCAAAGAGCCGCATGTGGCTCGCGAGCCGCAGTTTGCCTGCCGACCACTAAGATAGATGATTAGACTGCGGCTGTGTATTTAGGCAGGTTCACCAGACAGGTGAAGTGTCCTTCCTGTCTCATCAAATCAGGGGATGAACAATATCAACATGGCTCCCCATTAGTGATGTCAACCTTGCTCATTGTTTAAAGCGGTGGATGGCAGGCTTCTCCACTAACGCTACCATTTCTCCCTTTCATGCTTGATTATTAGAAGTGAGTCACTAAATCCAGCCCACACTCAAGTGAGGGAACTTAAGTGCCATCTCCTAGGGCAGCGATTTTCAACCTTTTTCATTTCATGGCTCACATAATTACTAAAATTCTGCGGCACACCAACAAATGGTATATTTCTTGCCACTCTGACAAAAAAAAATAGGTATAATTTTGATTCATTCACACTGGACAGCTATTGTTGTGTTGACTGTTGTCATTTTTTATTTGACAATCTAAGGGAAAAGAGGTCAGTGTTCCTGACAAAATAGTCAGGTATTTCATGTTTTAAAAATTCTTGCGGCACACGGGTTGAAAATCGCCGTCCTAGAGAAATAAAATAAAATAATTTGTGGACATGAAAATCATCACAATAATTAGTAAATATTTTTGATGAAATACTTTGAGGCTATGCAGACATTCTCTGTATTAAAGCTTCCCCCACTGGGCCTTTTATTGACCCATGGATTTTGTCTGCGACAGCGATCACTGTGGTGCTCTCATAGTGATTCTCTCTGCACACAAGGACCCTCCCTGTGGTCACATCTGTGGGCTATTGGACAGCATGGAGAGCTGCATTAGGACAGAAGAGAGAGGGGGGAATTAAAGATGTTTCCAGGTTTGGGGCCACAGGGAATATGGGAGAGGGGGGATTTGGAGACCGAGGCTGATGGTTTCCATCTGGAACGTTTGGAGTTTGAAGTGTGTGAGCCATCAAGGAGGAGAAGAACAGTTAGATATCTGCGTAGAACTTAGGTGAAAAGGTACATTTTGTTGGTGCCTGGGGATGCTCAGAGAGGGGTATGTGGGGAGTTCAAAAGGACATCCACACAATCACTTGTGTAGAAACTCACTATTGATCCAATAAGCTAACGAACTATGAGATGCGATGTTTTCTCTCCTTCTATCGTGACAAATGTATTTTCATCATTATCTGGAAGACCACGTTCAAATTTGGATTTCTCGGACTCCTTGAAGTTCCACTTGAAAAGGGGCAACATGAAGGCAACTGGCCCCTGCGCCCTGGCTTGGTGCATCCCTTGGTCTGCCCTGCGCTGAAGGGTGCTCCTAGGTGTGGATGTGGACACCTCAGCCACATGCTCTGCCTGTCACCCATCCTGGCAAACTGCAATCCATTGGCCACCCCTGCCCCTGAGGTGGCACGCTCCAGCCGCATGGTCACACTCAGAAGGACAGACCCAGGGAAGTCCAGGAAATGGGCTCAGGACTCTCTGGGTAGGGAATCTGGAGCCTCGGGTATTCAGGGAATGGTCTGCAGGTATTGGGGAGGGGAGGTCCCAGATTCTCAGCAGGCATGTCCTCTTGGTCTGGGATGCCACACTCTGGCCATGGGGAGTGGTTAGCCTGAAGTGGTGGGTTACATTCTGCAGTTATACCCTGGAGTGTTGGTGGATTACTCTGGAATGGTGGACCACTCTCTGGAATTACTCTCTGGAATTACACAGGGGAGTGGTGGATTTCAAAGGGAAGCACAATTGTGATGCGAATGTACCCCCTGCTCCCCCAAAAATGCAGCTGGCAGGGCTCTGGAAAACACTTCGTGCTGCTCCTCAGTGTCTGAGAATTTCTGGGATCCCCGGGTACTTGGAACAAACACTGGCCTGTGTCTTAAAGTCACATTTTTCACTCCCGCCTTGAAGGCATCACCTTGGAAGTGGCCGTAGTGGCAGATCTGTGGTTACATATTCATAGCGCTACTTTAGTAATAATGGTTGGAGCAAACTTCAAAAAGATGGAAATAAGGTTTTTTCCCTATTCAAAATTTCCTGACTATTTTTAGTTAGTCTGGGCACTTTCCAGTGCATCAGTGAATATAACTTGGTTCATTCCGTGAAAATCAAATAACTAAAAAGCTAGCAATGTATTTCTGTCACAGAAGATATTTTTACTTGCATTTTGAAGTGCTTTTATGAATTGGATTGCAAAACTAATTGAATCAGAGATGAATTTTGCTCAGGAAGTTGAAGTATTTTATGAAATAAAATTACCATAAGAAATTGGCCTAATTATTCAGAGTTTACTGGTGTAAAAACCTAATACAGTTTTGAAAGCCCTCCAAAGAAGAGAGGCCAGGAATACAGCTCCCTCCTGGCAAAGAAACTTTCTCTATCTCTTAAGAAGTATAGCTTTAGCGTACAAGAACACAGCTTCGGGATATATTGTATAAATGCATCATACTGGTTTTAAAGGCTACAACTCTAAAACTAGCTTTCCATTGTGTAATATACGGCTCTGTCATTGCAACCATTGTTGGTTAAATAGGAGTGCTGTTCTGCATCTAACTGCTTAAACCGTGTTCAGTTCACATGCCAGTGGTCTACTACTTTGATTTTTTGAATACCGAGGAAGCACTGGTATCCCAGAAGACCTCAATGCTATAACCATTATCAGAACTTATTTATTTATTTATTTTTTGCTTCATTCAGACTTTTTGGAAAATGCAACTGGGGCTTGGCTTGTCAAACATTAGACTTTTCTCCTGGAGGCTCAGAAATTGTAGCGATGTGAGAAGACTTAGTTTCACACTCATCTTTCCCTTGGGTAGCTGGAAAAAATTTGAGGAAATACTTTGGCTCACCCCATTATGACCACAAAGATGTCTTCTAAGCTGACATCAGCCATGTTGGCAAGACTTGCCTGCTGGTGTTTTCTGGCCTTCTGGTCCTCTATCCTTCCCTGCCTGGACTCTGTCTTGGGTGTGTGTTTTGGGGGGAGGAAGGGGGGTGTTGGGTGGGAGGCACCTGCTGGCTTACTCTTGCCTTTAGCCTACCCTGTTCTATACATAGGCCAATAATTGTACCATCTGTGTGTAAGCAGTGTGCTTCGTCTGCAAATACAGCTTCAGAGCGCCCCCAGCTGGAGACGTGCCCTACCCTCAAGGACATTGCAAACCAATACACCAGGAGAAAAATGCAGTGCTCCCTAAGCAAATGTGCCTTCAGACTAGGCCTCTGTGCTTCCTTCCAACCAGAGGGCCATTCACGCACCCCTCCTACTCACAAGTGTGAAAACCACCAGTCCTCGGGCCGCAACAACCTTAGTGTTGCATTCAACTGCTTTGCAGGAAAAAAGGTTTCATTTGGTTTACTAACACATTCCCCAGAGGGTGTGCAGACTGGCGAGGCCGCGGGAAGGAAACTATCTCTTAGGATCCAGAAAGGTCAGAGAAACCAGCAGGGAAGTCTTGACCAATGGGCAACAGGTTCCACTGTGCACACAGCTCTGAACCGTGGTCGTGTTGCTCCAGGCACGGGTTGAAGAGGATTCTGAGTGAATAGGAGAGGATGGGTACCATGTGATGTTTGATGTTGAGGGTGAGAGGTTTCTAGAAGCCATGGTGGATGGTGATGTTGTTTATCAGGACACCGATTACCGGAGAGGCTCAGGTTGAAGAGAAAGATGATGAATTCAGTTTTGACGTGTTGACTTGGAGGGCCCAGGTGACATCTGGGTCCACTTGGCAGTTGGGTACCTAGGCCTGCCGCTCTGAAAGAGATGGCTGGGCTGCAGAAATAGATTGGGGAGCCACCAGCATACATGTGGTAGCGACTGGCAGGGAGGAGAGCACCCAAGGAGAGGGCATAGTGGGAACTGAGAAGAGGAGGTTGGCAGAACCACCCAGAACACCAGCCTTAAGGAGTGGGGAGAGGAAGAGCATCTCTGTCTTTCTCACTGTCTCTGCCTTTTGTCCCGTGGATACGATCTTCCATCAGTGCATAAGGGTTATCTGTTCTCTACGTCCTTGTCACAGTTACCTCCTGTCTTTTTTTATAATAACCATTCCAACAGGTGTGAGGTGTTGTGGTTTTTGATTTGCATTTCCCTGATGATTAGTGATGTTGAGAACCTTTTCATGTGCCTGTTGGCTATTTGTATGTTTTCTTTGGAAAAATGTCTATTCAGATCCTTTGCCCATTTTTAAATTGGATTGCTAGTACTTTGCTGTTGAGTTGTCTGAGTCCCTTTTATGTAAAACATTTTGGGTAATAATCCCTTATCAGATATATGGTTTACAAATGTTTCTCCAATTTTTATTGCTTTTAAAATGATCTGGAAATCAAAATAATAATAAATATAGCATCATATATATGTTAGTTATTTTGGGAAAAAAATAAAGTCTTCCGGTTGTTATGTGGGGACATAGGAGTAAGTCTATGTGAAGGCAGCATCTCAGAGCACTGGGCTTCCCCACCAGCTCTAGTTTATAATCTTCACGAAGACATGAAGCCAGGATCCTGGTCATATGCCCCTCACTCCTGCCCTGGATGTTGTGAGACCTGGCTGGGCCATTCACTTCATGTCTTATTAGCCCTGTGGCAGTGATTCTCTAGCTCCCACTATGAAGAATCCGAGGGGACAAAGTTGTGTGACATTTAGAATCAGGCTGTCCTAAGGAGCCAGGGTTTAAAACTGAAAATATATCCTATATAATAAAAGGCTAATATGCAAATCAACCAAACAGTGAAACGACTGTTTGCTAAGATGTGCACTGACCACCAGGGGGCAGATGCTCAACACAGGAGCTGCCCCTGATTGTCAGTGCGCTCCCACAGGGGGAACGCCACTCAGCGAGAAGCTGGGCTCAAGGCTGGCAAGCGCAGTGACAGTGGCAGAAGCCTCTCCCGCCTCCACAGCAGCACTAAGGATGTCTGACTGACGGCTTAGGCCCGCTCCCCATGGGGAGCAGAGCGGGCCTAAGCCATCAGTCGGACATCCCCTGAGGGCTCCTGGACTGCAAGAGGGTGCCAGCTGGGCTGAGGGACCCCCCACCCCCACCCCCCAAGTGCACAAATCTCGTGCACCGGGCCTCTAGTATTATACATTTAGTGTGTATAATAAATCCAGTAATAAATAGGATAAAAATAACAATATGCATACATAAGTATTTTAAAAATTGCATGTGACTAAAAGGAAGTATACTCTACTCAATTATTAATGAATGGTGAAATTATTATTTCTGTATTTTCTAAATTTTGGCAATCTGCATATATTGTTTTTATGGACATCCCACGTATTATGTGTAAGCATAAAATTATTTAAGGTAAATGTATAGTAAAACACTTGATATTTTCTAACCCCCATTTTGCACTTAACCATATTTTGAAACTTTCTGCAATGGGAATATACTGGCTACATAAAGACATGTCTATATACCACATGTATAAAACATCTGTATGCTACTGAGTTAAAAAAAAAATTTATTATCTTGCTTAAATACATTTCAAGCTCCTAGAGCAGCGGTTCTCAACCTGTGGGTCGCAACCCCTATGGGGGTCGAATGACCCTTTCACAGGGGTCGCCTAAGACCATCGGAAAACACATAGATAATTACCTATTGTTTTTGTGATTAATCACTATGCTTTAATTATGTTCAATTTGTAACAATGAACATGCATCCTGCATATCAGATATTTACATGATGATTAATAACAGTAGCAAAATTACAGTTATGAAGTAGCAACGAAAATAATTTTATGGTTGGGGGTCACCACAACATGAGGAACTGTATTAAAGGGTCGCGGCATTAGGAAGGTTGAGAACCACTGTCCTAGAGTCAAGTGAGAGCATTTGAATGTCCCGCTGCTGGTCCCTAGGGAATTAGCAGTTACAGCCGGGACTGAGGGCAAGAGCCTGGCTGATTTCCCTTTCAGTGCCAGGTTGGGAGGGGACAGCAGTGAAGTCAGACCAGAGACACGGCTGCATTGCCCGCTGTCCACCCATAGGTGCCCTCTCTTCCATCCTGTGCAGGTACCCAAGGTGCATGGACCTCTAACAGTCTCTTTTGTTTTGCCAAAAACAGGCAAGGTGGGGCCTCCTCTGCGCGTCGTGCTGGACGCATTGAACTGTACAGCTTTCAGCATCCAGTGGAAGATGCCAAGGCATCCCAGGCACCCCGTCGTGGGGTACACCGTGAGTACCTGGGCGCGGGCTTCTGCAGAGGGTGCGTTGGGATGACCGGGTGCTCCTTCTCATCTTTGCTCCTCCATGGTATGACCTCCCATCAGCCCCGCGTATCGATCACTGCCCCCTGCTCCCTCCTGAAGCCAGAGGAACTGTTTCCTCTTCAAGGCCATTTGTCAGTGCCCTGAAGGTCATTAGGATCTACCCTGTCCTTCTTCTGCTCAGGGATCGGAAAATTTAAACTAAGTAAAAGACATGGTTCCTGTACCCAGTTGCCTGCAGTCAAGTAGCAGGAACATGGGCAATGCTAGGGAGTCACTGTGGTATGTTGTCCATACGTACAAAGTAACATAACATCTGAACCAGGGGAGAGGAGTGAGCCGGCCAAGTGGAGGAGGCAAGAGAGAATGTGTCCTGCCTTCCACAGGCTGCAAATCGGACTGGCTGGAGTCCCCAAGACGTTTTCTTTGAACAGTGTTTATTAAAATGAGTCACCTTTTAGAAGTCAAAAGATTTCAGAGAAATATCTGCAGTTCTCAGCTCTCTGGGGCAATCGGAGAGCTGGCTGCACTGGGCCCGCATTCCCATTTCAACAAGGGAGGGTAGCCATTCATCAATGCCCCTGTCCTATTGTCTTCTAGAGTAGAGAAATGTGTTTCCCGACTCGGGTGGCATCCAGGGTGGGAAAATGCAAGGTTACCTGAGAGCGTGGTTGTGAGGAACAGGAGCTGGGTCCAGCCAGTCCCCCCCACCTCACTGACGAGAGCCTGCCTCTGGCCTCTGCAGGCTTCCGAGGTGACCTGGCCCGTGTGTGATGTCAGTTTTCCTGTAGTGTGTGTGAGATGAGGCAGGGCACCCGAGAGCCCACTGCAATGTGAGCGCCCCCAGAACCCAGGCCCAGATCCGGTGGGGAAGGCCTGCGCTGCCCTCACCCGCGGTCTGCACCTTCCCAGGTCTCTTACTCTGCGGTGGGCACTGATGAACCCCTGCGGGAGCGGAACCGCAGCGTGCAGCTGGGCCAGGACTCCGCCACCGTGAGTACTCCATCCCGGGGCCCTCCTGGCACACCGGGGTTGGCATTTCCGAGATACCCAGGAGGGTTTCTGATTGGAGGGGGGCATGTTGCTGTATGTGTAGTGACAGTAACAATGTCGTGTGGTCCTCGCGAATGTGTGGGTGCCTTTCGTGTACACGTGTGTCTGCACCCCCAAAGGCAGCCACATGAAGAGAGAGTTCGGACGTCAGCACTCGCATCCTGGACTCAACCCACCCCGTTTATCACACGAGAAGACGTCTGCCTTACAGCTATTTCCCCTTCTTTTCTTCAAGAAGTTCAACTCTGATTTTTGTGAAAGCTCGATAAAGCTTTATCAGTAAATATGACACAGCTGTGTCTTCCCCTCTGCCTGGCGACACAGTGCAGAAGAAAATGATGTCATTTGCAGTGTACACTCAGCGGGTCCATTCTGTCTGTTTTTCTTCTCCAGCCTGTCCTTCCACTAGCCAGTTGTTGGCTCTTCATCTATTTCTTTTCTGTTTCCTGTCACGGTCTGTCTGGGGGCATGTTTCTGCCTTAGGCCTGTTCTGTTTGCTTCTCCTTCACGGTCCTCCTCCTTCCCCATCTGCAATTGTCCTGCAGGCTGGAGCCTTCCCCATCCCTGCAAGGAGTTTGCGGGAGAGCCCAGAATACTGTGGCCCTGTCGGTCACCCCAGAGGACCCCTGCCTGCGGGCGGGCACGGAAACCTATTTGTCCTGGGTGATCAGTAGCTCTCCCTTGCTGCGCATCTGTTACCCGCCAGGCCCCATCCCTCCTGCTCTCCATTTGCGCTTCCATTTCATCTTCGCCACTATCCTATGACCTCATTTCACTGCTGGATGCCGAGACTCGGAAAGGAATGACTTTCCCCAAGTCAGACCTGCCAAGCAACACAGCGGACGGTAGACCCCGCACTTCAGGGCCCTGCTCTGCCTACTGTCACCAAAGCCCTCGTGGCTCCGAAGGAAGTCCTGCACAGTTTCAGCTCGTGTGCTCTTTGCACGATGTGCTTTTAATCTCAGACTTTTGCTCAGACTGTTCCTCATTCGCCTCAGCAGCCCTCAGCCCCAGGCTCTGTGGTTCCCTCCACCCTAACAGGGGAGGAGGGGTTGGCCTTGCCTAGGAAACCATTACCTGAGGTTCAGTCTCCCCTTGCAGTAGCGCTGGAACTTCCAACAAGCCTGTGGCCCATCGAGGGCAGCAGTGTGCTGGGCAGTGTCCCAGCCCTGCATCCTGGCCTGCAGTGGGTGGGTCTAGCACTGTCTGGGCAGGGAGTGTGACAGGTGTTTCAGAGTCTGGATAGCGCCTCTGAAAGCAAGATCCTGCCCCACCTGTGAACCTGGGCTGGACACTCGGACCCCTTGACTGCGCACTTCACATTGCAGGGTGTGTCTGGGACGGCCACCGCGGGGCACACATAGAGCAGAGGCCAGGAGGGACAGCACCCCGGGGTACAGGCCTCCTTCCTATCCTTACAGTTGGGAAACTTTGGCCAAAGTCACTCATCCTGTCTAAACCTCTCCTTTCTCCCGTAAAAAGGGTATAATAATTGCACTGTTGTGAGTGCCAAGTAAGATTGTGTCTCTGTAAGTCTTTGGTCACATGTAAAAGCAGCCATGTCAGCTATCATGTCTGGTGGCCATTGCCTATATGGTAAATACATCCTCTTGGTTAGAGTGTGTTATCAGGTTATAGCATTTGATGACCTGTGGATTTCAGTAACTTTCAGCAGAGATAACAGAGCCCTGTTCTTGGGCAGCTCTCAGTCTTATTGGGGAAACCCCAGTCAGCTGGCTAAACAATAGAGAGCAGCAGGAGGCCAGATGCCATTAACATGCCCCTTAGCAGACAGACTGAGGTTCTGAAGAGGGAGGGATCCCTGTAGGAACAAGAGGTCAAATTGGGGGGCTGAGACTTGAGGCCTGCCCGCCAGTTTCTGGAAAGGCAGGAGGGAGGGGCATTCAGGATGGTTTGAGCCAGGGGATTGCGCATGCGTGGAAATATGGACTAGCCGTGAGGGCAGACCTGACGGACGAGGGTCGAGTGGGCTCTGGATCCAGAAGACTCACGTTCAGATCCTGTATTACACCCAACCAGTGGGTCCCCGACCCGTCTCCGTTCCCTCACCGACACACAGGGTTTCCCATAGCACCCATCCATAGGTAGTGTGTCTCTGACGGCAGGCTGTGTGCCAGGGTGCTGCGGGGGCTCTGCAGCCAACCCCCAGGGGGCTGCGGCTTATCTGAACTTTTCAATGGAAGCACCTCCATCCGTGTGAGCTAGTACTGCCAAGTCGTTTGGGCATAACCTGACTGACCTCCTGAAGAAATGGAACTGCTCGGCACTGCTTTGGGGCAGAGGTGCTGTCCAAGTGTATCTGAGATGCTCCAGGTGACGTGAACAGCGGGAGTTTGGGAACCTCTGCCCTGTACCCTATCATAGGGATGCCGTGAGCATTGGACAAGGTCCTGATCAGAGAGCCCTCAGCGGCATACCTGTCCGAGGAGGCACGGAGTGAGCGTCCGCAGAATCCGTGCTGTGAGGGTGTGGGCGGCTGCCCGAGGCTGGGCGTGGGGTGGGCCGCGGCTCTGAGGGTTCATTTCACCCCGCAGGCCTTCCTTTCCTTCTCATGTGCTTCTGTTTTCTCTCCTTCGCAGGGGCAGCCCGAGCCTCCGGTGATTTTTGTAAGTGTGCTTGAGAAAAGTTAAACCCTGCCCCCCCCCCCGCCTCCCCCCACCCTCCGGGATCCAGGGGGCCCTTTTGATCAGAATGTTGATTTTCTCACGTCTGCCTCTCACTGACGGAGGCCCAGAGAAGATGCTTAGTTCCTACAGGAGCAGGACCACCCAGCATCCCCGGCGAATTCCATCCTCCACGTGCTGCTTCCTCTCACCTGCACAGGAGGGTTGAGGGGAGCATCATTAAAGGTTGAAGTCATTTAACCTCCATTCCAAAAGTAGGTGAAGAAGATTAAAGAGGAAAGGAAATTTTTAAATGAGTGAGAGAGCCTTTGTGGGGGTGGTTTCCCCCACCCCTTTCCCTTCTCCCTTTCTTACTTCCTCTAACCATCTGAGACCTCAAGAAGACAGGACCAGTCACCTAAAACGGGGTGATTGATTTTCTTTGGGTTGAATGACAAACAAAAGACTGGGTTGGCAAGTGGTGAAATGACCAAAATTACCTGGCTGATAGATAATGTGGAATTCCCATGCCTTCTTTGATAATCTGCCGATGTGGAGACTTCTGATTTGGTTAGCACTAGGCACTTACCTTTTTTGTAGGAAAGCAACCTACAGTTTCATCCAGCAAAAATAAAGACTAAAGCAAATCAGGGCAATCTGGCCATTTCTTAGAGTTAGAAATAGAAAGGGAGGTTGAAACTGGCAGTCTCCACACTTTTTATCATGCATACCATCAGTAAACACATATTTGAACATGTACCAATGTATGTATATTTATGTACTTATTAATTATACATGTGCTACTCTACTGATATATTATGCGCATTGTAAAATCCCACATAATTTTAAAGGAGGACAGTAATTCTATTTGGGTGCTACCCAAGGTTAGAGAGAGAAAACGTAACCAGGAGACTTGCATTTAGTCCCAGCTCTGTCACCACAGCAAGGGTGACTTTGGGCAAGGCCATTGGGTCCCCCTGAATGTTCCTTACACTACAAAATGAAGGGATTGGTGGGTAATGGTCCCCAACTCAGGGGTCCTTTGTCCCCTGTAGGGCATTGGGAGATCTGTGTGAGCATTTTAGTGGACAAGCTTCAGGGATGCTGGCTCTCTTGTAATACATAGGACAGACCCATAAGAGAAAGATTGGTCCTGACCCAAAGCCAGTGCTGCCCTTCCTTTCAGACCCTGGACTACACTCTCTAACTCTCTGTGACCACCGGGAATGGGAACCCCCCCCCCCCCCCTCCACCCTGGCCTGCACAGCCTTGGTCTGGACCATTGGAAGAAGGAGGTCAGGAAGAGAGTACTTTTCATTTTTCTGGTGCCTTCCATCTAATGATGCTAGATATTCCCAACTTGCACCAGGGCAACTGAGACCCAGCCCTGACTTCAGAGCTACCAATGAAGGTTATTGAAGGAGAATCCTAGAGTTTCGGTGTTGGAACTTTGGCCCAGAGAAGTTACATGGCACAGCTGCCTGGCTCAGAACCTGGGTCTCCTGGCTTCTTGTCTGGGGCTCTCACTTCATGCCTCCTCCCAGCCATGTGAACTGGCTGCCCTCATAGTACAGTAACTCCATGCCCAGGCGAGTGAACAAAACAACATTTAGCATCATTTCTGAAAACAAATGGCCTGGGATTCCAGCAGTAGGAGAAAGGGTGAGGGGGAAAAGTGAGGTCTGAAATCAGGGTCCAATCTTTGAGTTCTGATTTTCAGTGATAACTTTGAAATTTCTAGTACAGAAACTTCTACATGTATAGATCAAATAATAACCATCTGGTCGTCAGTGTTTATGCTAAGTATGGTTTGTAGATTTAAATATTATCTAATATTTTTCATCCACATATTATAGAATTAGAGCGTGGGCCGTGGAGTCAAACAAAGCCGGCTTCAAATGCCCGCCTCACCATTCATGTCCTTGAGCCAATCGCTAGCTTTTCAGGGGTTCCCTTTTACAGTCCACAAATGAAAATCAGAGTGGTACCTACCTCACAGGCGGGAAAAGGATCAAGCCAGGCTGCCCGTGTTCCTGGGGCAGAGAACAACACTCCATGGGAGCTGGATTTGTCTTGGCTCATAGCTAATGTCTCTAGTGACCTGTGAAACCGCCTTATGCCCCTACTCTTCACACAACACAATCAGTTCACAGGGAAAGGGATCCTGCAGCAAAAGCCTGTGAGAGCATCAAGTGGGCTTGGAAATGCCTCTCTGCCTCCATGGGAAAGGCCTGGGTGCGGCACTTGGGAGAGAATGAGAACTGAGTCTGCTGTCCACCGTCCAGTCTCTGAACCCAACTTGACATGAAACCAGGGGACAGATGGTGGAATTAGGTGCCCAGATGCAGGGAACTAGAATAGGAGGGGCTGTGGAAGCAGGTACGTATGCTCAGCAAAGACCCCTTGTGCAGCTGCGTGTAGAATAGAGTGGGTCGGGGTGGGGGGGAGGGAGAGTGGAGGTAGACACTCTCCAGGTGGCTGTAGGAATGGTCCAGGTCAGGATTCAGAGGAAGTGGAAGAAGGGAGCATCTGAGAGGCATGTGCAGGTGGCTGGAGGGAGTGGGTCAGTGGGAGTCAGCCCTGTGTCTGGAGTTCCTCACTAGATCCAGGGCCTGGAGCACAGGCATTGATGCTGGGAATCCAGGTGGAGGGGGCAGTCTCTCTTTGAGCTCATCGGATTACCTTAGACATCTGGGTTTCATTTGTTTTTCTCATTCACTAGTTAATGCAGTTGTTCATCAAAAAGCATTTCGTAGGCACTTGGTACATGTCCGATAACACTATGCTAAGCTCTGGGATGCCAGAGGAATAAAAACTTGCTCCCTGCCCTCAGGTGGGTGCAGAGAAGGTGACAAATCAACAGACAGTTACAATGTAAGGGGAGTGGTGTTAAGACTGAGGTGCACCAAGGACGCCAGGAAGCATAGAGGCATAGAGGAAGGGTTGCCCAACCAGACCGGAGGCTGGGGCTCAAAGAAATGAGGTAATGTCTCGGCTGAACTGAGTCATGAGGGATGAGTGGAGCTGAGCCGGGCAAGACTGGGGAGAAGGGCATTTCATGGAGAGGGAGCAGCAGGTTCAAAGGCCCAGAGGCAAGCGGTTGACTGGCATAAATCTGAGCCCTGCCAAGTCCTTAAGTCTGACGGGAATGTGGAATGCAGGGAAGGGAGGTGGCATGAGACGATGCTGGAGGGATGAACAGGGGACACAAATACGCTCTCCTAAGGGGTTTTAAATTGGGAAGTGACAGGGTATTAGGGGTTCAGGGGGATAACTCTAACAGTGTGGAGTCTGCATTGGAGGTGCAGGCAGTATTGGTGGCCTCGTAATTGTCAAAATTGCGAGGACTTGGACTGAAACGCCTGTGACAAAATGACATTACCAGAATCAAGGGATCTGAAAGAGTACTGGTACCTGTAGAGGTAACCTAGTGAATGACGGTTAGGGAGGACGAGCAAACAGGGAGAAACGTGTCAAGAATTTCTGGTCTGGACAATGAGAGGGAGCACAAGAGGTAAAATAAGGTTGTTGTTTTTTGTTTTCTTTTGGGTGGGAGGAGGAGAAAGGATTAGTTGAGCTTTGGTTATGTTGAATTTGAGTTGCTTCGTAGTTGTTGGGTGGAGATGTTCAGGAGGCAGTCACAGGCCCTCGCTGGACTCTAGAGGCAGGTCTGAGCTGGAGGTGCCCATTGGGGAAGGTGGTGCTGGAAGCAAAGGGAGCAGGAGGTGAGCTTACCCAAGCAAGACGATGGCAGTCCTCCCTTATCCCAGGTTTTGCTTTCTGCAGTTTCATTACCTATGGTCAATTGAGGCCTGAAAATATTAAATGGAAAATTCCAGAAATAAACAATACCTGTTTTAAGTTGCATGCGTTCGGAGTAGCATGATGAAATCTCTCGCCATCCAGCTCCATCTAGCCCAGGTCATGAATCATCCCTTTGTCCAGAGTCTCCACACTATACATGCTCCCCACCCTTAGTCACTTATTGTATAGATTCCAATAAAGGGTGATGCTCTAGTCTCAGGAAATTCATCATGGTGTTTTCCTCTTTACAAATTTGAAAACGTGGCCAATCTCAAAGAAAGCAAAACAACCTCTGTCCTAAGCAGAATTTCACAGGGGCCTCAAGAGGCAGCCTTCATGGAAATTGTCTGGTTTGCCCCATTGACACCTCTCCTGTTTGGTCATTGACAGGAGGAAGTGATTGGAGATTTGAAACCAGGCACTGAATATCAAGTGAGCGTAGCAGCTTCCAGCCTGACAGGCAAAGGGTGGCTTAGCTCTCCTCAGCATGTTACCACCTTGCCCCAAGGTAAAATGGGTTCAGTTCCTTAATAATAGGAAACTGACGGGTGCTCTTCATTCATTCCTTCATTCAGTATATATATCAACAAAGACCTACTCTGTACCAGGCATTGTACTATGCCAGTGATGGTGAACCTATGACACGCGTGTCAGAGGTGACACGCGAACTCATTTTTTGGGTTGATTTTTCTTTGTTAAATGGCATTTAAATATATATAATATCAAAAATATAAGTCTTTGTTTTATTATGGTTGCAAATATCAAAAAATTTCTATATGTGACACAGCACCAGAGTCAAGTTAGGGTTTTTCAAAATGCTGACATGCCGAGCTCAAAAGGTTCGCCATCACTGTCCTATGTGCTGCTTCCTCTCACCTGCACAGGAGGGTTGAGGGGAACATTGTTAAAGGTTTAAGTCATTTAAACTCTGTTCCACAACGAGGCTCTGGGAATTCAGTGGTGAACAGAACAGTTCCTGCCTTCTTGGAACATATAGGGGTGGGTCAAGACTCCATTTAATTAATGTGTAGTCACAGGTAGTGATAAATGCTACCTGCAGTGCTGTGAGAATGTACAAAGAGAGACCCGATGGAGGGGGGAGGTAAGAATTCCCTGAGATGACTTCTAAGTGGAGATCTGACAGTGAGTGGGAATTAAGAAGGTGAGGAAGAGACACGGGAAGAGAGATTTATAGACAAAGGGGACCCAACAAAGGCTCAGAGGCGGTTCTGGGGGCAAAGATGCTTTGATCACATGGCATTACTCACAGGGAGCTTCTGTCGAGGGAGAAGCAAACAGTAAGCGAGCAACCCCAGTGCATCCGAGGTCTGTGCACTCAGGAGAGAGCACGTCCTCCACCTCCAGGCTCAGGGAGGGTTTCAGGAAGAATCATGTATTTGCCCCAAATTTTGAAAACTGCCTATTTCACTGGGAAGAAAAAGCAGGAAAAACGTATCTGGCAGAAGCAGGAGTATAAAGGAAGGCTGAGCGATATAAAAGTCTGGGTATGAAAACAGTAGCAGCAGTTAGCTTTAGGCAAGAGGATCATGGGTGATGCCTATGTCTTTACACATGAGAGCATTTCCCAAATGTCCTCCCACTGGTATGTATTCTGATTATCATCGCGGGGAACACACACACACACACACACAGAAAGTAAGTGGCTGAGCCTTTTTTTTCCTTGTAGGTAAATATCAATTCCAACATGCAAACAGGGATGAAAGGCTGTTAGGAGATGGGAGTATGATTTGAGGTTTCAAAGGATACACTCCATTGTGTATCCCAAACTCAATGGTCTGGATAATAGTTTAGTTAGATTCCAGCCAGCGGGGCATGGGGAAGACGGGGAGACCAGTTCTTACTGACTCCAGCCTTACATGGTGAACCCAGTTGTGTTTATTTTTGTGTTTGTTTGGTGTGGATTTCCTGCTGCTTTGAATAGAGAGGTTTAGGCAGTAAGAAGCAGACCTGTTGTTTTTTTACATATTAAACCTCCCCTGCAGCAAAGATCCTAAACCAACTAGTTGCCTGCTGTCTTGCCTAGATTCCTGCCTGCCTCCGGCAGCACCCCAGCAGCCTCACGTCACTGTGGTTTCCGAGTCCGAGGTGGCCCTATCTTGGAAACCTGGAGAGAGTGAAGGAAGCTCCCCTATTCAGTACTATTCCGTGGAATTCATCAGGTGAGTTTGTATGTCACACCCAGAAGCCAAAGGTAGTGACCTCAGGTATTCTAAGCATGCTGGAAGCCTAGAGGGAGCATCGGCTCACAGCATGTGTGTTTAACAGATGACAGAGGTGTGGAGGCCTGGGCCAGCACCTGTCTCCACTCCTCTTCAGTGGTGGGCCATCTGGTAAACCTGTCCTCACTCACCTGACCTCTTTCCCATTTCCCTTCCACAATTAGAGACAAGTCTGCCTGCATTTCAGGCTCGGAACTTGCCTCCCTGCCTTTGAAACATTGTCTTTGAAATAAATACTTGATGGTGACTTTTCTGGAGGGAGAAGGAATAAGACCTTTAAAAACAATTACAGTTCATTGTATTCGTATTGCCTTGGGCAAGTTTCTTGGTGTGGTTTCAGCATTCTTTGCTCTCATCACCTCTCAGGCCCTTTTTATTCAGCTTCTCAGAGGGTACAAAGGTGATTAGAAGCTTTTCTAAGAGTTTAAAATGTGAAACAGGGCTTCTCAATGCTGCTATGTAGTTTTGAGCAAAAGAACAGAATGAGCCGAAGGAATTGCCATCTAAGGTCTATCCTCTGGACCCCAGTTGCAGTTGGGATGTGAGTTGAAGCATCGAGCTATTGAAATGAGGTGTGTGGAGTCAGTGTACCCTGCATGAGAGGCGAGGGGCTTGTCTGGGGCTGGCTGCTGCAGGGTCATGAAGGGACTTGCTCAGTACTCGGTCCCGGGGCTCTCTGAAGCAGGGACAGAGGATTCTGCCAAGATCTGAGTAGCTCCGCTCTGGTCCTTGACTTCCAGCTTATTCCTTGGTCGTGGGAAACACTTACTTGTTTGTCCAGAGAAGTTCTGCGCCGAGTCTCTTCAATGCTTGAATACAGAGCTTGTTTCTGGCTGGTTTGTTGAATTCCAAGTGGCAGAAGCTTGAAGAAAGATGAGGCAGTGATGTCTGGGCTCCTGGGACTGTAAAGTCCAGTGGCAAGTCTAAATTCAGGGAGGACCAGATCATGTGACCTTGACAGTCTCTCTCCATCCATTTCTGTGCCACGCCTTCCTTTTCTTCCCATTTGCTGGCCTCATTTTCAGGAAGGCTCTTCCTATAGGTGGCAAGGTGGCCACCAGGCACTGAAGATGTGCAGTTAGCTTGTGTAGCTCCCTGCTGGAAAAGGACCCATCAAAGTCTCCATGTCCACTCTAATTGGCCAGGCTTGGCTTCCTGTTTGTCCTCTGAGCCAATCAATGTAGCCAGGGAGGAGACCACACTAACTGGTCAGCACATGTCATATTCTGAGCTCTGGAAGTGAGGAATGGCAGGTTGTTCAGACCTAGAGTACATGACTGAGAGCTCAAGATGGTGGAAATTGTGGTACAACTAATGGAAAAGGGAAGAACATTAAACAAACAAAAGTTGCCTCTTATTAAAGCTCCAGGCCAATGCTCTTCCTTAAGGGAAATCTACAATCCTGCTGTTGAATAGATTTGGTAGACAAAGGGAGTAGAAAAGATTCTAATTCTGGTTTCAATAATAGTTAAACGTATTACATAGGAAAGTCCTAAAACTTCAGCTTTCTTATGTACAAAAACTTAACATTCCTAATTTACCAGCAAAGCAAAATGTAATACTTCAAAATTTTGGGAAAAAATCAAAGTTTTTTAAAGGTAGATGATATGTGTAACCCCTGGCAAAACTGATATGTGTAACCCCTGGCAAAAATGATGGTTATCATTTAGTATTCATTTTGCATTGAAGCGTGCATTTTTTAACTTGTTTTAAGTCTGGCATTTTGGTAGAAGGTAGAAATGACAGCTTGTAGCCTTGTATGTACAAATGAAAGGAGAGATACGAAAAATTCATTGGATTTTTTCATAAGAATTGGGGCAGGCGGCCCTGTGCCTGTCACTTCCCCTGCTGAGGCCTCCATGCCTCTCATAGTTTGGGGTCTCCCCAAAGCAAAGCCTGAGACAGGGACTTGGGTGCAAGCCATTTATTTTGTTTAGAAGTAGGGATGAGACACGAGGAAAGTGAGAGAAGGAAGGAGGACACATCACCGTGTGTGACTCTAGCGCCTTCCATGGGCGCTTGATGCTGCTGAGATCCCTCTGAAGTGTGCAGAGTTCTTCCTCCGAAATGTCCCTATCAAAACGACAGGAGCCTCTACTCTCCGCCTGCTTTCTCCTCTGCTGATCAGGGTTTCCCCAGGGGTATACTTCTCACCTTCTAGGCCCTGCTGGCTGTGGGTCAAGGATGGCTCCTGGCAGGGAAGGAGCTGTGATAGGAGTGCAGCAGGTGCTTGAGGTTGGATGCGGGCCATGCCAGGAGGAGAGTCTGAGCTCACAGGAAGCTCTCTCTGTGCCACAGCTGCCGCCGAAATCAGAAGTGGGGCACCTGGGAGCTGACATGGGCCCCCAGGCGTTGACAACAGTATCCTTAGCTGCAAAACATGGTACAATGTGGTTAGGAGAATCAAAGGAAATCACATATGAGGAAGAATTTGTCAACATTAAAAACCTATAAAAGTGCCAGGTATATGTGGCTGTCCTGTACCTACATTTAATAATTATCATTTCTCTCCAGCAAAAATGCATTTGAATATTCTGAATTGTCTCTAACATTTGAGGGGTTTAGGCCCCAAATTCTTATGTATAAATATTTTTAAGTTATTCATCATCATAACAAACTGTTACATATCTGTTTTTTCTGTTTATCTTGAAAAATATACTTTAATAATGCCCTGGAAAGCTAGCTTCAAATGTAGTATTACTGGACATTTTGGAGTTCCAAATAGAGTATGGTAAAATGGGGAAGCCAACTCCTCTATTATCTCTTCCAAAATGTGTGACTGGTCACGTGACCTTATCTCAGCCCCCTCCATTTCCTCACCTGTAATGTCAAGTTCATGTGACCCTCATTGCAGGGCTGCTGTGCATAGATTTCACACAGTGTTTATATACAGTAGCCATGCAATGTGTTTGTTTCCTTCCCACCATTATTTTCCTTTTACAAAGAAAGAAAGTGAGACTCAGTTGCTGAAGTTGCTTTGCTGAGACAATGACTAGATGGGGACAGAATTAAAATGGGAACTGAAGTCCCCTGACGTCCAGCCCGTGCTCTTTTTACACAACCCACATCTCTTCACATTTGACCCACCTTCCGAGAGGGAAGGAAGTGTGAACGCAGCCCACCCGGAGTCCTGCTGGCCGAGGGCATGGGGAGCCTCAGCTCAGCTGCTGTTTGCTGTTGGACCAGAAAGAAAGCTTTCACAGCTGCTTGTGGCATTTACTGTTTGGCTGCAAGATAAATCCCCCGCATTCATCTGTAAACATCTCCGAGTCACTCCCATTACAGGTGAGGCCCGAGGACATGTGTTTAGGGAGAGCTTTCTTGTGCTCTAGCAGGAGTTGTAAGCAGCCTCAACATCTTTGGGGTGTTCAATCATTCTGTTTTCCCCAGAGAGGTCTGTTTAATGTTAAATATTGAAGTCCTTTTGCCCGGATACGGATAACCTCCTGCGTCTAACACCTGTGATGGGTCTCGCTGGGAGCCCAAAGGTTCTTGTTATATCCAAGAGGCAGGGCAAGGCTAAGAAATTGTCTAAATCAGTTTATGGCCAGAGGTTATCCTCAGATTCCAACCATCTTCATGTGAAGCTTCCATCTAGGTTCTGTCCTTGGAATTAGGTTCCGGTCCTTTCTCTGTCTTGGTAAGTACTTATATAGGGTGTCCCAAATTTCACACAAGATTTGAATTTTGCGTGAGCATTAACAACAACAACAACAAAAAATAAAAGCCAAATTTTACTTGGTTTATTGAATCAGATTCTAATATCTGCTGCCCTTTGATTTCAGTCCCTTCAATTTGGTAAGCATTACCAAGTACCAATTATGGCCCAGGAGCAGGGACAATGAAGACCATGGCTTTGCGTATGTGCCAGCAAAGCCGTGGAGGCCATTTACCTGATATGCTACTCTATACATAACCCTATACTGTATACTTTATGAATCAATAAAAAATTTACAATTTTTAATTATAAACCTTGTTTTCTATCAAAATTACTTCTTGCGTGAATTTTGGGACACCCTATACATCAGTTGCTCTTCTTATTTATGAAATGAGGATAATGGTATCAAAGGCATTGCTAGGAATAGTCTTTAAAAATCTTTAAAAATACTTAACTGGCTAATAAAAGATTAACCTGAGAAATTACACTAGACCAGGGTATGGTCTGACTGCTCATTGGCTAGTTTGATGATGTCTCAGGTAGACATTATATATTTACGATGCTCTCCAGAGACCTGGACTTGCAACCAAGCACATTTTTGTTCCTCATCCAGCTTCTAGTTTCCCCTAAAGTTGGCCCGAGGTTGTTCATTATCCTCCTTGCTAACAGTAGATTTTACATTTTTAATCGGTATAGAAAAGATTTGAAGAGGCAAATTCTAAGTAAGGCTGCAGCCTGTAACCTATTTTGCAGTGTTTTCAAAAATTTTACCTGCTTTCTTAAAACAGAAAAATCGTGCATTCATGATGAAAGAGAACATTTCCAAAGTGATACTGAAAATTTATTTGTGGGCAGTGATGCTTAGCGTTTGTTAAAATAAGAACCAAGCATAAATATAGCTACCTATGTTTTGAAATATTTGGGCTATAAATGTCTGAGAAACTTTCCTCTCTCTGCCTAAGAATTTCCCCAGGGTAAGTGTCTTTCTCATCAGCAAAAAATATATGTTATGGTGGCAATAAAAACCAAGTCCTGGAAAAATATTCCTCACCCCTGATGTTCCAAATGGAAAACCATGCTTCACATACTAGTATGCTATCATTAGACAGGTTAAAGGTGAAAACTAGTTTTCATTGAACTTACCTGTAGTTTTTCTGTAGTGTGACCTGATTTGTTAACATTGCTTCAGAGCTTTGCTATGTCAATTGCTGAAAGGGTAGATTAAAGTTTTCAGTAGCTGTCTTCAATAAAAATGTCTACCCCTGACTTTGCTGGTGTGCATGTGGGAAAGTTCACAATATTTCTGAGTATATTTTAGGGGCACAGGGTCAAGAAATGCGGATCTCTAAATCTCAGACTGAGACAGTTACACTAATCAATAGGAAGGAAAGGGTTTCTTTCTTTTCCCTTTCACACTTTTCTGCCTAAATAATTCCCCGATCCCTTGCAGATGCCTTCCATCATGAGACCTGGGGAATTCATCTTCACAGAGGGCTGTTTCTAAGCTGACTTTCACTTGAGAATCTCAAGATCATGCCCACGTGGGTGGGTTTTGAAAATTATTCACAAATTGACATTTTTGTCAAAAGTTGTCTGTTTCCATCCTACACTCTTTGTTCATGTACAAGTAACAAATGAACTTAGTTCCTCACAGAAAGTGACCCTGCATAGGCTGTTGCTGAAATGAGGACCCGGTCGGGGACGCAGAATGGGGGCTGGATAGATTCTGGGTTTTCCTTGAATATTTTTAAGGGATGATGTGATTTGAGTTATGGTTGAAGTCATAGCCTAAGAGAGTCAAAAGAAGTTTCTCATTCAGGATCAAAACTTACAGTCCGATTATTGGTTTCATCTCTCAGCTTTAAGTTTGTCCAAATTTGGGATCAGAAGACAAGCTCTGAGCTGGCTCCAATCCTTGGGACCAGTGGTTTGATTCCAATTCTCAGCTTCCTTACATATACTATAAGGCTGGGCCATTTGACCTCTGAAACTTGGTGACTCTGATTTTCCATTCTCATGACAAAGGCGAGGCAGTGTACACTGGTGGCTTATGTACAGGCTCTGGACCTAGGCTCTCTGGCCCAACCCTTGCCCCCACCACTGTTAAACCATGTGCTCTTAAGCAGATTGTTTATGCCTCAGACAGATGAATGGGGGTAACCATTTGCTCACCTCATCTAGTTGTGAGATTCAGTGAGTTGATACACATGACTTGCACAGAACAGCACCCAGCACATAGTAAGTGCCTCCTCTATACAAATTCTTCCTAATGATGGATTCTGTGATCGGTCTGGTCTGCTTTCCTGTAGAGCCATGTACTTTCTTGGCTAGAAATCTTTCTGCTTGCTCTTCTCTGCCAGGATTACTCTACCACCTCTTTGCCTACCCAGCTCTCATTCATCCCTCAGGACACTTGTGTAATGATCACCTCCTCCAGGGAGCCTTCCCTGAGCTTCTGCCCCTTCTTCAGGCTGGGTTAGGGATCATTTGACCTTCAGCTTCCAGCCTTCTGTCTTTATTTACAAATTGGTTCAACCCAACCCAATGACAAGCAGAGTTTCCTTCTCCACTCTATCCGTCTGCTTGTCATTGGGTTGGGTTGGACCAATTTCTAAATAGAGAGAGACGGCTGAAAGCTGAAGGTCAAATGATCCCTAACCCAGCCTGAATTTAATTTAATTTAATACCTAATCAGCCAGCATTTAATTTCCACAGTCATCACACTTGCAGTGAATTGCTTGTTCAGGTCCACCTTCCTCACCGTGACATGAGGGCAGTGACTCCCTTCCTTCTGTGGAATACAGCACCTGGCGTGGAGTTCAACATACCACATGTCAGGCAGGGGCCGGCCAACATTTGGACACAGGCGGTCCTGGGATTGCATCTAGAGAGTGCCCACAGCTCGCCAGAACCTGCGCAAGCAGCCCCTTAGCCTCTCTGCGCCATACTTCCCTCCGCTGCCCATGGGGATGATGACAGCAGCGACCGAGGAAGGTTGTGCCAATGGAAGGGCGTCTGCAAGGAATGAGCAGGGTAGCTCCCGGGGGATTTAGTTTGTGTTGGTTCTTTTTCTCACCCTCAACCACGTGGAAATGGAGATGTATTTCCACATGGGCCACAGGGGGTTCCATGAATCCTTTAGGGCTCATCGCAGAGGCCACGACAGAAACCGACATCCTGTGTCCCCCACTGCAGAAGTCAAAGCCAGGCAAAACCCCCACACGTGTCTGTGCACCCCCCCAGACCCCCCCCCCCCCCGACACACACACACAATGTTGTTTATTGCTTTTGTTTTCTTATCACGAAAGAATATCAGGATGTGGTGAAGCTTCAAAGAACACCTAAGTGCACCAGCCTAACAGAAAGTCCTGCTCCGGGTTTATCTCATATTGAATGCCAGCTTGCCTTCTGGAACTCTCTATAGCAGTGGCTCTCAACCTTGGCTGCACATTAGAATCACCTGGGAATCTTTTTAAAATCCTGATTTCTGGGCCTCATCCTCTGGAAATTCTGTTTCTTTGTTACTCATGTTGTGGCCTCACCCCATCACAAAGAAACATAATTTCTGGAGGATGAGGCCCAGAAATCAGGATTTTAAAAAGATTCCCAGGTGATTCTAATGTGCAGCCAAGGTTGAGAACCACTGCTCTATAATATGTGAGTGAACTCAGCTTTTTTCACAGCGTTTTACTAGCATGTATATCAATAATTGGACAAATGGCTGCAATACTCACCAGTGATGTGGTCCGGTGTGTTTTCCTGCCCCTAAAACTGTACAACTTACAATTTAAATAACTGTTTTTTCACCGTTAGTTAATTTGGGGGAGAATGGAGGAAAATCCAATTTCTTTGTAAGAAGCTATGCTTTTTAAGCCTAAGCCTCCTTGACCACCAGGAATAGCCTTAGAAATAAGTGAGAATGGTCTTGCTCGATGTCAGCTGAGGCTTCACACACAATTCCTTTTCCTTACCTTTAGTTTCCAAGTTGAAAATCTCAGGAGCACCTTGCAGACTCTGGGAACCCGGCCCCAGAGTTCCTGGTGTGTCAAGGTCACCCTCAGGGGCTGGGTGGGAGGGCAATTCTGAGTGCCTTGCAGAATCTCACCAACTGTCCTTCCTACACATCGATCCCTGAACGCCCCAGCCCCTCCCACCTCGAGCACCTCTGATGTCATCCCTGGTCAGCCTGTGGCTGGCGACATACACTGAGCTCTCCTGTAGAACAAGGCAGCTCTGTGGGAGCTGTAAATGGAAGTGTGCTCTTGCTCGCCTGGGACAAAATGCCAGCTGAGTTTCCTTCGCCACTCTGTCTGCTTGTCAATGGGTTGGGTTGAACCATTTGTAAATAAAGAGAAAAGGCTGAAAGCTGAAGGTCAAACGATACATTTTTTAAACCTGTGACTACTTTGTGGTTCTGGACTTTCCTCTGCAATTCATTTCAGTGCTGAGCGGCTCCCGTGACAGTGACAGAACGGAGGCTCTTTAAAGGGTCAGGTTCTCCTCACCTCTCTGTGTCGCCCCAGGTGATCTTGGGGATCATGCCTCTTCTAGAACAGGCTGCTGGCCTGCACGCTGCAGATCCTCAGCAGGTCCATGGATAGAATTTAAGGGGTCCCTGGACTTTGGTTGGACAAAAATTACATCTGTAGTTTCACCAAATCTAGTCTGCTGCTTAAAAAAAAATCTGAACATAGGCAACAAGCCACGGTGGTATTAATAATTGCTGACTTTGTCAGCATTAGAATCCCAGATGTTTTCTTACCCCATTACATGTTGCACACATCCCCAAATACTAGTCAGGCTCATCACTACCTTAAAATTATTGTAGTAATTAAATCTATTGTGAGGTATTGTTATTTAATGTAATAGTAAAGAAGTACATATACTATTAGTATATCATAATTTTTTGTTTTTATCATTGTTTTCAATATGATTGGTTTCCTTGGTGATCTTATGTATGTCATTTTATTCATTAAAAGTATTCTGAGCCTGGCCAACCTAGGAACCAGGAGGCACGGTTTGATTCCTGGTCAGGGCATATGCCCCAGCCGTGGACTTGATCCCCAATAGGGAGCATGCAGGAGGCAGCTGATCAGTGATTCTATCTCATCACTGATGTTTCTATCTCTCTCTCCCCCTTCCTATCTTTCTGAAATCAATAAAAATACATAAAAAATATTCTGAGAGAGGGTTCAGATGCTTCCTCAGACTATCAATGCAGCACAAACAAGTTTAAAGATTGCTGTTTTGGTGCCCAGCTGGCGTGGCTCAGTGGTTGAGCGTCAACCTATGAAACAGGAGGTCACGGTTCGATTCCTGGTCAGGGCATATTCCTGGATTGGGGGCTCGATCCCCATTGTGGGGTGTGCAGTGGCACCTTATCAATGATTCTCTCACATAATTGATATTCCTGTCTCTCTCTCTCTTCCTTCCTCTCTGAAATCAATAAAAATATATTTTTAAAAATAAATAAAGATTGCTGTTTCAGGCCAAGGGTTGTACAACTCTTTCTCAAGGGTCAGATAGCAAATATTTTATGCTTTGCCAGTTATCTGACCTCTGGCTCCACTATTCAGCTCTGCCATTGTAGCAGGAAAGCAGCTATAGACAACTAAACAAACAAGCGAGGTTGTGTTCCCCTAAAACATTACTTCTACAACCTGCCAGCTGGCTGAAGTTTGCTCCCCCTGTCTTAGGGCATCTTGTTATTCCTAAGCTGAAATTCTGAAGACGTTTCAGTTCAGCTCAACCACCCTTTATTTGACACCTACTATGTGCCTGTGTCCATCCAAACACATACTGGGAGTATCTTCCATGAGCACATTGTACACAGAGCTGCTGTTGCTCTGTCCTCCTCCACCCAAAGATGCTCTCTCCCTTTTCAGTTATCCAGACTCAAGGATTTCCATTCACATTGACCCATTCAAATAGAGCTCTTGAAATATGTCATTTTGCACTGGCTTCCTACTGATCCTTAGATGTATTATCTCCCAATTAGATTGTAAACTCCCCAAGAACTATATGTGTAGTTCCTTGAGCCTCCAGAATATAGCTTCTGTGATGGAAGCCCAGTTGATAATCATTAATCACTTGCCAATTGACTAGCCCATGGCAGCTGCCTACTGGGTTTGATGGTACCGAGAAAAACAGTTGTCCACGAAGGGTGAGGTTGGCAATGGGAGAGGTGTTTAAAATGCCAAAAGAAAAAAGGAATGAAACAGAAAAATATATCACCCACTGATTGTGCGACTTTGGATAAATTATTCCCTTCAGTGTCCATATGGGTCAAATGTGAGCCTCCACTAGACAAGTGACTCTTAAAGCCGCTGAGAATCTGATAAAAGCTGAGAACCTTTTACTAAGAAAAATACAATGATGTTCACACATAAGAGCCCACATGCACTTTCCGAGAGCCTTCAGGCACTTGGGCGAAATGATCTCTAAGATGCTGATAACCAGGTTGGATGCTACATTGCCAGGGGTCATGCTTCTTCCCTCCCCAATGTACCAGTGAGTGAGTCTTAATTACTTGAATCAGCCGATTGGGATTTGAGTAGCCCCTGCCAACATCTTGCTTGTGCCCCCGAACTCCTCTGCCCAGCCACCTGCAGAGGTGCCCCGCTGGTCCCTGGAGATGCAGGACCTGACGCAGCCCTGGCCCACTCTTTGGAAAAGTGTGTCCAGTGCCCATCTGCTGGCGGCTGCCCATCTTTACCTGGATGGTAGCACATTCTTCGTCTTCTTCTCTCCCTCTCGCCTTTCCACTGTTGGGGAAATTGGCAGGCAGAGTTGCTATGGTGATTTGACTGGCAGCTGTGTAGTTGAATAAAATAATTTCCTTTAATTGAAAAAGGAAGCTGTGGCTGGAGGGAGATCTAAGACAATAGTTTTGCCTAGTTGTCCCTTTCTCAACCTCCCCTTTGCACTGCTGCACCTGGAGAGACTCAGAACATTTAAATGCAAAGCCCATGAAAAGCGGAGGCCAGATGGTAAAGGTTTTGAACTGGTATTCAGGCTGCGTGAGCTGTCCTCTCACTCTATATAATGAAATGAAAGGTTAATGATTTTAATCTCTTATTTTGCTGAAAACATAGCTTTCTTTCCTGCATTAAATGAACGAATACAAACTAATCGCCCTTCCCGGGGAGGGGGTGTAGTTTTTACAGGACGATGGTGGCAGATGGTCGGGTGAACAATGGCATCTGAGAGCAGTTACAGGTCATTTCCTCTGGAAATGCCAGAGGGAAGCTTGGCAGAGACCAACAGGAAAGAAATGTTGCATCTCTTTCTGATCTTACTTTTAGGGCATTCCTGTGGCTTTCCTCTGAAGTGGTTTTATTAATTTTAGTTTGTAAATGTGTTTCCTTCCACTCTCTGAGGTTTCCTCTTGTGTGACAACGTTAGTTTACGTGAGAAGTCCGTCTTTAAGGAGAGGGTACCAAGGAAGAGAAACTGGCCCTGCTGCCTCCAGTGGGCATGCCGCGTGACCTCGCTGCTCCCCTGCGTGGATTCCTGTGAGAAGGACCCACGTCCCGCGTGATTCAGGGTTCAGGATCTGGAGAAGGGGCCACACGCAAATGAAAGAGACGAGACAAGAAATAATAATTTGGAAATATTGGGGGCCAGGCGGGCAAGCCCAATGCAAGAGAAAGAACTTTCACTGGTGCCCAGGCCTTGCCAGCCTTTTATTCAACTTTGGATACACATCTAGCTCTTAGGCAGACAGGTAATTGCGGTAACAGACAGACGATCTTAAAGGTCAGTAAATATTAGAAGGATTTACTCTGAGACTATTTGGTCAGGAAGTAGCTTGAGCCCCCATTGTCTGGACTAAACAATCGGTGCATAGCTCTGGCCCTGCCAGGGCTCAAGGTTCACCAGCGTTCCGGCTCCTTGTTTACACTTCTCTGCAAGTGAAGACAACGGGTGGCTGCCCACAACAAACCACTCTGCACAGTGAGCCTGAGGAGGCTTCTTTTCCTGGGCCGAAGGGCTCCATTTCACCTTGTTAGAGAAATCTATGTATCCTCTGAGCATCTCTTTCAGCAAAATGAGTCTCTATTTCCATGCCCAATAAGTTCATAAAGGACAAACATCAGTCTATTTTGCTTCCTGCCTTCTTCTAAACACCTGTGAGCAGAGGTGTTTAACAACAGAGCACCGGAGAGGTGATCAGGCAGCAAGCTAAAGGGTGGAGACTAGCCCCCAGCCACTGTCCCCCCAGGTTTTCATCCAATACCAAGGGTCTTCTTAGTCTGACTTTCCCCCATCAACCCAAGTTGGCCTCACCATGCATCCGCTGTGACCTCTGGCAAGTGACGTACCTGTTAATGCCTTAGTTTCCCCTGTAAAATGGGGGAGGGTGTTTAATGTTATTACCTGCTGCATAGGGTAGTTTGGGGAAATAAATGAATTAAGTTGGAACCATGCTTCGTCCGGTAGTGTCCCCTTACTCATGGTTTTCCTCTCTGCGGTTTCTGTTACCTGTGGTCAACCAGGACCCAAGAATATTACACTGAAGATTTCAGAACTAGACATTTCATACATTTAAAATTGCACATTGTTCTGAGTAGCATGATGAAGTCTCCCACTGTCCCACTCCGTTCCGTTGGGGACATTATTTACCACTTTGTCCAGTGTCTGCACGCTCTCTATGCTACCTGCCGGCTAATCATTTAGGAGTCGTCTTGGTTATCAGATCAACTGTTGAGACGGGTGAGAAGGGCAGTGCTTGTCGTTAAGTCAGCCTTATTTTACTTACGAATGTCTCCAACGAGCAAAAGCAGTGATGCTGGCAGTTTGGATATGCCAAAGCGAAGCCATACAGTGTTTCCTTTAAATGAGAAGGTGAGTACAAGACATTTGAGAGAGAGAAACCACATTTACATAAGTTTTATTGCACGTATATTGTTATAATTGTTCTATTTTATTATTCGTTATTCTTGTTAAAATGTGCCTAATTTATAAATTAAGCTTTATCAGAGGTATGTACGTAGAGGAGAAAACAGTATATCCAGGGTTCAGTACTATCTATGGTTTCAGGTACCCACTGGGGGAATACTGTACTTCCTAAGAACTTGATAAATGGTGACTATTATTAGCTATTAACACAGAACCTCCACTCCAGCGAGGCCACCCTCACTGTCCTCCTGTCACCCACAGTCCTTCCCAAGTGTCATCTTGCAGCTCTTATTACCCAGAATGCTCTGTTCTCCCACCAGCTGGGAAGTCCGCACAGAGCAGCACAGTCTGGTAGAAATGCAATGTGAGCGGTATGGAAGTTGAAATTTTCTAATAGTGGCATTATAAAGGTAATAAGAAATACGTGAAGTTAATTTTAATAACATATTTTAAACCAGTACATCCAAAATATCATTTCAGTATGTAATCAATGAGATACTGTACATTCTTTTCTTCCTTTAAAAATCCAGTGTACGTTTTACCCTCACAATACGTCCTAGCCCTATTTCAAGTGCCTACCAGCCAGATGCTGGTCGACCCCAGTGATGTGTGCAAGTCCCTTAGATAACGGCTAACATGTGCTGAGAGTTAACAATGGGACCAGGCACCCTGCTGAGGATGCAGATTTTATCTCTTCTTTACCACAGCCCTCTTAGAGAAGTACTCCTATTGCCCCATTTTACAGATGAGGAAAGAGAGACTTAAAGACGTGAAAGGGCAGCTGGCAGGATCTGAGCGGCTCCGTGCAGCTTTGCTTGTACTGTCACCCTCTGGGTGCTGCCTCCCCAGTGGCCGCTCTGAGTGAGGGTCTGTGCGCTCTCTGCACCTGGGAACAGTTCTGCAGTTTGACTCAGAGTAGGAAGACTGGCCACGAACAGAATCTGCCTGGTTTTCCCGTGGCGATTCCTACAAGTTAGTCACCCCATAAAACGTTTATTTGTTTATTTTGTGAACAGACTGTGAGCCCGAGGAATCTGAGCTCCCCTGACCTCGGGGAATGGGGCTGTCAGGGGAAGCTGGTCTATGAAACATCTGCGGGACAGAGCCTGGAAACGATCCCCGCGGGGGATGTTTGTGCATGGCCAAGGCTTGCGAGGAAAGGCGGCTGCTCCGTACAGGCTGCTCCTTACACGGTGTTTAAACACTAGCCCTGGAAAGGACCTGCCTGCTTTTATTGGCAGGGACTTAAAAACGACGGCCTATGATTGAAAACCAAGATGGGTCTCAGCTAGGGACCGTCCCCTCTCGTTTGCACAAGCGTTGCTTGCAGAGTTGAGCCAGCGGCCGGTGTGCATGGCGCAGCGCCTTTCCTCCACGGGGGTGGCGGGGGCGGGGGCTGACCGCGCTTCTTGCTCATCTTGTTCTTTCCTCCATCAAGGCCAGATTTCGACAGCAGTTGGACTTTCATCCAAGAGCGGATCCAGATGGACTCCATGGTTATCAAGGGCCTCGATCCGGACACGCTCTACCAGTTTGCGGTGAGAGCCATGAATCCCCACGGCCGCAGCCCGCGCAGCCCGCCCAGCCACACCGTGCGGACCGCCCGTGAGTACCGGGCCCTGGGAAGGACGCGCAGGGTTAAGATCGCCTCCTGAGGACCCACTAAGTGCCCTGCGGAAGGGCAGCCAGGGCCGGGCCTCCCTCGGCCTTTCCTGTGACCGTTTCCCAGCCCCTTGGAAGCCCTTTCCGCTGGGATTCAGGCTGTTGCTATGGACACGGGGTCAGCGGAGGGTTTATTTTTGCACCGTCCTTGGGGAGTGTGAGGTCAGCTTTCTTTCACGACCGCAGGAACAGAGCGCATGCCACGGCCTCCCCACACTTTTTATCCTTTGAGAAAATGGGTTCATTTTAAAATCACAGGGTTTAAAATAACGCTCCCAGACTCTTCGGGGCCAGTGTTCGCTTGCAAATCAAGGCCGCCAGGTAAGCCAGGCCCTCGGAGGACGGTCAGGGAGAACCAGAGGGGTCGCTGGTGTGCTGACACCTACGGGCGCCGATGGCAGACGGTCCTGTGGGTCCCAGCGCCTCTCCGGGCTGGGGGGCTGGGCGATGGGCAGATCTGCTGGGCGGGGCTTGGTATCTAGCAGATCTGCTGGGCGTTTTTTCAAAATGTCAGATTAAACTCTTATTACATAGTCTATAGTTTAAGGAGCTCCCCCATGATGGATTCAGGAGCCACTTCAATGACTTAGCCCTCCTTGCCAATCCCTGCTTAGAAATCTTTGTCTTTTGAAAGTGGGGGCACATGTACCTACAGCTGGGACCCTGTGTGGCGGGGCGGTCTCAGAACAGAAACTTTGAAGACTGTCATCTTTTCAGTTTTGCCAGTAAATTCCTTCAAGTTTCTGTCTGAAGAGCCCTGCTGTCCCCCTGAGTCCCCTGTCCCCAAGAAGGCAGCCTGCCCCACACTGTCGGTTGGCTTTCCATTGGCCGGTTCGGAGCCCTAGTTCTATTGGTTAGTGCATCTGAATAAACTCCTCCCCTCTCCTCACAGGACACCCACACAGCTGACTCCCAAGGTCAGGGCTCTTATCAGAGGTGGAGAGTCACCAAGTCCAAGGGATGTGGGCTCTTCTGAGAACAGCCCTTAGCCCAGCCGTGGGCAAACTACGGCCCGCGGGCCGGATCCGGCCCATTTGAAATGAATAAAACTAAAAAAAAAAAAAAGACCGTACCCTTTTATGTAATGATGTTTACTTTGAATTTATATTAGTTCACACAAACACTCCATCCATGCTTTTGTTCCGGCCCTCCGGTCCAGTTTAAGAACCCATTGTGGCCCTCGAGTCAAAAAGTTTGCCCACCCCTGCCTTAGCCTAACCTTGGGTGTCAGGCTTCTTCCGTCAAAATGAACTGTTGGGGGATCTGGAGATGGTGATGAGGACACACACCCCTACATACACAATAACGATGATCACCCAATAACTGCTAGGCTCCTCTTCCTCTTTAGAGTTTAGGAGCTAAAACTCCCCAGGCGTATGGCCAGGAATGAAGCACCTGCTTCCTAGAAATGTCAGCGATTCTATCTCCAACCCAAGGAGGGCCTCCTTCCACTCCTGCTGGCTGACATCCGCTATACTCTTTGGTTAAACTTTGTGCTGCCTGGCCCAAAATTGGGGTAACAGGGGCCTGACAAGCCTCAGCCTTAGATCTATCTGACTGTACTTTGAACGTGTAGTTTGTCTTTACGACAAGCTAGGCAGTCACACTGTGTGCTCACCCCACTCTGCTCCCACGCTGTGAGCTGACCCACACTCGCCTTCTGCCTTCCGTCCCTAGTGTCTCCTTCTCCACAGAGACAGACACGAGAAGGATGAGATGGCCCTGGATGTGGGTGTGGACATCAGAGTCGGGGGAGGGGATGTGGGTTAGGGCGTCCCTCGATCTTTCTCTTATTAAACTGAAGAATGGTTCTGGTCTTGGAGTTCCTGGTAATCATTGCCCCCTTGGTGGGTCCTGGTTTGTGGATTCAGTAGGATAAGGTATATGAAAGAACTTTACAGATGTGTAGTGGTTTTTTATTGAATTTATTGGGGTGACACTGGTTAAAATTATACAGGTTTCTAGTGTACAGTTCTACAATACATCATCTGTATACGGTATTGTGTGTTCACCACCCCAACAGATACGTAACGTTTCATTACAGTTGGTCTCCTGTGTGAAGTAAAATGTTATCATTTCAAAGTAATTGTGCACAGGGGAGGTGGCTGCCTCAGTGAAAACTCTCAATCATGAAATAGTCTTAAATAAATGTAATTTAACGGCTTTTACATATATACAGTTACTCACATCAGGAAAACAGAAACAGAATTTGTTAGATGGCCTAATCACAGACACTAAGAATGTACTGTAATCCGTATTTCAGTTGTGTTTTTTTCTCATGATCCCTTCCAATGTTTTAGAGACCCCTGTGGTTCCGGCACATTCACACTGCTTATTTGCTTTTCGTTTAGACTGTTATTTTGTTTCCCAAACCCATTTTCCAATATATAAAATCTAATTACCGAGGAGCACTTATTTGGATCACAATAGATTCCGATATCAGAGCTACCGCTGTGAGAGTCTCCCGTGAGCCAGACACACACTGAGCACGTTACCGGGCAAACCCCATACTAATCCTCACAAACAACCTTGTGCTGGCGGAATGGTGTCCCTTCCCAGAGGTTTTTACACATGGAGTTTTTGAAGGGTTGTGGATTTTGCCAAGAATAAAAATTACAAAGCAGGATTTGAACTAGGGTTTGGCTGCCTGCAAAGCCACTTCCCTGAGTGAGATTCAAATTAAAGGTGGTTCTTATTCTTCTAATGCCAATAGCATGAGGATGGTAAGGTCAACAATTAAACGAAATGGACTGGGGAAGTTCTGGCAGCACAGGACAAACCTAAAAGATTTTTTTTTTCATTGAAAACTTGTGAGGTAGCCCTGGCTAGTGTGGCTCAGTTGGTTGGGCAACGTCCTGTGCACCAAAGGGTTGCTGGTTTGATTCCTGGTCAGGGCACATGCCGGGGTTGCAGGCTCCGTCCTAACTAGGGAGCATGCAGGAGGCAGCCAATTGATGTTTCTCTCACATCAATGATTCTCTCTCTCTCTGTCAAATGAATTGAAAAATATTTTAAAAACATGTGAGGTATACTGTACATCCATACCAGCCTGAATTCACCCAGTATTCATCGATATAGCCCCGGGATGTTGCAGCCTTGCAGCCAGCAGCTCTTCTGATTGGTTAGATCCTAGTCCAAACAGTGGTAAATCGTTTGAACGTGGCCTTGAAGGAATTTGTGAGAACAGTATTTCTACCCGTTGGGTTTTCCCACTCATTGCTCCTCTTCCTCCCCACCTCAGGGTCCTTCATACCTGGTTGTTTTTTTTTTTTTGCTGTGATGCCCCTTTTGCTCCCTAAACAGTGAACTTCAGTACAGAATGTTCAGGTTGACTACTGAGGCAGAGTGCCCAATGGGAACCTTAGATCCCACCCTGGATGCAGCCAATCACTGGACTTCCCTTGCCTATTTTAGCCTACGCCCTCCTCCTTCCAAAGGAAAAATAACACTTCCGCTCTCTTACTAACAAGCATTGACTTCCCGGGACCTATTCATGCCAGACCCTATTAGCAGCTTAATTGCTCAATGGGGCCGCTGGTAGAGCTCAGTAGCTTTTGTGTCAGTGGTTACCGAAAGCCAGGGCCAGCGTTTTCCTCCGTTAGCGCCCAGCCCAGTGAGGAGGGAGGAGGGTTTGAAGGCTTTGCTGGAGTGTTGCTAGGCATCCCAGCATCCCCATCCTAGCTCCACAAAGTCACTGTACAAGGACGAAGATCCCAGGATGTTTTAGTGTCCGTGTTTTCAAGTGAGAAATGGAGCATTTCACTGACCTTGACCAGTAGTGATGCTACCTGTGTTTACGTCCATCCTTGTACTGGAGACGGTCCTCCCAGCACCCATTCTGTTAGGAAACACGATCCGGTCCCTCACCCTATCCTGCTCGATTTTTTCAGGAATACCAACAACATTATAATTTGCCTCAGTGTTTCATGGCATTCTTTTATCCCCATGATTGATTTTATAGGTTAGCCGATCAGAACAGAGGGCCCTGTGGAACCTCACCGACATGGGTCCACGCGTGGCTTGGTAGGACATGTGTTTGCCCCACCAGGCAGCCACTTATTCTCTGGGAGCCAAGAAGGATGGAACGAGTAATACAAATGTGAACTATAAATAATAGAAAGGGCAGACGTCAGAAAGCGTTTTATTTTTACCAAAGACACATGAAATGAAATGAAAAACAACTCACATGTGTGACCAGCTTTAGGATCATAACAACCGTCCCTGAAAGGTTATCTCATCCTGGCTCCCTAAACCACTTAAACTCTTGTGTTCTATGCTCAGATACAGTCAGAGAGAAGGGAAATCGGTGCCCGCAGGGCAGTGCCCAGTAGGAAGTGTTCTTTTCTTCCTCTCAAAAGTCACTTTTCTCTTCCCCACCTGGGGACGTTTGCACCCTGTTTTCTCTGCTGGAACTCGCCCTCCCCAGATCCTCCCATGACCACCCCTCAGGCAGGCTTCCCTCTCACTGTTACCCCGGCCCCATTTCCTGCTTGACCTACTCTGTAGCCCTTTCACTGCCTGAAGCTATTTATTATCTGTATCGACCCTCCCGTATAAGCTCCAACTGGAGTTGGAATGCCTTGTTCAAGGTTGTGTTCCCAACACCCTGAACAAAGCAGGAGCTCAATAAATATTGATTGAGTACGTGAACGGCTGAATATGACTTAACACAGGGACTCCTATTAGGGGCCGGATAACTTTCCGCTGCTACTGTCTGGGGAATTCAGAGGAGATGGGAGGAGAAAGTTGGTCTAGAAACCTTTGGGTTGCACCAAAGGCAAAGTTTATAAGCAAAGTCGAACTCCCAGAATTGTGACACCAATAAAAACAAAGTAAATAAAGGAGGGAGGGAGGACAGAAGGACGGACAGGAGAAAGCGAATCCCTGGGGACTAAAGTTCAAGGCAATGAAGGTGGCAAAGAGGCGTTTGAGAGAAATCCCGGCGATCAAGAGTGTAAGTGAGGAAGAGAGACACTTTCTAACCAAGCCCTTGTTTTGCTCCTGTGCTATGTCTTGACCATTAAAATAAGCTTTATCATTTCTACACTAAATTTCCCCTCTAGTCCTAATAGGTCTGATTATGGTCTCAGAGCCTCAGAGATGCTTGGTTTGTTTGGTTTTTGCTGTATTCACCCCACAATCCAATTTCTTCAACAGTTTCAGAAACTCCTTCTTCTACTGAACTGAGACAAACCGAGCCTGGCTCAAAGCAATCAAATTTCTACACTAACCCTGACTCCACAATGTTCCCCGCCCCCCGCCCCCCCCCCCCATCCCCACCTTTACCCCACTTTTCTTCTCTCTACCTTCCTTACTCAGACGTCGCTCTTCAGCTTTTGCTGGTTGTATGTCTGTTTATATCCTGTGCCCCACAAGTGTCCATGTGTGAATCTGGCATTTACCCAGTCTTGCTCTGAGCTTTGGGCCCTTGTTTGTAATTGCCTTAACATCTCCCCAGAGACTAGCTCCGTTTGCTTGGGTTCCTGGGTAGATGTTGTCACTAAGTAGCCACAAAGTAGATGTCCTCTCTCCTGGTGATGAATGAGAGCTTCTGAATTGGCTGCAGCAGTGAGCAGAGGGGGAGGAAGTGGGGACAGAAGGTGGTGGCAGGCTCTGGGGGGCGGGGGGCAGGTAGGAAGCAATCAGAGAGGGACTGGGTTTTAGGTGGTTGGTTAGTTTCAGAAGGCTGCACATTTGGTCAGACTGGTGTGGCTCAGTGGTTGAGTGTCGACCTATGAACCAGGAGGTCATGGTTCGATTCCAGATCAGGGCACATGCCTGGGTTTTGGGCCCAATCCCCAGTAGGGGGCGTGCAGGAGGCAGCTGATCGATGATTCTCTCGCATCATTGATGTTTCTATCTCTCCCTCCCTCTTCCTCTCTCTGAAATCAATAAAATAATATTTTTTTCTTAAAAAGAAAAAAGAAGGTTGCAGATTTAAAAGACATCAGAGAATCCAAACTGCAAGGCACAATAAAATTTTATAACTCATTATGCAAGCACATCCTGGATCAGCCAGAAAGGGGGTCGGGGAGGAAAACCCCATAGTTAGTGTGTACCGCTGTTTTAATGTGTGTGTTTGCTTTTTATTTTTAACCTCCCACAAAGAACCATTCACTTAGACGAGGGGCAGCACATTTTTCTGAGGAGGGCGCCATAGTTACTCTGTTGGGATTTTCAGGCACCTCTGCGTGGAAGCAGCCACAGACGATAAATAATGTGTGTGCCCATGTTCCAATAAAACTTTATCAGTGGACACTGAGATGTATATTTCATATGGTTTTCATGTGTTACAAAAGATTTTATCTTTTCAAACCCTTTTTTCAACCATTTAAGAATGTGAAAACTAGATTTTTGACTCCTGCATTGTTAAATGATTAAAGAAGACAATCGTATATAATAAAAGGCTAATATGCAAATAGACTGAACGCCAGAATGACCAGTCGCTATGATGTGCACTGACCACCAGGGGGCAGACGCTCAATGCAGAAGCTGCCCCCTGATGGGCAGTGCTCTCCCACAGAGGGAGCACTGCTCAGCCAGAAGCCGTGAGGTGGTGGGAGCCTCTCCTGCCTCCACAGCAGCACTAAGGATGTCCAACTGACGGTTTAGGCCCGCTCCCCATGGGGGACCTCCCCCCAAGTGCAAGAATTTTGTGCACCCAGGCCTCAAGTTTAGGTGATAAAAGCCAAGTTTATCCCACACTGCCTGGAGCAGGCAGTCTCCATTCTCAAAGGTCCCTAGAACTGGAAGGAAGCTGGGCAGAAGCAGGGAGCTTACAGGATAAAGAACAAGAGAGGGAGAAGCAGAAAGTGGCTAAGGAAGGGGGAAATTGTGCAGTGCTGAGCTGGCTTGGCGTTTGCGGATTGGCTGGCACACAGCCGGTGGCTCTGGTCCAGCGGAGCATCTGCAGGGACCCTGAGCATGCGTTTGCTGGGGTGGCGCCCGGCAGGAGCGGCTGCGTCTTGGGTCGTGACCTTTCAACAGTACAAAGCAGGTGGCAGTCAGATTTGGCCTCTGGGGCATCGTTAGCTGAACTCAGGAGGGTCTCCAGGAAATGCGGGGAATCCTCTTATGGGTAGCAATTTTGCCAAACTTGGAAGGAATCAGTTCGTGCATATGAATGAAATTGTCACCTTGAAAGGTATCCCTGCAATTCACACGCATGTTCTCACACAAGTATCAGACCTGGAGAGCCTGCGAGCCAAGGGTTTTCAGGCAGGTCTGTGCTGCTCTTGCGGCCGGGAGAGGAGCGGAGGGAGGGCTTGCTTCCTCGGCATTGCTCCGGGAGCTTGGAATAAGTAGGCCCATAAATCGGCGAGCTCGTGGATTTGTAAATCTCCGGAAGGTGAGACGAACGAGGAGACGGAGGAAGAACAAGTCGTTTGTTTCACTCAGCGCCTCGGCAGTCTGCATTCTAAGTGTGCAGCTCGACGCAGACATAACTTCGGGTCTGACTTTGCATCCGGGCGCGCTCACAGCCCTCGATTCTGCACCTGCTGCAGCCTCCACACGTGTAAATCTGGGTGACAGCCTGTTCCCACACTTTATTGGCTCTGAAGGAAATGATTCACTTTGCTGTTTAAACGCCGGCTACCTGTTTCTTGCTCCTCTGAGGCCTTCTACGTCTTCCATCACCAGGCAGTTACTTAGAATCAGTACACCGAGATCTTACCCCCTCTGGCTAGTTAGGGGAGAGAGACTAAGGCAAATGGGAAGCAAATATAATTTCCCAAACAAAAGGCATTTGCGGTGCTCTGGGTCAGCCGCAGCCCCTGTCAATCAGCCAGCCGCCGGGTGGGCCGCATGCTTACTCCTCCCTGTCTCAATGGATCTGTACACATTAATATGTTGACGTGAGTTCACACAAGCGTTAACGATTTTTCCTTTGTTTCCGTCCATTTTCTTGTTACCCGTTTTGTTCTCTTTCTCTTGGACTCCTCATTCCATGGTTAATCGTTACTGCCCTTCCCGTGGGGGCACTTACTGCTTTTCCACAATCCTCCATTCAGATGTTGTCTTAGCATCCCAGCTCCTAGATCACTTAGGCTCTCGGATGGGCCACAGTCCTGGGTTAGCTCAGAGAAGTTATAGGGAATCAGCCCAACACAGCGAGAGACGTCCGGGGTGGGGGTGGGGCGCACAGTGACAGACATATGGGAGGACACAGTGAGAGACGCACAGGAGGGACACAGGCCTGCTGGCCAGGTCAGCTGGATCTCATCCAATTATGCAGCCAAACGTGGAACAAATAGGTACAAACATGTCCAGGTCAGAGACAACCCTGGGAGAAGAGACGGCTTTCCTAATGATTTCAGGTGTCATCAGGCTCCTGGCAGGAAACAGAGGCACGCGCAGTTGGGTCATTTGAAATGAGGTTAGCGAAGGGACTATTTGCACAAGTTCTGACAGGCGCCAGGAAGTGAAGAGGAAGCAATTACCAGCTTCTGGAGACAGACAGGGAGGGCCATCGGGCAAGGGCTGTGACTTTCGGACACGTGTCCAGTGACAATCTCTTAGGATGGAGGTTGCTCTGACTCATTTTCCTCCCTCCTCCCGCCTCCTGCAGGGGCTTCCCGATGGGCAGAGCACAGTGCGAGCCAGATAGGTCAGTCTCCGGGGGCCCAGGACGCAGTGGAGAAGAGGAGGGTGGCTCTGGGGGCATCGGCAATAGTATCATCTCCTATAAGTAAGAGAATGGTGCCTTTTATGTCGGTTCCAAAACCATGAATCATGTTTTGGTCCTTCACTCTTATAGACTTAGGCATAGACCTTATCTCATTCATCTTTGCCTGTTGAGCATATTACAATGAACGTAGGACATCGTCAGAGCTCACAGTCGAATGCTGTTGGTTGAGGGTTTGTGAACTCAGAGCTGGGAAGGACTGCCTCAGTCAGCCCGTGAGGAAGCAGGCCCGAGTGACCTGGCAGCCTTCTCAAGGTCACCCCAGGGCAGGTCCTGGGCAGAACCCAGGCTGCCATTCCCTTGTGAGGGGGAGTCCCACTTTCTAAAGAATCAGTCTCCCACGATATTTTACACCATATCCATCAATTCTTCCAAACTAATATTTAGTGCCTACTGTGTGCCAGGCACTGTTTCAGATGCTGAGAATTCAGCCGTGAACAAGACTGACAAAAGGAACCCTGACCTCACAGAGCTCACGTTCTAGCCATGTGGACAGACAGAGAACAGATAAATCTAAACATGTAGATAGCATGGCAGAGGGAGAAAACAAAACAGGGAAGGTGACGGGCAGTCAGAGAAAGAAAGCCTCCTGAGAAGGTGACATTTGAGCCAGAAGAACAGGGTGGCCTCTCTGGGTAGATCCTGGATCAATTATCTTCCTACCTAGCCAGCCAGCCAGCCAGCCAGCCAGCCCTTTGTGGGAGGAGCGTTGCAGGCAGATGCCGGGGTCCTGACGCAGGTGCATCCTGGGGCGGCCCTTGTTGGGGGGGGGGGGAAGGGAGGTCTGTGTGGCCAGATTGGTAGGTCCTCCGAGGGAGAAGAGTGGAAGGAGATGAGGTCACAGTTGGTGGTGGCTGATTAGGACCTAGGAGGCCACAGGAGGCCACTGGACTTTGCTCTAGCTCAAAGAGAGATGGGAAGACCGGAAGATGGGTGGAGGGTGGAGGGAGGCGCTTGATCAGGTTTCAGCAAATTCCCTCTCACTGGTTTGTGAAGGCAGGACGCCAGAGGGGCAGGGGCAAGAGCAGGGAGGCCAATGAAGGAAGCCGTCCTAATAATCCCAAATCAGAAAAACTCTTTTGTAGTCTCTAAATAGAAAACGTAATCCATACTTATTATTAGAAAAAAAAGTACAAACAACATACAAAAGTGCAAAAAATAAAAACTATGTCTGATCTCAGCATCCCGGCATAACCGCTACTCACAATTTGATATATAATCTTACAGAATTGTTCTTAATCTAACGATAAGGTCATAGTACATGTGTACTTTTTTGTATAACAAAATGCTATCTACGTCTCTGAATATAAGTAAATACAGGCCTAACACATTAATTTTAATAACCATGGTGCATTCCATTATAAAGCTCTACCCCATTTATTTACTAATTCTTTATCGATGGGCATTTAGCTCGTTTCACTATTGCACGCAGAGCGGGGCCGCTCGGCAGTGTCCTGGTTTGTCCTTTGGCTTGTCCAGGTTCTTATTCCCCCTTTCGCTATCTCCACGGAGCACAGTGGGTCAGGATGGTACCGTTCTCTGCTTTTATTGATGGAGGGACTAGTGTGCACAGCCATTGGCAATGTGGGTGGCATTTGACACCACGTCTCTTACCTGCTAGCCTAACCTTTAGTATTTTGGTAAGTACTATCCATAGTTAAGCACACGTTTGAGAGTTGTTGTTTTTTACCAGAAGAAAAAAGCCATCTGCTATGAGGACGAAACTACCCATTGTTTAAGCTCGGGTCTCCTATTGGACGTTTTGGTGGTTCCAGCTGCTCGTTCCCACCTGCGTGGAGAGCAGAGACCTGTGACTCTAATCCTAGTGTCCACCACGTTTACAAATGTGAATGCTTGCCCATTCCGGCCCAGTGGAAAGTTGCCCCCAGCAGTCGTCTGGATCACACAGTCATGAGGGATTCCAGAGCCCAACGGATTCTGAGGATCAGCTACATAAGGAAACCTTTGGAGCAGTGGTCACCAGCCAGTGGTCCATTAGGGAATGACCCACAAATGCTCCTCAGGAGCAAGCAGGAAGAGGCACCCCCAGATGGCGGCAGTTTCCAAGTAGCCCAGCAGGTGGCGATAGGGCACAGACTCTCAGAGCCCTGGGAGCCCTTTAGAATTAGTTTGGAGCCACTTGAAATGGTTGAGATGCCTTTACCAGCCATGGGCAAACTACGGCCCGCGGGCTGGATCCGGCCCGTTTGAAATGAATAAAACTAAAAAAAAAAAAAAGACCATACCCTTTTATGTAATGATGTTTACTTTGAATTTATATTAGTTCACACAAACACTCCATCCATGCTTTTGTTCCGGCCCTCCGGTCCAGTTTAAGAACCCATTGTGGCCCTCGAGTCAAAAAGTTTGCCCACCCCTGCTTTAGACAAACAAACACAGGTTTTGTAGGATAAAAGCCATCCTTAATTTATGAATAGAAATTTGCATTTTGTGCATTCGTTTTTCTTATAGCGCAGTACCCTTGAACTTGTTTTGCATTCAGTCCATGGTTTGACTGTTCTGGTTCTAAATAAATGCCTCCCTTTTAATGTTCTCTTTTCCTAATTAACAAAGTGCTAAGTCTAAAGAGATAAGTTATGCCCTTTAATTATAATAGCCCCAGGCTACTGGCAGAATTCTTATCGCTGGCTTGGACTGCACGTTCTGTCTTCACTAAGAAATAGTGTGAGTAAAAGCTTCATGTCAGTGCTGGGTCTGAGATCTGAGGCAGCAGGCCCGGCAGGACCCAGCAGCCGCAAGCTGGGTTCCTGGCGTCTCCCGGTCATGCTGCGCCTGGTCCTCCCTGGACACATTTCCTTCCGATCAAAACTGGAAAGTGACTGTTAGCCTGGGTTAGTGTGAGAGATGCGGAGTTTGAGATGCTGCAAAGAGTACTTGAGGACAGCACCGGGAGTCCAGAATTCCAGATCAGCTCTGCCGCCAATGAGCTGCCTCTCTGGGCCAGTCCCATGGACTCCGAGCAGCAGTTTACTCCTCTGTACAATGGACTAGTAGCTGATCGCTAAGGTCTGGCTACAAAAGTCAAAATGTCTTGGACTCTGAGTCTTGGTAATTCCATATTCCTTTCCCCGCTCTTATCTCACAGTCTCTCTGTCCCCAAACTGAGAAGGAACTTCTGGTTTCTAGGAGATACGTTCTATACAGTGCTGAAACAGAGCAGCTTTTATCCACTGAGTCATAGGTGCTTTATTTTACTTGTCAAGATGAGCAGAATCGAGCCATTTCCATTCTCCTCATGGTGCCATTTGGTACCTGCAGCCACACGTCCAGGTCCTTTTCTCAAAGGACTTTCCTTTAAGAAGGACTTGCTAGGATGGGTTAGGGGGCAGGACACCACTTCTCCTTCTGTGGCCTCAGTTCACTCTGAAATGAGAAGCTGTGACTGGGAGGTATCTAATGTCTCTTTCAATACTAAGCTTCTAGACTGAGTAGGGGGAAGGGATGGGAACGGTGGCAGTTTTGAGGGAATGTCTTTGGATTTGGGGGCAAAGTCTCACCATGGAAGGCTTCCTCTCCACGCGTGTCCCACTGGGCCAGGACGGACAGACAGGGTCCACCGTGCTGTGGAGCATCGCAGGAGTGTCGGGTGGAGACCTTGGTCGTTGGTGACTATGTGACATGTTAGTTAAGCGGAGGATGGGAAGGAATAACAACAGTCTGAAGTATGGGTCTGCCCTCAAGGGGTTCACAGCCAAGTTGGGAAACACCAGGGCAATATTCTGAGGCCGGGAGTTCAGAAGGTATAACTACTATCTTAATCGTCTATTGATTTCATCAAGCTATGGGAGCTGAGTGTGAGCTTACACTCAGGGGCAAATGTCGGTGTGTGGGCAGCCCCACCCAGGAGGAGGAGGAGGAGGAGTGTCCTACAGGTCTCAGCAGCTCCATCTTTTGTGGAGTCACCATTTCTTCTCCAAAAGAGTCTGATGTTTTCTTCTTAAACCATCACTTGCTTTGGATCTTTGGATGATGCCCCGTGGTCTCCACAGAATGTGTGTAGCTGGAGAAATGGGAGGCTATGCAGAAGGAGGTAGAAGAGGGAACAGGAGGGCAATGTGGAGAAGAGCACTGGGCAAAGTCTTTATTCAGGAGTCAACTGGTAGACCAGCTTGTGTGCTAAGACTTTTGAAGGAGGAGGGGGGGGCGGGAGTGGGGGGAATCTGAAGACACAATTTGCAATCAAAGAGATTCCAAGGATAAATTCTAGCTTTGCCATCTACCATCTCTATGCCTCTAAGCAAGTTCTTTCATCTTTCTGAGTTTAAATCCCCACATGGTAAAATGGGAGTAATAACGCCAATTTCAGAGGATTTCATGAGGAGTAACAGAAACAATGTCTGAAAAACAATTGGCATATAAAATACACATACACATACACACATATGTATGTATGTATTTCAGAGAGGAAGGGAAAGGGAGAGAGAGATAGAAACATCAATAATGAGAGAGAATCATTGATTGGCTGCCTCCCGCATGCCCCACACTGGGGATCGAGCCTGCAACTTTGGCCAGGGACTTTTTTAGAAAAACATATATAAAACATATAAGCCTAATATGAACACTCACATGTACCCAACACCTGTCTTAATGAATAGAATATTAGAGAGCATTCTTGAAGGCCCTGGAATGCCTCCTGCACGTCCTTCTCCTAACCTTCCACGGGTATTTTTTGTCACTGTCTTAATCATTTAAACTACATATCTATGTATTCTTATTACATAATATATTAAGGTCTGCTTGCTGTTGACTTTTATATAAATGGCATTACTCTGGATGTGTTTTGTGTTTGTGTTTGTTTTTGTTTTATTTTTGCGACTTGTATTTCTAATGTGAAATGATGTGAGAGGAAGCCATGCTGATGCATTATTAAATGCTCATTCATTCATTTCCCCTGCTACGTAGTCTTCCTCTCTGTAGAGACACCATAATTCGTTTATTCTCTCTTGAGAGATATTATACATAACAAATGTGAGATCTTGTTTTCTGTTACAAATTCTAATGCTATGAACATGTTTTGCATGTCTCCCAGTACATGTGTTTCCAGGTTTTGTACGTTAGGGTAAGATTGCTGGGCCCAAAGGAATCAATGTTTTCTACTCTATAAAACATTGCCAAGTGTTTTGCAGAATGGCGTACACGCCTAACGTCAGTGACTATGGGTGCCCATTGATCCCATCCTTGGTGATGTTTTTTTGTTGCTCAGCTTTTACATGTTTGCCAGTCTTGTCGGTATAACATGGCAGCTCTTTCTGGGTCTGATTGGCACTGTCTTGATTACTTATGAGATGAACCCTGTTTTGTACTTTTTGGTCATGATCCTTCATCTTCAGTGTTGAGTTTTTTGAGTGCCCACCACATCCCAGTGTCTTGGGCACAGCTGCGTGCGACTGGATTAGGGTGGACGAGGGGTGAAGGGCGTGTTGACGGCAGTGTGCTTCTTTTCTCTGCAAAGGCCCCGAGGAGGAGGGAAGTGGCCGCTACGGACCCCATTATCTAACGAACACGGGAGTCAGCGAGGATGACGAGGGATTTGAAGACGACTTAGATTTGGATATTTCCTTCGAGGAGGTAACAAAAATCTCTGCTATTAAAACCCAGGTGTTTTGTGTGTGTTTTTTCTTGCTGAACAAGGTAATTTGGCCAATGGGCTATGGAGCATTTTACATAAAACTGACGTCAATGGGCCTTGAACATACCCATCCCCTCTGACCATTAGGCTCCAGGCGATCATAAATGAGTAATAACTAAATGCCAACCGTGCTGATGTTCTGTGGGCATTCCTGCCTCCCGACTTCCAACCTGGCCGAAACATACTGAGATTTCCCACCACGTAAAATTTTACACAGTTAGGTATTATAAGGAAATGAGCAGGTCCTTGACAATTCCATCTTCGTGATATTGTAATAAGAAGAAGAATAAACAACCATATATCAGCTTTACTGCTGATTTTCTGACTAATACAAAGCAAGGTACCAAAAGTCCTTGAGCCTCAAGTTCTTTAGCCGTAAACTGGGGTCGGGACTGTCTGCCCCACCTACATCCCGGGGTATCAAAAGTGACCGTGTTTTCAAGGATTAGGCATCCATCATAATAAGGCTGTCTAATTCCTGGTGCGCCTTCTCAATCCTTTTCTGGCTGTAGGTTAAACCACTTCCTGCTACCAAAGAAGGGAATAAAGTGTTGGTGGAATCCAAGTTTGTGCCAAGATCAAATCCAAAGACCGTTGCGAGGCTTGTCTCCCCGACTCCAGCCTCTCTCCCTCCGGCTCCGGTGGCTCCCCAACCCACTCCGCTGAAGAGAGAAGGAAAGAATGGCATGCCTGCGATGCCCAGGCTCTTTGACAAGCCGTGCGATGAAACTCTCTGCCCCATTGACAGCTTTTGTGCCAATGACTACACCTGGGGGCGCTCACGGTGCCACTGCTACCTGGGCAAAGGCGGTGAGAGCTGCTCAGAAGGTAGGCCCTCAGTGGGGCAAGGACACGGTGGTGGGTTGGCCCCACTGGAAACCAGAGGGCAGGTTTGCTGTCCACCTGTGGTTTCTTCTAACCCTTTGTCTAAGATAAGCCTCTTCTTTTTTAAAAATATGTTTTCATTGATTTCAGAGAGGAAGGGAGAGGGAGAGAGAGATAAAAATATTAATGATAAGATAGAATCATAGATTGGCTGCCTCTTCCATGCCCCACACTGGGGATCGGGCCCGCAACCCGGGCATGTGCCCTGACCGGGAATCAAACCGTGACCTCCTGGTTCATAGGTCGATGCGCAACCGCGGAGCCACGCCAGTTGGGCATAAGATAAGCCCCTTCTTCCCTGCATAAGTCATTACATAAGCTACACAGGGCAAACATGAGTCCACTCTGTGCGTCTAGTTAGAGAGCAGCCCTCCTCTCAGTGTGCCAACGGGGAATACCTTTGGTGCAATGAAGAAGTCACCCCGGTGGCCTCGGGGGAGTGGGCTTTCCTCTCATCACAGCTCCACTGAAGAAAGTGCCGCGGGACATGTGCATGCAGATTGGGGAAGGGCTTAGTGGAGCCCACGTGCAGCGCGCAGACGCACCGCTGCAAAGCAGGCGCCGGGGATCAGGCAGCCACCGTTCCTGTGTAGGGAAGCGGGCGACAGTCTCCAAAGGCCAGGTTCTCCCTGAGAACCCCAGGAGCTCAGAGTCCCCAGCAGCGCGGAGTCCGGGTGTGACAAGCAGAGAGAAGAAGAGAGTGAGCGAGGCTGAGCCGATGGGTGGTTTCACTCAGGGACCCCCACGCAGCGGCGCGCGTTGATTTTTGCATTTGAAGAAGAAGAGGGGGGACGGCCTGTTTCCGTGTTGTCTTTTCCTCTTTTCAGATGTTGCTATACAGTTCCCCCAGTTCTTCGGCCACTCCTATGTAACCTTTGACCCTCTGAAGAACTCCCATCAGGCATTTCAGATCACTCTGGAATTCAGGGTAAGAGAGATTCCTTGTTTGATGAGTGTCCATTGGACGTCCTATCACAGGAGGGAGGAGGGGAGGAGGGAGGGCCTGGGAGGTAAGTAGCAAAGGTCAGTATGACACAGAGCCTGTCCTGAAACCCGTTCCCAGGGTGTAGCAGGGACGACGGGCCCATTCACACATTCAAGGGCGCCAGTGAGGGGGTGGGTGCCGTGTGCTATTCAACTGTGCAGGTGGCTGGCCTGAGGGTGCCCAGAGGGAAGGTTTGGGTCCCAGCCATGTTGCTCATAACAGGGGCTCCTCCCTGGCCAGGACGTCAGAAGGCATAATGCATTCTCATTCCAAAACCGCTTTTAAAGGGAGACCAGATGTCTGCCCTCGTTGCTGCGGCTGTAGCGGAACAGATAAAAGCTGAAATGTGCCTCCCTGGCATAGAGTGAGGCCAGTAGATGCCCTCCGCTCTGAACATCTGCAGATAGAATCCAGTCGCGACTTCAGCTTAAAGTGGTTCTTCTGTGTATCTCAGACGACACAAAAATGTCTGGAGACCTGGAAACGAGTCCCCTTTGAGGTCATGGTCACAATGTGTTGTTGTTGTTTTTAATTGACTTTAGAAAGAGAGGAAGGGAGAGGGGGAGAGAGAACCACCGATTTGTTGTTCCACTCATTCATGCACCCACTGGTTGATTCCTGTGTGTGCCTGAGCGGGGATCGGACCTGCAACCCTTGTGCATCAGGACGATGCTCCAGCCAGCTGAGCTACCCGGCCAGGGCGTGGTTGCTATGCTGAGTGTCCAGGAGATGATGGGTCGCACTCCAGGAGAGCCAGCATGGGTGGAAAGCAAACCAGCCTGTCAGATGGGCTCTTTTCACTGTCCTGTCCCCCTGAGAGAAGGGGAGGAGCAGATTTGCATGCTTCTCAGAGGGAGGGAAGTAAAAACCAAAATAAAGGAAAACCACAGGCTGCTGCTGGAGAGAAGAACATTGATGAGACAAGAGCAGCCTGTCCGTGGCCCTGGTCTCTGCCGCGGTTTCCCTGAGGCT